>NC_065578.1:204071174-204372938 GCF_024542745.1 Macaca thibetana thibetana | reverse complement strand
ACAGCACAATCTAATTTCACAGTGGGGAAAGACTGCTTCTGTAATTCTTGTAGATGGGACCTTGCCCCTTGTGAAACAAAGACCCCAGCATTATTGGGCTAAGAAGCACTTGACTCATTCCCAGAACTGGCTTCCACTCCGAGAGAGTGCATTAGCTGAAATGATTTTCTATCTATTTGCCATCCTGGCTGAGTGGCTCTGGGCTCATAAGAGATGGTATGTTTTTAATTCCATAATATTCTTCCCAGTTGATGAGTTTTTAATTTTTTTAATCTAGCTTCTTCTGCTGCTGTGATTAACAACAGTCTGTTGCTAGTCTACAGTCTATATATTAAGATTGCCCAGAAAAAATTAAAATTATTCTTTGCCCAACGGTATTATAGCGATTACCCCAGGTAAGAGGTCTTAGGTTCCATTTGTAAAATAGAGCAGAGAACTACCTCCTTTCCATCTTTCACAACATCAGAACTCATGAGGGTGAGTAGATGGAGATTTAGGGGATCCTTAGAAGGCAATGGAAATGTAAAGAATTATGGTTATTAAGCTAAAACAGGCGTGAAGAGCATGCACTCCACTCACGTGATGTTATTAGTGACACAGCAGTAGGGCAGTGCCTGGGCCAATGTGTGTGCTCACAGATGAATCAGGTCTGATTTCATAACCATTTTGCAGAGAGACCTGGAATACAGTGTATGTTGGATGAAGACAGGAAGCCTCCTCAGGGGTTAGAGGGTGTCGTTGTGGTAGACTGCTACTTCAGGGATTCCAGTGAGCCCACATTCCAATAATCTTGTCTCTACAGAGCTTCCTCCCACCCAGACGGTCACTAGCTTTGGCCGATGGGCGTCAGGAAGCATATGAAAAGCCAAGCATTAAGTTCACCTATTCTGCTGTAAGGAAGCCTGGATCGTCATGTCGAGAAGCCTGCGTGGAGAAACAGCCAAGCCTTTGGCCATGGCCCCACCTCAGCTCCCAGACGGTGGCTGCTGGTTCATACTGTGCCGGGGCCGTGCGTTTCTGTCCTAGTACCCTAGTGGATATCACATGGGACAGAACTGCCTGGTCATCTCATACAGTCATGAGAAATGTAAGTGGTTGTTTTAGGGTGGGTCTTTTTTTTTTTCTTCTGAAACTATAGATTACTGAAGCACTCTTCTAATTCAATTGAATTGAATTAATTCAATTCAGTTACTATTTTTTGAGTGTTTACTTTGTGCAAAGCATGACTCTGGGAACTGCATGCCAACTCCCAGCAGAGGTGCCAGGCAACGGAGAACAGACAAAAATAGGGAAAGATGGAGGGCTCAGATGGAGTATTACCTAAGTCCCTGGCCCATCTAAAGGGGCAGATAAAATGACCAGCACAAGCCTCAAAGATTAAGATCTGCAGCTACAAATGGGCCATTTCCTGGACATCAAACCAGAAGTAGAAGCAGTTTTAAAGTGGGGGCAAAGCCCAAGGCAGGTTGTTAACACCAGAATTTAGGGATAGTTTTAAGGAAACTTGATGAGGCTGACAGGAGAGTCAGTCAAGATGCACACCCCTAGTGAGGCAATGTGAGCTCAGCATTGACCAGGACATCTGTGGAGCGTGAAGCTGCTCGGACTCAAGTTGTAGCTTCCTTTTGACCATTGCTGTGCTGGTGCAGCTGCCACTGGGCAATGTTCCAGGTGCCAGTGGGTGCAGCTTAGGGAGAAGTAGAAAAGTGTGGAGTGACCCCTCAACATTGAGGGAACTCAAGGCAGAAAGATGCTGAATTGTCCATCTTTCAAACGGGCATTAATTATACTGCTTAAGGATCTATAGGGAAACCCACGATATAAGAAGAGCTGGGTGTGGTCCCCATTCATTCATTTCAATCAATCAGCCTGTATTATTGGAAGCCCACTATATGCTGGGGACGGTTCTAGGCTCTGAGCATACAGTGGCAAAAAGAAGATGCATTCTCTTCTTCCCATAGACCTTACATTCTGTGGGAAAGGCAGATAATAAACTTTCAATCAAGCATCTAATGTAATGTCAGATAGTAAATGTGCTGTAGAGACAAATGAAGCAGGGTAAACAGGTAGAGGGTAACAAGGAACTATTTGAGGTTGGACAAAAGGCTTTTCCAAAGTGCTGACATTTGAGCAGAGAGAGAGTCAGCTATACAAATCTGAGGGGTGAGGGGTAGGAAGTAAGAAACAGTAATGCAAAGGCCCTCAGGACAGCATGACTTTGTGTGTCCTTGAAGCATAGCAAAGAGGCCAGAGTGGATGGTGTGGAGTGGGCAAGAAGATGACATGTAGGACCGGGCGCAGTAGCTCACGCCTATAATCCCAGCACTTTGGGAGGCCGAGGCGGGCGGATCACGAGGTCAGGAGATTGAGACCACCCTGGCTAACACGGTGAAACCCTGTCTCTACTAAAAATACAAAAAATTAGCCGGGTATGATGGCGGGCACCTATAGTCCCAGCTACATGCTTAGATGTAAGATTCTGGAACTCTAGAAAGGTCTTTGCCAGAGAAATAACTTTGACATTCCTGCGTGAATAGATGGTATTTACAGCTATGATGAAGAAAAAGGATTTAGCGTGTAGAAAGAAAAGAGAAACAGACCTACGACTGTGATATTCCCAGGTCAGGAAGATGAGAAGGAACCTGCAAAGGGTCTGAGAAGTAGCTACCAGTGAGGTGGGAGGAGAACCAAGATCAAGCAGCCTCCCCGGACTAAAGTTGAGAGAAGTGGGTGGTTGCTGTGTTCAGACGCAGAGAAAAACAGGATTGGAAAACGTGGAGGTCATTGGCAATTTTGATACAAGGGTTTCATTGAAGTGATGGGTGTGGAAGTCTGGCTGGAGTGAGTTCAGGGGAAAAGTGAACTTTAACTATCAGAGAGAGCAGAGAAATGAGCCAATAGCTGGAGTATGGACACAATTTTACTTAAGAGGGAAGATATTTCAGGAAATTTGCATAATAGGAATAATCTATCAGAGAAGAAGCAATGACCAAGAAACAAGAAGAGAAACTTAGGGAACAAATGGAGGAGTTGTCTTTTTAGATAAAAGCATTTAACACCATTCACTCAAGCAACTTAACCTCCTCGTGCCTCAGTTTCCTCACCTGAGAAGTAGAAATGATCATTGTATCTATTGCACACGGTTGTGATGAGGATTAAGTGTATTAATGCATATAAAACACTTACAACTGTATGTGGACTAGGAAGCAATCAATAAATGTTAGCTCTTTTTCTTCTTATTGTCATCCATTGTAACAATACAATGAAGGGAAGACATGTATCCTATGGAACCATAGGATACACGTGGATTTGGTGATGAGTGGATGAGGACATTTTCTCCCGTGAGCTTCTACTTTCCTAATGTTAAAGCGAGATCACCACGGAGACGAGGGGTGGCAAGGAAAGGAGAGCGTAGTAGGATCTCGAAGCATGATGAGGACCTCCTGGGGCTCTGTTTTCATAATGTTAAAGCAAGATCCATCAGCACATCCTTGTGTTTTTTTGCAACTATAGTCAGCTGCTCAGATGCAGGGGTTGGGGAAGTGGAGAGGCAGAATTAACTACATTTGGGGTTTTGACTAGTGAGTGTGACAGGGGAAGAGAAATTATGATAATGGGCCATGAAATCTAAACTAGACGAGAGAGAAGTGAGGATATTAGGAGAGGTCTGGACAGACAGTCGTCTGAAGGACCAAAGGATCAGAGGTCCCAGCAGAGCAAAGAATTTTTGGAGTGAGAACCTAGGGCAGGTGAGCCCAAAAGTAAGAGAGGCTCTGGTTAGAGAATGAAATGTTGTACATCAAGGTTTTAGAGCTGATCTGTTTTGAATAATGACAAGACAGACTATGACCATGAGATGGAAGGCTGGGATGGGGGCAGAATTAAGGAGGGGAAGGATCTGAGGGACTCGGGGTTCGGGATGCTTGTCGATGTGAATGTTGATGTTGCCAAGAAGCAGGCAGGAATTGAGGGAGAGAGAAGGCAGTGGGATAGGTATAAGATCATTAACGCATTAGGGTGCATGGCTGCAAGTTGAATGACTGAAAAGAGGAGTAGTGGCAGATAGCATAATCAGATGGCATTTTCTTCCAGGATCTGGGCTGTTTCCTGTTTTGTTTTGTTTGCTTTTGTTTTCTGGTGGAGAGAAGAAGTGGTCTGCAAGGAACAATGAGGAGCAAAGAAGGCACTTGCGCCACTCCAGGTCCAAGAGCATGGAGTATGGGAGAAACAAAGCAAGCCACAGCTTAAGCGGGCTGCAGGGAAAGCAGAGTCCTCTGGGGGCGCTGTGTTTCAGTTGCAGCAAGAAACAGGAGAGAGATGCGATGCAATGTTGTTAACTATATGCCCTGCTGGGGCAACAAAACACCAGAACTTGTTCCTCTTATCTAACTGAAACTGTACCCATTAACAAATCCCTCCCCATCCTTCCTTTTAATGTTCTCATCATAAGAAAATGATACATGTTTAAGGTGATGAATATGCTGAATACTCTGATTTGATCATTACATAATTTATACATGTATGGAAAATGGCACTATACCCCATAGTATAATTATTATGTGCCAATTAAAAACAACATAAAGCCTAAAATAGGAGAAAGCAACGGGAGAGAGCTTTTATTGAAGCAGTTAAGAATATAGAGGATTTAGGCTGGGCACAGTGGCTCACGCTTGTATTCCCAGCACTTTGGAAGGCTGAGGCAGGCAGATCATGAGGTCAGGAGATCGAGTCCATCCTGGCTAACACAGTGAAACCCTGTCTCTACTAAAAATACAGAAAAAAAAAATGTGGCTGGGCCTGGTGGTGGGCATATGTAGTCCCAGCTACTCGGGAGAATGGCGTGAATTCCGGAGGTGGAGGTTGCAGTGAGCCAAGATTTCACCACTGCACTCCAGCCTGGGTAACAGAGCGAGACTCCGTCTCAAAAAAAATAATAAATAAAAGGATAGAGAGGATTTAAACTGATAACAAACCAATGCTTTTATAGAGCTCAGCGCAGAGGTTTAGAGGATTGAAGAGGGCTGGGAACTTGGGTCACAGGGATGTGGGATGTGCAAAGAAGCCATATGGAGACAAAAGTCTAAGTGCTGGTGGAAGACCCTGGAGGCTTGGACTTTGGGTGGGAAATGAGGTTAACAGGGACATAGGACATTAGGGGAAAGGTGCAGCTGGTTTCTTAGGGAGGGAATAGGAAAGTCCTCTGGAGCCTGCCATTTGCCTATTTAAAGCACCTAACAAGAGACCCTGCAAATCTGCCCAAGCATCCTGGAGCTCAAGCATACAAGTATCAGCTGCAATTACCAGGTGACCAGGGGAAGAACCAAACAGAGCCAAAGATAATCACTGGAGACAAGAGAGTTTGAAGTGAAGTGTGGGTTGACAGAAGCTGAAATCAAATTATCACTCAGGTAGGTGGTACAACACCTTGTGACTGAATGTTCACTTAGTCCATTCATTTTGGGCAGTCAGACGCTGGGCACAAGAGTACTGGCTGATGTCAGTTGGAAGTCCAGGAGACAGGAGAATTCTCTGATGAAGAGCCCTGTTAAACTGACTATGGCTGAGTCCCCTCCTACTCATTCGTTCATTCAACAATCACAGACAAAATGAGCCATCTTTGTTAAGGCACTCTTTGGAATTAAGTTTGCACAATGATCTTGTAATGGGCAGAGCATTCATTAAAGTTTACGGCAGTTACATCCCAGGATGTAACAGTGAGTTCTGTCAGAAGTAGAGTATAAAGGAAAGTTACTAGCGGAAACTAGGCATTAGGGCCAAACCCTTCTACATTCCCCTAGTCTTCAGTTCCTGATCGGGCATAACATACATCCCTATTAAGACTGGAGAGAGATTCTAATTGCCGGGATTCTGCACCAAAATGCCAGTATGGAGACAAGCTGCCCCCAGATTGTGTAGAACTGACAAGCTGCATTGCCATTTGGGAACCCAAGGTGCCAGATCCTTCCCTGGAGCTCCCTGGACTCTGGGGACAAGGGAGGATGACTATTTCCAGGGGCTTCCACATGGCTGGTCAGGAAGGGCTTCTAATGACCGACCAGGCTTTGACTCTCAGGCTTTAGGGCCCACATGGAACTGCACCTCCAGGTGAAAACATTCCAGGTCTTCAGTCCCAGCTGTGATAGTTGGATGCTGCAGACGGAGTCCTTCCCAGATGGAGAAAACATGTTTATCCGGAAAAACAAAACAAAACAAAAAAAAGTGGGAAAGTTTAGGGTGTGTTGGAAGAAAGGCAGGGAGTATAGTTATGTAGCCCACTAGGTCTATGAAGGACGATATAAGTCTGGATTTGATTCCAACAGCTTGGACCATGTGGTATATCTATTTGTAATTATTACACTCTGATTTTCTTCCTGGTGTGAGAGGAGTCCAGGTAGGCACTGGGAGGAAAAGTGTTGAGTTGCTTCAGTTTCAGCTGTGAAGTTAATTTTCAGGTCCACTGAACAGATCTCACAACAGTGCGGTTTTTTCGGTAGTGCGGTGTGCTTGGAACTGACCTAAATCACCCTTGGTGCCATACCCACAGCCATTCTGAACCAGGGCAGAGTGGGATCCCTCTTTTTATCCATGGTGAGGTCTGAATGGCAGTAGGTTCTTGGCTTTTGTTCAGAGCCAGGATGACATAAATGGAACTATCATTAGATGGGTAGAGAAATGGCAGAGAATGTAGAAATGTAAGGAAAGGCAAATGGAGAAGAAGTAAGTGACTCTAAAGGTTTTCAAGCTATTTTTAGCAGCAGAACTCTTTTTCCCCAGTGAAATCTTAGGCAGAAGCTCTCTTAGTACATCTGCATTGCTATGAAGGAATACCTGAGGCTGGGTAATTTATAAAGAAAAGAGGTTTGTTTGGCTTGTGGTTCTGCATGCTGTACAGGTAGCATGGTGCCAGCATCCACTTCCGGGGAGGGCTTCGGGCTGCTTCCACTCATGGTGGAAAGCAAAGGGGAGGCGGCATGTGCAGAGATCACATGATGACAGAGAGTGGAAGTGAGAGAGAAGTAGGGGGAAGGTGCCAGGCTCTTTTTAACAAGCAGCTCTCATGGGAACTAACAGAGCGAGAACTCACTCATGACCTTGGGGATGGCACCAAGTCATTCAGGAGAGATCTGCCCCTGTGGACCCAAACATTTCCCACCAGGCCCCACTTCCAACATGGGGGATCAAATTTCAACATGATCCTTGGAGGAGACAAATATCCAGACTATATTAGGAACCCAGTACTGGGTGGATGAAGACAGTAGCTCTGCCTCCTCCCCTAGC
The DNA here is from genome assembly GCF_024542745.1 of Macaca thibetana thibetana. Classification (NCBI taxonomy): domain Eukaryota; kingdom Metazoa; phylum Chordata; class Mammalia; order Primates; family Cercopithecidae; genus Macaca; species Macaca thibetana. The sequence goes on along the minus strand of NC_065578.1, from coordinate 204,365,660 downwards.
CCAGTAAACCCCTACTGTCACTCAGGCAGCAACCTCAGAGGGGTCTCAGTCCACCCATAGCATTGTCAATACCCCACTAATTTTCCCCTTAGTGAACAGAGGAAAACTTTTAGAATTTTAAGCTTTAAAATCCTATGATTTATTCATCCTTAAACAGAAAGGAAATTCTGACACATGCCATACCATGGATGAACCTTGAGGACATTATGTGAAGTGAAATAAGCCAGTCATAAAAAGGCAAATCCTGTATGATTCTACTAGTATGAGGTCTAGAGTAGTCAGGTTCATAGAGACAGAAAGTAAAATGGTGGTCTGTGGGAGGGGGAATGGGGAGTTGGTGTTAAATGGGTGTGAGTTTCTGTTTGGGATGATGAATGAGTTCTGGAGATGGATGGTACTGATGGTCGCACCACAATGTGAATGTACTTAATGCCACTGAACTGTACACAAAAAAAATAATGAATGTGGTAAATTCTATGGCATGTATATTTTCCCATCATAGAATAAGGCAAAATTCTATAATTAAGAGCTGGTGAAAAATACACGGGAGAAACAGCCACAGTATCACTTGAGGTTTTCCTTCCAGTGACATTTTCAAAACTGAAACTGACATCCCAGGCAATCATCTTTTTGCTGAAGAAGACCAGCCTCCTCTAAAGCTTCCAGAATAGCCTGGTTGAAAACAGAAACAGAGAAAACTCTAAGTACCATTTGTGAAGAGACCCGTGAACACCACAGTTCATCCGTTTGTTCTCTGTGTCCTGCCTTGGTGGCTCCTCCTCCTGAACCGAGCCATACCCAGACTCAACAAGTTGCCCATTTACTGATCCCTGGGATTAACCTCCATGTTTTCATCTTAACTTGGCTTCAAGACACTTTCAAAACAGGTAGGAAGAAAGTGACTGAAGTGGGGGGTGTATGAAAAATATATGCTTGAGTTGCTGAAAAAACACTACCTGAGAGCAGGCTTAACATGCAACTGTCTTATTAGGCATTCTCCTACCAGGATGCAGGAAAGAGCAAAGGGAAAGATGGGGAGCCACTAGCAGGATGCACTACCAACCAACCTCTACTGACTGCTTGGTCACACAGGGCCATCTTTTCAGAGGCTAGAAGACTAAATATGTCTCAGAGCAATGGGTCCAGAAGACAGAAAGGGGGGAACAATTCATCCTTTGGCTCTTGTTTCCTGTTGGTCATAAATTGTTCTGCAGAGTGTCCCCCATACTTTAGGTTGAGCATGTGCGGTCGCCTTGTGGGTCATGCAACATCTCATGTCTCAGCATCAACTGGGAAGGAGACACAGGGCATAAGCTCCAGGCACGAGTGAGCCACCATGGGACTGTGCCGACTGGAGTTGGTCACAGCCTATGCAGAGCTGGTCACCACATGGTGACTGTCCAGAAAGAAGCCAAAGACACAATTTAGCAACCGAGTTACTTTTCCCCAGTGAAATCTTAGGCAGAAGCGGTCTTAGTACCTTTGCATGGCTATGAAGGAATATCTAAGGCTGGGTAACTTATAAAGAAAAGAGGTTTGTTTGACTCACGGTTCTGCAGGTAGAAGACACCAGAGGTAGGTGAAACCAAGGCATCCGAAGTGACATGGGAAAGGTGTGTGGTACACACTGGGAAAGAATTGACTACAGAAAGAGCAAGTTCACACTCAAAGAAGTTCCAGGCCCCAAACTGCCATGAAGATCAGAGGAGGGAGAGGTCAATTAGGCCTGGATGATGATGAGGGAAGGTTTCCAGAAGAGGAAAGAGAAGGTGTCCAGTCTGCATTGTGTGCCAGACACTTATTACAGATGTCAAGGGATTTGAAGTAGGCCCCAAAGCATGAAGAGAGTTTTGGCAGATTGTCCTCTTTATTAAACCAAACGTGCATGTAATTTTGTTGTCAGTATTGATTTGTTTTGTGAAAGCCTTTTTTCATAAAATATAAGCCACAATAAAACTCAGCTGAGCCCAGATTGACTTATCAGGTATTCCAATGTAGTGAAATCTGAATTACATATGAACGTGGTGCTCAGTCATCAGGATGCAGGGGAGCCCAGGCGCCCAGGAGGTTGATGGCGGTGACTGAGCCAGGTGGAGCTGGGCTAGGAAGGAATCACTGGGGAGGCAAATGCTGAGCTGTGTCCAAATAGGGAAGGATGGGGATTGGCAGGGGGAGGCTTGGGGAACAGCCATTTGACATGGAGAAAATGACCCTGAAAAGAGGTGATGCTACAAATCCTCCTCTGCCAAGGGAAACTAATCGTTTTCCCTTAAAAATGACTCTTCAGGGAATCTTCAGGTAGAGTGATTGGTAAACTAGAAACCAGATGAATAACAACATTTCAGGCCAAGCAACTTTATTTTAGTGTCATGCTTGTCCTCTTTAGCACCCAACATGCCTGTCAATGGCTCCCAGCCCCTCTTTCTCCAGCTCAGGGAGAGACTCCAGGGAGCTTATGAGCTAGAAGCAAACCAGATTGACTAGCCATTTGAGTTTCTCAAAGAAACTCCAAGCCTAAACCCAGGCCAGATCCGTTCCACAGAACACTAAGGGAATTAGGCACACCAGCATTATGTATGTACAGTCCTTAGTGACAAGTGAGACTCCAGGGTCCTGGGGAACCAGCCACGTCTAGGCCCAAGAGAGTGAGAGGAGCAACCACTGAGTTTGTCTCTGAACAAAGTTGTGAAGAAGGCAGGGCTCATTCTAGTGATCTCTTAACCACTTTGCTCCTCCTGGCCTGACCAACCACCCCTATATAGCGGGGACTTTCATGTTTTTAGCACTGAAAGTTCTGCATTCCAGGAACCCCTCAGATCCAGAAAAACCAGGACAGTTGGCCACCCTACCTCCTCCTGAATTCCAGAAGCCTCCTTCTGTGAGCTCAGAAACGCGCCCTCCCCAGGTGTCTTGGGGCCCCTGCCTGGCAGGGCTTTTGCCCTGGACATTTCTACAATGCCCACCTCTATCAAAACACACCTGTCTTCTATGCCATTTAAAAAAGATGCCCCCAAATCCAATAAAAATATGGTTCGAAAACCCTAATACCAACAAGGCTGAGGAAGTCATAATAATATAAATGGGCAGAGTGGTCAAAGTTGTTTCATAAAAGCTACTTACATTGTGTTCTTTCGACATTCTCTGTTTGCATTTTAAGCTTGTGTGACTGCTTGTCACTTCCTACAAGGTGATGTCTTCCTCATCTTCAGTGCAATAAACAGTGCATGTGCAGGGACAGAGAGTGGACGCATGAGCTCCGCGTTGGGGAGATGGCAGAGAGGAGTAGGAGCTACCCCAGCAGAGAATTCCATTCTGTGGAAAGGAGTTCCTGCAGCCCAGCGCCTGCCATTGTTGCATGTAGGAGCACGCACCCAGGGTGACCAGATTTGCTGATTCTTTGAGGTCAGGTGGAATTTGAAAATGTTATGTGAAATCCGCTTTATGTGGTAATGCACAATTGAATATATATATTTTTTAAAATATACAATGTGGCTCAACTCTGTGGGGGAAAACCAAAAAATGTCCATGGGTCATACTTAGGTCACAGGCTGCCCGTTTGTACCATGTGGATTAAACTCCACTGCAATTATTAAAAATTTCCTCTCTCCCCAATCCCTAAATTGTGATACTGACATCTTGACATTTTAAGTCCTGTCTACAGACACCTGCTGGTTTTCAGAAAGGGTCCCCACGGCAATCCTGAGGAGGCAAAGCTGCAGCCCTCACGCTCCCTCTGGCTCTCCCCACATTGCTGCTTCTGCCAGGCATGGTCCGGCTCATGCCTACATCCCTGGAGCAAGCCTCCCCTTTCATCCCCCCAGTCCTTCAACAGCTGTCAAAGGAACAAAAGAATGAGCAATGAGCCAACCACCTTGTCAGGCGGGAGATGCTGTCACTCACCATCCCATCTCACCGTCTCCTAATGATTCTCAAGAGCCATGCCATGGAGTGGGGCCCAGCCTACTTGAGATGAGAACCATCTTTCTCTTACTGAACAGGCGGCAGCATGCTTCTGGGGTAATGGCCCAGAGAGCTGCCTCAACAGGCATGAGCAGAGACACTATTTGAGGACACAGCTATTAATGTAGGGTGGGGAGGCAGTCTTATTTGCATATTTAAAAATTTTGGCTTAAGCTAGGAAAAGATGAAGGGGGTGAAAAGAAAACTCTGCACTTGAATACAGTCAAAAGAATTCCTCGTTGAAATGATCTACAGTTAATGAAGAAGGCGCTATGTCCTCTAGCAAAAATAGTAGTAATAATAATAATAAAATCTCAGTTTGGGATTGCTCAACTAATGGGCCAACGTGATAGGCTAAACACCTGCAGATGCTTTGTAAAAATAATAATTAAAAACTCATTTCAAAGATATTATCATAATAGAAAGGATTATCTTATTAGGCTGTGTTGACTGGGATCTGTGTTTTATTAGTGGGAGCCAATAGTTACATCATGATATTTAATGAGTTAGATGTGAGAAGCAGGGATCCGCTCCCTGTGGTTGTTAATCCATTCCTATATCTGCACATCACTTTTGTTCTTAAGAGGCTAAAACCCTCTGCCAACATTATCATAGTGGTCTGGAAAAGATGACCCTGTTGTGTGGTCAGCCGTCTTGGAAGACAGAGCCCTTCCCTTACGTATCTAGAGAGACAAAGCACAGAGACTCTTATTCCAGTGGCAAGCTCTGGCAGGCACAGAGAGCAGCCTAGGTATCTTCTTGGAGGTTCACAGTCCACTCAGTCCTGCAGGCTGCCATTCGAGGAGCAGTGGCCCGCTTATTCCCGAAAGTAGACTGGGCGACTGCCCATCATTTTGTCGGGTGTCCCCTTCAATTTAGGCTTCCTTCGTCAATCCCATTGAACACATCAGCTTCTCTCCATAGAAGTTATTACACAAAATTCATTCCTGACAAACTTGATCCTCTCTTGGTATTTTTTAAATGCTATATAATTCTCTCACTTGCAAACAGCCTAATGTATCTGTCATATCTGTGACAGGTGATGGCCTGAGGGGATCAAATATTCCAAGATCTATTGAATTCAGTGAATGTTTCTGCATGAATAGTTTTGCATTTTATGCCACAATGACTGGAAAATTGAGCAACTGATAAATTGGACATCAGATGAATAACAATATATTGGGTCAAGCAACCCCAATTTTATGTTGGTTTCCCTCACGACAACCCAGTTTGAGGATGAACCAGGAAGGCCTTGGGCTCTGCTTTAATCTGGAGTAGGTCTTGAAAATGAACTTGGCTTTATTTGTGGTCTAGTATGCAGGCTCAAGTGTGTATGTGCATATACACCACACACACACCCCAGACATGACACATATACACAAACAGCATACTCATAACATACATCACATACAAACACAACACACCCACCATACACACAAACAAAAACAAGCACGCACACCACATGCATGGACTAAAACTGCTGTCCACAGGGAGGAACTGCTTGCTGTCTTTCCAGGAAAGGCATATGTCCTCTTTTAAGGCATTTCAGTTGGTTAAAGCCCACCCAAGATAATCTCCCTAACTTAAAGTCAACTGATTAAGGACTTTATGTATATCTGCAAAGTCCCTTCACAGAAACACCTAGGAGAAAGTGTGCGCATGCTGCAGAATACCTGCGGCTTCCCTTCCAACTTTTATGAGAGAGTATCTGGTATAGCCCACCCCTCCCACATACTGGGAAATTCTGGGGAATTAGCTTAGCTGAATTGACAAACCACAAAGCCATCATAACAGCATAACACACACACACACACACACACCCACACACCCCAACACACACACACACCCCCCACACACAACGAAACAAGAAATAGCACAAGCAATGGGGCAACCAAATAAATGGAGCCTCGCACACCCCACACAATGAAATAAGAAATAGCACAGGCAATGGGACAACCAAATAAATGGAGCCTAGAATAGATGAATATGTATGTGCACACATGTGCATTTGTGATCTAGTTTCCTCTGGCCCTTGATGGACCAGTGGTCCCCTCAGTCTATGACTGAGAAGAAGGACAGAAAGAAGTACTGCTGTTCTGGCCAGTCTCAAAAGACAAAAGATGCCCCCTGAATTCCAGCTTGACCATACGAGATCCTTGCTTATAGGTAGCAGATGGTTGTCATTTTGTACAACAACAATCAATAAAATATATAGTCAACTATATTGAAAATGTCCCCAGTGGCCCCACTGGGCATGTTCTGACCAACCAAGCATGAATTTTCAAGAAAACTGAGTCTCTTTTTGATTAGAGCATGTTCACTTTGGGCCAAGGGCAGTGGCTCACGCCCATAATCCCAGCACTTTGGGAGGCCGAGGCAGGTGGATCATGAGGTCAGGAGTTCAAGACCAGCCTGGCCAAGATAGTGAAACCCCGTCTCTACTAAAAATACAAAAATTAGCCTGATGTGGTGGCAGGCGCCTGTAATCCCAGCTACTCGGGAGGCTGAGGCAGAGAATTAGTTGAACCCGGGAGGCAGAGATTGCAGTAAGCTGAGATCGCGCCACAGCACTCCAGCCTGGGCAACAGACACTCTGTCTCAAAAATAAAAAATAAAAATAAAAATAAAACACCCCGTCTCTACTAAAAAAAAATACAAAAAAATTAGCCAGGCGTGGTGGCAGGCACTGTATTCCCAGCTACTCGGGAGGCTGAGGCAGGAGAATGGCGTGAACCCAGGAGGTGCAGCTTGCCGTGAGCCGAGATCGCGCCACTGCACTCCAGCTTTGTCAACAGAATGAGACTCCATCTCAAAAAAAAAAAAAAAAAAAAAAAAAAAAAAGACCATGTTCACCTTGATTTTTCTGTCAGGCCAGGGTTGGACTGTTTTTCTTCTATTAATAGGGTTCTGCTGTTGATACCAAGGGTTGTTGAAACTCAGCTCATGCTGAAACTCACATCTAAAGACCAACACTGACTTTCAGGTATTTCATAGTGCATGGCTCCTATTGCATGATTGAACACCACTGCATTCTTTGAATGAGTAACTCTATCAGGTCATGGATCTCAAATAAAACAGCCAAAAAAGGTGAGGGGTAGGGGAAAGAAACCATAGCTTCTTGGGATAATTATTTCTTTGCATGCATTGAGTATTCTTAGTGAGAAAGTGTGGTGGGCACTACTTCTCTGCCTACTCTCGAGTTTTTGAAGCTCACCCTAACCTAATTAAGTGTCTGTTTGCCCTTAGGCCTGGCACATTCACTAGATGAGGCAACAGCTGCAACACTGCCAAAAGCTACAGGAAGGGCAAAATATTTGCTGGTTGCTGCTATTTTCAGCCTTGCCAGAATCAACAATGATGGTCTTAGGCATTATCAGCTCATTTAAAAAATGTATCCTGAGAGATGCTGGTATGCTCCTCCTGAGAAGCACACATCAATTCTTATGGCCCCAAAGCAGTGGGATGGGCTTGTTAAAGAGTTCCAGTGGGAGAAGGTGTTGGAAACTGATCTATTCCAACTCAGTTAAACAGGGAGGTGTGGAGAGGGTGCATGTTTGGTCCTAGTTGGGTAAAGTACACAAAAACAATGCCCTTGGCCTTCAGTGTACACTGGTGCCACCTGTAGGAATTCATTTAAATGCAGGTTTCTGGGGCACACCCAGAGATTTTGACTTAAGTTTTGGGGGACATAGGAATATACTTCTTTTTTTTGAGACGGAGTCTCACTCTATTGCCAACCTCCACCTCCCAGGTTCAAGTGATTCTCCTGCCTCAGTCTCCCACGTAGCTGAGACTACAGGCATGCACCAGCTATTTTTTGTATTTTTAGTAGAGATGGGGTTTCTCCATGTTGTCCAGGATGGTCTCGATCTCTTGACCTCAGGATCCACCTGCCTTGGCCTCCCAAAGTGCTGGGATTACAGGCGTGAGCCTCTGCGTCCAGCCAGAATATACATTTTTGTGAGTATTTTACAATGTGATTCCAATGAAGGTGGTTTTAAGAGGCACTAGTGTAAAGAAGAGATTTAGAATCTTGAACAGAATCTTGAAAAGCTGTTTTAATTTTATATATAGTTTTAAAATTTAGCAAGGGGGGCAGGACCCATGGAAGCAAGCTATAAAATCTCATTGAAAAACACAAAACCAGAGCCAAAATGAACTGGGAGATTTACCTTGTGCCCAATGGGAGAACTTACCATTGAAAAACAATCTCCCTTAGTGAATTTGTATTTTCAACGTAATGTCAATCAGAATGCCAATGCATTTGGTGTTTTCTGGAACTAGTTTGGAGGGGTGGGGAACATACCTTACCAGATAAAACTATAATAACCCTAATCAAAATAGTAAAGGGTTGACAAAGAAATGGATGATTAGATCAATAAACTAGAACAGAAAGACAAGGAAGAATACCAAGAATATATAATCAATGTGACATTATTTTTAGTGAGAAAAAAGGTGTTTAATTGTTTATCTGTCAGGAATAAAATATAGTAGATTTCAATTTCACTCCATGTGCAAAAACAAACCTAAGATAAATGAAAGATCTAAATGCAGCAATCAACCAATGAAAGAATCAGAAAATGTAGGCAAATATTTGTACAACCCTGGGATGAATAAAACATTCTTACACATGACAGGAAATTCAAGATTTATAAAGAAAATATAGGACATATATAATTATATGAATTTAAAATATTCTGTATAATGAAAGATATCATAGATAAAGCCAAAAATCAAATAGTAGGAAACATTATTGAACACACATATGGCAACCAAAGAGTTAATATTCTTCATAGTCAAAGCCTTCTAAATATTGATGCAAAAAGGACAAATAATGCAATAAAAAATGGGCAAACTTTAAAAAACTGCTAGGTAAAATTTAAAATTTGTAATAATGTCTGTCACTGTTAAGGTTGTGGAAAAATTAGTACCTGCTTACATCGGTGAAGGAGGTACAAACTTTGGCTCCTTGGCAGTATTTGTGTATGTTACAGAAATAAGAGTGACAAAAGACAAAAGGAAAATAGCTAGATGCTTATTGCAACTTTATATATTGAGTTTCAGGAAAGAAAGCGGGAGTAGGGAGACAGGGAAGAAAGTGAGAACTACAGATACAATCTTAAGCCCCCCAACCAACAGGACAGACCCTCTATTGGCCAAGGGGACCCTAGAAAAACCTTAAAAACATGATAGGGTGGGTGGGAGGTCAGACACACCTCATTAAGTACCTTTCTTTTAGCAGTTTAGCCACAACTGACCAGCATTAATGTTAAAATAGAGATCACAGGACTTACAGAATGAACTCTCTGTGGCATACCTTCCTGTCTCACCTTTCCTCCTTCACAGTGCTTGCTCATGGCCTCTGCCGGAGGCTACACTTCCCAGCCTGTCAGGATGGCCACCCTATAGGCTCTAAGCCTTTATAAGAAATAAAATCCCCTTTCTAAATATATAAATTGTGTGATTTTTTAGTTGACAGAAGGAATAAGAAAAAGGAGGGAAGGTAAAATGTACATACACACACACAAGGAAAGAAAAAGAAAAAGAAACAACTGGAATATTCCTCAAGAAGAAAATGGTTAATTATGTTACATCCAAATAATGGCTGTTGTGCAGCTTCTGAAAATAGATCTGCATACATTAACCAAGAGGGATATCCATGATATATATTTAATGAAAAAAGAACACTTCCATATTGTACATGTGGAATACATTATGCTTTGGGCAAAAGAGGCAGAAAAAGAGAGAGAGAGGGAGGGAGGGAAAGGAACAGAGGGAGATTTGTATACATTCCATTGGGAAAGGATGAAATTGAAGGGGAAACAGGTGAGATTAATAACCTTTGACTTGGTTAACTTTAGATGATAGGCCCCATGTATTAAGATACTTTTGTCAAATTATAACATGGTTAAACAAGGCTGACCAGGATAGAGAGGGGCCTGAAAGCCATGGTGCCTTCTCCATAAGATGTGTGAGAATGGAGAGAGAGAGAATACAAAGAAAACACATAATAAACACTCAATCTTATATAGGCTTCAAGTAACTACAAGTTTTGCCTGGAGAAGAGGTGATAATTCGAGCTTCAAACATGAGAAGAGACAGTATTAGAGTCTGTCCTCTGTCAATATTGAGCGGTGGCTGCTGGAAAGTAGGTTGCAGGTGGAAAAAAGAGAGAATTCCCAAACCCATGGAGAGGTCCTACCAGGTGCCTCAGTCGCCCTAACAGTCTTCCTCCGGGCTGTAGCCTGGGAGGTAGGTCCAGCCCGCTTCTAGGGCTCCTTCCAAGTCAAGTGTCACATTCAGGGTACAAGTCAAAATTAGGTGGCCAATTGGAAAATGGATCAAAGATTCCTCCCATACTTACTCATTCCACTTGTAGTCAATCAGGGTCAAGAAAGGAGAATTAGAAGGATTCATCAGTGATTTCATGGCAAGATTTTGTGACACTTCGAATGGCAATTTTTACTGATGGTGACCTAGTTAGCACATACTGTACGATGGTGGATGGCAAAACCTCAATCTTACATGCATGGGTTTTATTATCAAAAGTCCAAAAGAATTTTGTTAATTGGGGGAGTTTGCCACCAAAAGGCTCATGAAAACGTAGCCTTAGAAAGAGTCTGGGGGGTGTTTATCTCCCACAATAGGAAAGCACTAGAGAAACAGTGTGGTTACGGGTGGCTGACATGTGTCTGTGTCGCATGGATCTGCCTTATCTTCTCTAGAAGCTGGAAAACATAACACAATGAGGTAGAGTGGGAAGAGTGGCAATTTTTAGGATCAGTTCAAGCGCTGGCTCTGCAATAGGTTAGTGAGACACAATGAGTGAGTTGTCTACCTCTCCAAGCCTCAGTTTCCTTATCTGCAAAACAGGAGCGATGCTAGATTACAAAGAAAAAAGGATACAATAAACACATTCAATTCCTAGGCCATAAATAGGCACTTACTAACATTAGTTTCTTCCTACTCTCTTTTTTGATAGTGCGTTTCTGCCCACCACTATTTTCTCAGGAAATCAAAGTGGAAGATTGCAATTGCTCTGTCTGACCCCAATCTACTCTTTCCTGCGTGCTTCTTGTTGTCCTTGAGTGAGCCAGGCTTCTTCAGGGAAGCAGTGATGCGGTGCAGAAGGAACACATGCGTGCATTGCTGATGTACATTCTGTGGGAGAGACAGACGTGAGGCTATCTTTGGATTTCCATGGCTTTTATAATTGGGGTAGTCATACATCATTTACACTCACATAAAGATCCTGTTTTTAGTTTAGAAAGGGTTGTTTTAACATTTTTTTTCCATCGTTACACAAGTAAAGCATATTTTTGGTTGAAAAATTTTAAACTACCAAAAAGCTGATAGGAGGAAATGAAATCCATCTATAATTATACCACCTAGAGAGAACTGCTTTTAATGTTTAGGTAGACATCATTTGAGATCTATATATATAGATAGAAATGTAGACACTTAAATAGGTATCTAGGTATTTAAATAGGTATATAATAATGTCTTCAGTAGATCAAAATAGATAAATAGTATATTAAAGTATCTGATAGGTATTTTAAATAGATACATAATGATAAATATATTTTATTTAAGATATAAATAGGTATCTAATTGCTATATTATACCTAACTAGGTATATAAAGATGTCTGCTGTAGTAATATACTTGTGCTATTTGGAATGCATGCTGATTTAAAATTACTGCAAAAAGAAAGTGCAGACAACTTTGCCTCTGGGAAAATGTAATCTTAATGATACATGCACCTATTCTGTCTCCATTCAGTGCCTAATGTGGGTGATGACTGTGAATAAGGACATAAGGGAAGTATCACCGTATGGTCTTTCAGAGGCCCGAGGAAGTAGGATTTCAAGCAACAGTTTATGATCTTCTTCTTTTTTTTTTTTTTTTTGAGACGGAGTTTCCGCCTGTCGCCCAGGTTGGAGTGCAATGGCGTGATCTCAGCTCACTACAATCTCCACCTCCCAGGTTCAAACGATTCTCCTGCCTCCGCCTCCCAGGTAGTAGGGATTACAGGTGCCAGCCACCACGCCTGGCTAATTTGTGTATTTTTAGTAGAGGTGGGGTTTCATCATGTTGGCCAAGCTGGTCTTGAACTCCTGACCTCGAGATCTGCCTGCCTTGGCCTCCCAAAGTGCTGGGATTACAGGCGTGAGCCACCACGCCCGGCACAGTTTATGGTCTTCTTATTGCAGGTCTGTAAGCAAAAACTTCCTTCCTGGCTCTCTAGACTCTCTAGAAGAAAGAGCAAAATTTCAGTGTTCCCTACGCGTGTTTAAGTGCATATGACAGCCCAAGAGATGTGAAGAATACCATGGAGAGTGCCAGGGGCCCATCTGCCTCCAAGCATGTTGAGATGGTTGACAGCAAGGAATAAGCATTTACAAGACGGATAGACAAATAAAATACCATGACAACATGGAGTAAGTCTGGATAGAGACACTGTCATTGATAAATAAGACCGCCTGGTTCATAGAGTCCCTTGGAGCCTAACCACAAAGATGGACCTTAGAGATCAGAATAATTAAGTGTCCGTTTTTTGTGACTAATGATAAGATGGCATATGGGCATATATCCTGTGGGATGAATATTTTATATACTTAACCTTATTAAAACAGCTTGGGTGAGTAGATTTCTTCAGGCAGTTTTAAAGCATTATGCTATCTCCAGGAAAGCAAACGTCTCTGGCTATTGTGTGAGCAGATGGGAAGTGCTGAGAAAATCTGGAGATCAGACTCTTTGGCAACCATAGCACCCTATTAAATTGGTTTGTACAATGATGGATACCCACAATAAACTAACAAGGTGGTTTCTGAAGTTGCCAGAATTTTCTCTTTTTTGTATTTCAATTATAAAAGGAGTAAAAATAATCTGTACATTTGTCTTTGGGTATATACTATAAAGGTGAGAGAAAAGATAAGGGAACTCAAAGATTTTCTTAATTCTAAGGCCACCCTTGCCCGGATTACAAGCACCCCTTTTATCGGCCCTTTGCTACCTAGCCATTCTGCTAGCTCATACTCAAGGAGATTGTGATATATCCAGAATCCAACTTCAGAAACCAGTCGATCATTTAATTCTTATTAATTATAAGAACAGAACCATGTCATTCTGTATCTTCTTAAAGACAGAAACTGCTTTAGAACAAAATTTATCCATGTTTAGAACTTAATTCAGACAGATTTCTAATGTTTAACTATCTAACTATATAGTTTGTCAAAGATATCAAAAGTTGCTAATAAGATCTAACATGTTCAATACCATTCTATTCCACTACAAAGCCAAACTTTGATGGAAGTCAAAGCCCTGTTCAAGACGTTTCACTGAGCAGACAACTTCAAATCAGTTCATTGATTGTTCTACATTTAAATCAAGCTGTTAATTTAACTTGACTGATCCTTCCAAGTGATCATTTATATTGGAATGAGCTGTTTAGGAGGGTGGTGCAAACACAGCTTAAAAGCCTTCACAAATAGTAGAGTTGTGTTGGTGGTGGTGGTGTTGGTTGGTTGGTTTCATTTTGTTTTGTTTTTGAGACAGGGTTTCACTCTGTCACCCAGGCTGAGTGCAGTGGCACAATCACAGCACACCACAGCCTCGACTTCCTGGGCTTGACCAATCCCCCCATCTCAGCCTCCTGAGTAGCTGGGACTACAGGCTTGCATCACTACGCCTAGGTAATTTTAAAACAAATTTTTTTTTCTTTTTTTTTTTTTTGGAGACAGAGCCTTGCTCTGTTGCCCAGGCTGGAGTGCAGTGGCACAATCTTGGCCCACTGTAGCCTCAACCGCCTGGGCTCAGGTGATTATCCCACCCCAACCCCTTGAGTAGCTGTGATTACAGGCATACACTACCACGCTTGGTTAATTTTTTTTATTTTTAGTAGAGTGGGGGTTTATCTATGTTGCCTAGGTGGTCTCAAACTCCTGGACTCATGCAATCCGCCCACCTCAGCCTCCTGGAGTGCTGAAATTACAGGTGTGAGCCACTACACGTGGCCTAGTAGTTTTTAGAGGCCCCAGGGTGGCTTCCTAAACGATTGTGACCTTACTACATTTTATATACAACTTAGCAAAGCACGAACTCTCAGCTCTATTCCAGCTTCACAGAGCGCCAAGAAGGAGATTGTTGCTTAAATATTTGCAAGCGAAAGTTTAAAAGACCATGCAGTGTTGTTAAAATCCAATTCTCCCTATTTCTGAGAGTTGAACCTCTGACACTTCTGCAGGTATGGTCAATGAAAAGAATCTGCATTCAACGTGGAGAGAACAGAATTCTTGTGCTACTGGAAATCTTAAACATTAAACAATTATAAATTAAGCAGAGATTCGGCTTTTTTGGAAGAACAACATTCTTACATAGAAAATTCCTTGATTGGCCATCTAGGTATATTCCCTGGCTTGTTTAAGTAAAATCGACCTTGCGCCATTCTGCATCGACACCAACTCTGCCCAGCGGTCACCAATCACCATTAGAGCAAGGCTTAGGAGTCGGTGATTTCACACATTTTTCTGTTATCATTGAGCATCCCTGGGCATTTTCAGTGGATAGCCACGAGGAGCAAAACATCAATTTGCCACTGTATAAACTGCCAAATAAGAATCATGACATTTTATCCAGCCTGTTTGTGAAGATGCCCACAAACCCTATAGAGATTCTGCCAGCCAGCTTGGGCCGCTGGTCTCCAACCCGCCTTCAGATTGTTCTCTCCCCGCTGGCTGGAACCAGGTAATTCTCACTGCAGGCTCAGCAATGTGCTTTGTCCCTGGAATCAATTTTGGTTTGAGGCAGGAGGCATTAGGCCCGTTCCTAAGGTGATATTCAAAGGATATACACATATACACACATATATATACACACACACACACGACACACCCATATACACACATACGTATGTTGTTGCTGTTGCTGCTACTTTGACCTGATGTGGGAACCCCGTTTCTCTAACGAAGCTTCACTCCTGGGCCTCGCTTGTAGGTTCTGGTCTAGGGTCCCAGCACACTGCTGATTCTGGGTATCTACTTATATCATCTCTGTCCCCTTTCTGGGACAAGAGCCCTGCAGCCTATTGACGGATGTCTGCTATACTGACTATCATTCAAAAAGACTGTGTACTGCACACTCTGGAGCACCCGCTCTTTGTGAGAACTTCTTATTGGAAGACATTATTATGTCTTTCTGTTGCCATTTTGAACCTTTGGCTCACACTGAGCATGGATGTCTGTATTGACTGGACACTTTGCTTTCTCATCATACCACCGTTTCACAGCACCCTCTCATCTGGGTGCTCAGGTGGGTCTTGGCCATTTCCCACTTTCCAGAAATATTTTAGAAATTACTAAGAACTCACTGGGAGTAAGAGTTGCCAGGTTTAGTAAATAAAAGGACAGGATGCCCAGTTAAATTTGAACTTCAGATAAACAATGAATAAGGTTTTAATATAAGTATATCCCATACAATTATAAAAAGCTCTTCATTTTTTATGTGAAATATAAATTTACCCAGGTGTCCTGTGATTGACTCAGCAGCTCTATTTGAAATGCCATGTTCAGTTCACAGATGCCTTTTGAAGATTGCAGCCTCTGGGGTCTGTTTTACTACTAAAAGCTTAATGCTTGGGGCCATTCACTCCACCACGTTGCTCACGCCTCCTCCAGGAAGAACACAGTTGGCTCTGGCCAGCAGCCACCTCTATGCTGTGCAGAAATCTTGCTCTTCAAAGCTTTTCTTGCTATTGGATATGTGGAGTTCTTTGAAGTTGGTAAGACTGAAGTTCTTTGTCTAGAGGGACCACTGTCCACTGTATTTGCAAATTTCTTAAGGATTCCCTCTGCTCAAGGAATTCTAACAGTATCCAGTCTCCTGTGCTGCCTGTCTGGGCTTCAGCGTGTTGGGAAAAGCAGTGCTTAGCTCTCTTTCTCACTTTGGACAGAATGTGACCATTCCTCAGTCACTCAGTCTGAAACCTCCCTTGCCCTTCTCTCTTGTGTTTCATCTTCTCTGGTCCCTTTCCACAGCCCTCATCTCTGTTCAGCCCCAGTCGGTCCCACAGGCAATTGTATTTGTGTTTCTACTTCTCCCAAGTCTTTCTAATTCTCAACTCTTTCGGAAATTGCAATTACCTGGGGAGGTTTGAGAAAATAGCTGTGCCTGGTCCGTATCCCCAAAGATACTGTTTAATTGGTATACAGTAGCCGCAGGCATTGATAGCTGCAAAGGTTCACCAGGTGATTCTACTACCATTCAGTGGAGTCCGGCCCCTGCTTTAGGACTTTCCTTCAGGACCGAGGACTCCCTGGTGCAGCTGCAGTCCAGGTGTGGGGGCAGCAGGCTGACTTGGTGTATTCAGGGGCCACATTCACCTCAGAACATTATTATCCTTCCCCAGTGCCATTGCAAGTGATTTCCTACAATACTGTCAAATGTCCTCAAATCCTTCCCAACAGAACAAAAGCAGAAAATTATAAAATTACAGTCCTTTGGGATTATTTTCTGTAAATCTCATTGTAATTTGGGTACAATTGTTCGAATTTTTTGTATGAGCTAAACAATTCATATCTCCATCCCCAATTAAAACTGAGCTTGCATATTCAGTACAGAACACGAAATGAAATACATAATTGTATAGTAATCATTTTATTCTCAACTATATTCAATTACATGTGAAGATAAAATCTTCATAGCTCCATTCACAGTCCCCGATTGTACTTATCTTCTATTTTGCCCTCCCTCCCTCACTTTGATGCTCTCTTTCTGCCATTTTCAAACATTTCCCTTCAAAATGGTTTGAAAGAAAGTTTCTGAAGTGATAACCTGCTCCTACCCCAACTGTTCTCTTGAGTCTATTTGCTATGATTTAAAATCATTCTCTTTCTCCCTATCTGCTTTTTTTTTCTTTCAGTTAAAAAGGGTCCAGTCTTCTTCACTGCACATATCACCACCCCTTCTGTCTCTGAGGCTGAAGGATTCCTGGGTAGTTGGCTTGTGTATAATCTTGCTCTTCTATACCAAATATTGGGTAGATAGTTGTGGAGGAAGGGAGGCAGGGAAGAAGGAAGGAAGGAAGGAAGGAAAGAAGGAAGGAAGGAAGGAAGGAAGGAAGGAAGGAAGGAAGGAAGGAAGGAAGGAAGGAAGGAAGGAAGGAAGGAAGGAGAAAAAAAGAAAGAAAAAAAGAAAGAAAGAGAGAGAGAAAGACAGGAAAGAAAGAAAGACAGAAAGACAGACAAAGAAAGAAAGAAAGAAAGAAAGAAAGAAAGAAAGAAAGAAAGAAAGAAAGAAAGAAAGAAAGAAAGAAAGAGAGAAAGAAAGGGAGAGGAAGGAAGGGATGGAGAAAGGAAGGAAGGGAGAAAGAAAGAAGAAAAGAAGGAAAGAAAAGCTCACTTAGCAAAACCTGAAAATAAGTAATATGCAGTAAAATAAAATTCAGTTTTTAATGATTTCTTACATTTTGATTGTCCTAGAATTTCAGCATTCTCCAGAAAAGTATTTTCATTGAGATAAATAGAATTATCTATGTCCCATGGTTGAAAGGTTAAAAACCTTCATTCATCTCACTAGGGAAAGTAATGGGTCTTCAGATAAATTCAGCAAAGTTAAAATGCTTACACACCTCACACAGTCTTTGCCATACAAGTGTGAATTCAAACCAGAAATGACTTTCATTATACACCCTCATTTACAGGTCAATATATGGCACATAATAGATATTCAGTGTTTCTGAAGAAAAGAAGAAAGACTAATTGTATCTTGTCACTGTTGTTTCTTCTAATTCACCTGCTTAATGCTCAAAAACATTCCTCCAAGGATTGTCACTTTCTTACCTCCGACATTTTAACTTAAATTCTTAGAGTGTTTGTTGGATTCTTCATGCAGTGTTTCTTCCTCTCTGATTTTTCTTTAGAGAATGCTTTCTGCACCGTTGCGTGTAATCCTGTTAACCAAGGACTTCTGCTCTCTTCCACCCAAGTGCAAGAGATGATGTATTTTCCTGAGAATTTAGAACTGGAAAGGGGTAAAGTCATCCAGTTATTCTGCCCACTCCCACCCCTGCATCCCATCCCAAGATCTTGAAGCAAAGTTTATTTTATGCTAGCTCTGGTGAGCTAGCTGGTCCATCATCTAACCTGTTGTTCTTAATTTTTTTTAAATTTATTTATTTTGAGACAGAGTCTTGCTTTGTTGCCCAGGCTGGAGTGCAGTGGTGCGATCTTGGTTCACTGCAACCTCCGTCTGCTGAGTTCAAGCGATTCTCCTGCCTCAGCTTCCCAAGTAGCTGGAATTATAGGCACATGCCACCATACCTGGCTAATTTTTGTATTTTTAGTAGAGATGGGGTTTCACCATATTGGCCAAGCTGCTCTTGAACTCCTGACCTCAAGTGATCCACCCACCTTGGCCTCCCAGAGTGCTAGGATTACAGGCATGAGCCACTGCGCCTGGTCCTGTTGCTTTTAATTAAAGAGGAGCTATTGTTTTTGACAGCTCCCTTAGATTTGAACTTCCATATACTGTTTCAAATAGTTCCTTTGGAATGCTCTGGAGCACTCTTCTTATTGACTGTCTCTCCTCCTAGCAAAATGTCTCAGCCACTACTCTGTGTGCTGGCTGGGAGATAGCCTCTGTCTTCTCAGCTTTCCTCTCCTGATGTTGAATCTCTGCTTTACGATCAAGTTGAGATGAGGATAAAAGGACCCCAGTATTTTCAGCCTTCCCTGATTTGGGGAGAGCCTCCATTTCCTGAGAATTGACTAGATAGAGGAAGGTAGACCCTGACCTCTCAGGGAATGAGAATTGAATGTAGCCTCTTCGACTTGAGGTTGGAGAGAATGAGAAATGATGGCAGCCTGCCCCTTCCAGTGAGATATAGTGATGCTTAACTGGAGCTAAGAGTATAGGAGGCCCTGCCTTCTTGATCCCAACCTGCCTGGAGTGCAGCTTCTGTCAAACCCACCAAACTGAAAGGAGGTGAAGGGAGAGGGAGGGAGCAGGTGGTTGTGGCTCAGATACCACAAACACACTGTTCTTCCCGAGTTTTAGTAGACTTTCTGGGATAATTATTCATCATTTGTTGTTTATACCATTAGGAAAATTTTCAGAGATTTTACATAGTTGTTTGTTTTTATTTTCGTTTCAATAATTTTGCTTTTTTTTCACTGGGGAGTGGGCCCAAGTTGCTTCTTAGCGCTGTCCTCTGGGAAGTACATCTTCCTGTTGAGACATTTCCTAAGAAGCTTGATTAAGGGCTTATCCTGTATCTGTAAAGGTCATAGGTTTGGGAGTCTAATGCATCTGGGTTT
This sequence comes from Macaca thibetana thibetana, assembly GCF_024542745.1. Lineage (NCBI taxonomy): Eukaryota > Metazoa > Chordata > Mammalia > Primates > Cercopithecidae > Macaca > Macaca thibetana. Next base: position 204,346,387 of record NC_065578.1, on the reverse strand, counting down.
GATTCCAAACTCGGCCACTGAGTAGATGTGTGACTCTGGGGAGTCATTTTTACTCTCTAAGCCTTGGTTCATCCTATATAAATGGTGCTAATACGAATAGTTATTTCAAAGAGATATCCAATAGCAGAATAAAGTGCTTAATACAGTGCCTGGCACAGCCTGAGCCCTTAATACACGTCAGCCGTTATTTGTTTAAATCTTACGGGAAATGAGGAGCCACTGAAGGAGTTTAAACCAGATGGTGTTATGAGGAGATCCACATTTTAGAATGATCCCTCTCCGGGGCAGGTCAAGTGATTAGGAAACTTGCAGTGGTGCAGAGGAAAAATAATGAAGGACCACAATGAAGCTCAAAAGCTGGGAAGTGATGAGCGGAAACTGCAAAAGGAGCAGTGGGGAGGGAGTGTGGATGGGATTTGGTGCCCAGATAGATGCAGGGAGTGAGAGTGAGGAAAAGGAAGTGTGAGAGATCTGCCTTAGGTATGGATAAAGACTTCAGAATTCTCATGAATCAAATCTTCCTGCACTACAGCCATGGCCTTCCAGGCCCTCACCCCCGAAGAGTTGGAACCAGCTTCAAATCTAGGTCCTCTATTTCCAGCCTCTAGACTTAGAGGTCTGGGGTGGTTTGTTTTTGTTTTTTGTTTTGAGACAGAGTCTCACTCTGTCACCCAGGCTGGATGTGGTGGTGCAATCTCAGCTCACTGCAACCTCCACCTCCAGGTTCAAACGATTCTCCTGCCTCAGCCTCCCGAGTAGCTGGGATTACAGGTACACACCACCACACCTGGCTAATTTTTGTATTTTTAGTAGAGACGGGTTTCACCATGTTGGCCAGGCTGGTCTCAAACTCCTGACCTTGTGATCTGCCCACCTCGACCTTCCAGAGTGCTGGGATTACAGGCATGAGCCACCATGCCTGGCCAGTTATTGTATTTTAATGCCTTAAAAGTAACTCAGCCTTTACCTTCCTACGAGATAGACTGAAATAAGAAAATAACAATAACATCAAATGTTGGTGAGGATGTGGATTAACCGATGGGTGCATAAAATGGTACGATGACTCTCAACACAGAAATCTTCTTAGGAAGTTAAATATATACCTACCCTATAACCCAGAAATTCCATTCCTAGATATTTATTCAAGAAAAATAAAATGTTCCCAAAAATATTATCCAAGAATGTTCATTGCAGCTTTATTTATAATAGCTCCAAACTAGAAACAGTACAAGAGTTCATTGACTGAAAAACAGACAAGCTCTCTGTTGCTGTATTTATATGAGAGAATATACTCCTTATCAATAAAAACAAATTACCGATACATGAAACATGCAACATGGATTAATCTCTAAGACATCATGCCAAGTGAAAGAAGCCCTACACAAAAGCATACATACTGTTTGATTTCACTTACATGATTTCTACAATAGGCAAAATGAATCTGTGGTGATAAAAATCAGATCAGTGGTTGCCTGAGAGTCAGGAGCAGGGGAATTGACTGGGAAGAGGCACAAGAAGACTTTCTGGTGTCATGGAAGTATTCTATATATTGAAAGGGATGTGAATTACGTGGGTATATCATTTGTCAAAAATGATTGAACAATAGGCTTAAGATCTGTGCCTTTCACTGTTTGTAAATTATATCCTATAACAAAATTCTTAAAAATTAAGTAATATCTCATCTGCAGTCTTGACACTTGCCTGCTATTCTGGTGTCACCCCAAGGCTAGCCTTGGCCTTAGTGCCAGGTACTCCATAGCGTATTACTTTTTCTACCCTACCTCCAAAAAATGTAGACTTACATAGCCTTAATCCAAGTAAAAGCCAATACAAAGAAGAAAAAAAATATTCACTCTCCATTAAAAGCTAGAAGAGCTAACATAACAGTAAAAGTCCACTGAAGAATTCCCTTTCTGGGATATGGTATCCTTTCAGTAACCTTGAAATGTGGAAGTATCAGGGCCCAGAGTGGACGGGTTACCCGGCTGAAGATGCCTCCAGCGAATCCTGTCCTGTGTTGTATCCTGCCTGCTAAATCACACAGATATTACTCAGCATAAGTCCTGGAAGAGTTTGAATAACTTTTCAAAGGTCCATAGCTGTGGATTATGCATTTTATGATCCATTAGAGCGTTACTTATGTTTTTCAGAAATATAGTAAAGAGAAATGGCTTGAGATTCTTCTTATCTTGTTTTATGGAATGAGAATTAAGCTTCTTTCTGACAACACTCCATGTTGCCACTGAAGCAATTAGATTTTGGGTATGATTTCTTTTTTTCTTGACTACCCCAACAAATAATAGATATTAATAACAGTGACAGCAGAAAATGAGGAACTTGCTCAATGAGTTATGAGACACATTTCACTGCTAAAAACTATAAGCTCATGTGTTCTCCCATTAATAATGTAGACCCTTGTCCTGAAACTTGCTGATACTATTAGACTTTCTCCCTCCCTGGTGATTCAAACCCACAGCTGAACCCACTGTTGGATGATGACGTCAGTTCCTTGCAGTTGTGAACTGGTCTATGAGCCATGGATACATGGCTTCCAGTAAATCAAAATTCATTAGAGATGGTTGAGATCTGATTTCTGTTTCTTCACTTTCAAGTCATTCTTTTATCTCATGCATGGTTTAATTTCAGTCTCTCCAGCTAAAGTGGTGAATCATACATTAACCAGATGACTGGACTGTGTCGCACGACCATTCCAATTTACCTTCCATATGGGCATCATTTTAAAAACAACCACCATCCTTCCAAGCAGTACTCGTTTCCAAAAGCTGGTGAACAAGCACATTATTTACAAAGTATGTAATCAGGAAACCCAATCCAACTCATTAACTGTGTGGCATCCCACTCTTTATTTAGACAGTTTACTGGCTGTGGACTTTCATATGGGATCTGTCATTTACACTTCCTGATAATAAAATTTAATTGAAATTTCATTCCTGTACAACAAGATGCCAGTTTAACAGATGGTCTGTAATTGTTATGTCCACATATTTTATATTGGATGGTATCACACACAATGTCACACAACTGCTATTCATTTAAATGCTGGGTTCATTTAAGACATTTTTTTCATATTAAAAACCTTATTGTTTAATATTACTATAAAATATATCATTAAAATTAATTAGTTAAAATTGAAAAAATGATTAAAACAGTCCTCCTGAAACTAAAAGAATAATTAATGATTATGATCTGAACTGCATTCCCAAAGAGAGTGAAAATATTTGTACAGAAACATCTAGATTTGTGTATATGAGGCAGAAATTGACATATAAGCATGGCAGAAGATAAGGAATATGTCATATTTTAACAAATGATCTAACCAAACCTCAGCCTGTATCCTCATCTATAAAATAAGCACTTAGTTTCTGTTCTGTCTCTAAATTTCAGTGCTTCTTTGATCATTCTAAAAATCTCATTTATGTTCTTCTTTAATCTCAATTTTGAATCCACTGACTTAGTATTCAGTACTTTGTACTCAGAAAGCCAAGAATTATCACCCTTAAAATTGGGGTGGGAAGGGGTTTGCATTAAAGAAATACATCAGAGGCACTGAATACATAGGGAAGAATTCCAAATCCTTTCATATAACCTAGGGTCATTCCATCCCAAGTGTCATATTCAGTGCAACTTGAGTACTTATCATTAAGATAATTTTAATTGTTAATGTAATTTCTGAGAGCATTTTAAAGGAACTTAGCAGTATAGTTTGAAAGTACAGGAAATTCAGTCTATTGTGAAAAGCTGACTTGCTTCTCCTTCATAATGGTGGTATCCTCAACCTCCCTTTTCCACCTCCTCCCTCAATAATTTCAGTTACCTACTGCTCACAATTTTTCTATCTTTCCCACTCAAAATCTGTTCTCAGAAAAGGTTTAAATAAACTCATTCACTTCAATATAGAAATGACTTATAAGACTCAAAACAACAATTTCCCCAGGGGTATTTGCATTTTAGGCAGATCCCACAGCTTTCTGAAATGAAACAAGACTCTAATTACGCAGTGCCAAGCAATGATGGAGAAGAGAAGTCCTGGAGTCTCTGAAATTCTACCATCCCCTTGGTGACTTTCTTTACATATTCCTACATCTTACCCTGCATTCTATATTTAAAGAACAAACTATTTAAATAAGGAAACATGCCATCAGGCTTTTCTTTGAGGGGATGAAGAAGAAAATAAATGGAAAAGATGGGGGAATTGAAGAGACCACAGAAGGTGTGGAAAGTCCACACCAGAACTCTTGGAGAAGTAAGATACCAAGTGACGAAGGAAAAGGAAAGGAATACAGGGAAATTAGTTGAAAATGGTTTCAACCCTCATGAGCTTGCAGTATGCCAGAAGATATTCTAGCGGTATTATTTCAGTATATATCTGTTTATCCAGAATGGCTGTGAATGGAGCACTCTGGTGATTCCATTCTCATTTTCTGCTTGGATTGGAGTTACCATTTACTTTTTAAGAGGGAATGAAACCATGCTTGTCTTAGTCACCATTATAACCCCAGCGCTTAGCATAAGAAATGAGTGAATAATTTAGCTGTTGTCAAAAACTTGTAACACAATAAAGGTATCTTGAAAGAAATAGTTGTCTATCATTAGTGTTCTTACATCTTTTGGAATGTTCTTCAGGGTTTTCAGGCATTTCTATCCCACTATTAAAATGATTATTATTGTAAATGTACAAGTCAGAGATTTAGAAAATTGAGCTAAATCAATACTAATCCAGGTATAGGCTGAGGTATTAACATTAAACTTCCAGACTACAGAGTCTATAAGACTTCTGCATATAATTGACAGTTTGTCTAGTATTGCTAGGTGAGAGAGATACTGAATTTAACTCCAGGCAGCACACCCCACTCTTGGCCCTAGGGATCTTAACTCTTCCAGTTGATTTATAAACTGCAGGGCATGCGGTGGCATGGGGATACTATTCAAATATACAGACAGACAAAGAGAGCAACTTTTTTTTTTTTTTGTACACTTGGCACGTGCCAAACAGTACTAGGCTCTTATGGATAAGCAGTGAGAAAGAAAAAATCCCTGCTTTTAAGAGTTTCAAAGTTTAGACACTCTTACGACCTCCTAAGTTCAGAAAAGAAAGATTACATGATCTGTTCTTCTGCTATATACCTATGAAATTAGAGACTTGGCCTGGATTAAACTGTAAGGTTGCTGCTAATTATGACACATACAAATAAATCTTTGGGAGTGATGCAAGTAGGAATGGCCAGATAAGAACATCTGAAAATCTGTTCCTCTATCAAAGAAATAAGGACTGTAGGAAAATAATCAAATAATTTTTTTCAGAACTTTGGAAATTAATCAAAGGCTTGCAACAATCTGAGGAGCATTTATTCAAGAAAAACAGTTACATCTTAGTAAAAACAACAACCTTTGGGGTGGTGTAACTTGCTCATTTCTCAGAACCCTCTTCCCAGCCCTCTATCCACAAAAACCAACAAATGGTCAATCAAGATATTCATGAAAACCAGAAGACCATTGGCCACTGGAGAGGGAACGATGGGCTTCTATCTCAAGAAGAAATAGGAAATCTAAATAGATCTAGAACAAGTAAAGATAGTGAGTTATCAGCGAAAAAGACTTCATAAAAAAAGAAAAGCCCAATTTCAGATGACTTCACTGGTAAATTTTAAAAATGTTTAGAATAGACGTAACAACAATCCCTCATAAACTCTTCCAAAATTTACAAAAGCAGGAGTGCTTTCTGAGTCATTCTCTGAAGCAAGAAGTATCCTGATAACAAAGCTAATAAAGCCATCACAAGAAAACTACAAACCAATACCTTTTATGAATACAGAGGCAAAAATTAGCCACAAATGTAAGTAAACCAAAGCTAACAACATATGCAGATTATACAAATAATTACACACCCTAACCAAATACAATTTATCCAAGGCAGGCAAGGCTTGTTTGATATACAAAGATCAGTTAATATCATGCACCACATTAATATAATAAGATAATAACTACATAATCATCTCCATAGAAACAGAAATATTTTTTGACAAAATACAATGGCTTGTAATAATAAAAATATCCAAAAACTAGGCATAAAAGAGAACTTCCCCAACCTGATAGAAGGCATCTATGAAAAACATAGCTAACATCATACTAAGTGGTAAAACACTGAATGCTTTCCTCCCATGATTAACAAGAAGGCAAGGATGCCTGCTCTTGCCACTTCTACTCAAACATTATACTGGAGGTTCTATCCAGGACAATTTGGCAAGAAAATGAAATAAAAGACATCATGATTCATTATCTTTACTTGATAATGAAATATTTCATGTATACATACACACATATATACACACATGTATACACACACATATATACAACTAATTATATATATATACACATACACACACACACACACACACACACACACAACAAATTCTAAGGAACTTTTAAAAACCCAAACTATTTGAACTAATAAATAAGTTCAGTAAGGAGGCAGATATAGAATCAATACATAAAAATCAATTGTATTTCTATATATCAGCAATGAACAATCCAAAAATGAAACTAAGTAAACCATTTTATTTTATAATACCCTCAAGGAGAATACAATGTTTTGGGATAAATCTTTTAAATGAGATGCAAAACTTGTACACTGAAAACTTCAAAACATCTTTGAAATAAATTAAAGATCTAAATAAATGGAAAGACATTTTTATGTTCATGCATTGGAAGATTTGACATGGTTAAGATGGCAATACTCTTCAAATCCAACTATAAATTCAAAGCAATTCCTAAAAAGTCCCAGCTGCATTCTTTGCAGGAATTGACAAGATGATCCTAAATTTTATGTGGAAACAGAAGGAACCAACAATAACTAAAGCACTATTGAAAAAGAACAAAGCAGGAAGACTCACATTTTCTGATTTCAAACTTACTACAAAGTTATGATAACAAGATAGTGTGTTAATTACATAAAGATAGATAAATAGTTAAATGAAATTGAATTGAGAGGTTGTAGAGAAAAACTTATATTTATGGTCAGTTGATTTTAGACAATGATGCCAAGGAAGTTCAATGGGGGAAAGAATGGACTTTTCAACAAATAGTGCTGGGACAACTGGATAGCCACATGCAAAAAGTATGAAGCTGGACTCCTTTCTTACAGCATACACAAAAAATAACTCAAAATGAATCCTAACCCTAAATGTAAGAGCTAGGCCTATAAAACCCTTAGAAGAAAACAGAACCAAATCTTTGAGAAACTGGATTGGGTAACATTTTCCTAGATATGACACCAAATGTAGAAGTTATGAAAAAGCTGGATAAGTCATACTTATCAATATGAAAAACTTTTGTGTTTCAAAGGATACCAAGAAAGTGAAGAGCCACCCTCAAAATGAGGGAAAATATTTCCTCTGTATGTACATAATATGTATTTATTTTCCTTGGCTATCTTCAAATTTTTCCTCTTTATTTTTTGTTGTCAGCAATTTGAATACAATACATCTAAGTGTGTGTGTGTGTATGTGTGTGTGTATGTGTTGTATTTATATTGCTTGATTTTCTGTATGTTTCTTAGATTTGGGATTTAATACCTTTCAATGATTTGGAAAATTATCAGCCATTATTTCTTCATTACTCTTCAAATACATCTTCTATCTTCTTCTCTGTTTTTCCCCACTGGGATTCCAATTACATGAATATTAGACTATTCAATATTATCCTATAGCTCTTGGATGTGCCATTGTTTTATTCTTTTTTTTTTTTTTTTTTTTTGTTCGCATTATTTCTAATGGCCTATCTTTAAATATACAAATTATTTCCTTGTCTGTGTCAAGTTTATGAATTGCCCATTAAAGACATTCTTCATCTCTGTTACTCTATTATTTCTAAAATTTTCATTTTCTGCTTTCTTATAATTTCCATTGCTCTACTAAAATTCCCCATATCTTTGTGCATGATGTCTACGTTACTAATTACTATATTGATCATTGTTATTTTCAATTCTGTCTGATAGTTTCAATATCATGTTCGTTTCTAAGTCTGTTTCTGTTAATCAATTTGCCTCTTGTTGGTAAATTGGTGGCCAGGCTGATCTTGAATTCCTGGTCTCAAGCAATCTGTCCACCACCTCAGCCTCCCAAAGTGCTGGGATTACAGGCATGAGCTACTGGACCTGGCCACATACATGTTTCTGCTATGTCTTTAGAGTGAAGGTTGAGACAATCTAGTCAGTCATTGAGCTGGATGTGAGTTTTATTGCTATGATTACTGTCAATGAATCACAGGTATTATTTTCTAGTAGTATTTTATGTTTAAGAATTATTCTCTACATTCTCATTTCACTCTCATCTTTAGGCTTTACCTGTGTAACTGAACCTCAGAGAGGGTTTTGTTCCGTGCTCTTGCTCCTTCCCCAGTGGTAGATTTGCTGCTAGTTGTTACTTGACATTTGCTAGCCATGGAGTGGGGGGAGGTTTTCTGTTGTTTTCATTCATCCACAGTCTTAGATAAGCCCTGTGTCATTGGGTCTCAGTGGTGGAACAATCAAATTATGCTGGCCTATTTCCTACGGCAGCCAAACTCTATCTTGTATTTTTGACATATCTTATGTGAGTTTCCTGCACCATCCTCCATGGTAGGAGATTTCTAATGATCTGAAGCTACAACAGATTGTTGTTCCCTCTCCCTCAAGTGTCAAGGGCTTTTGTCCCTTGGTTTGCCCCAGCTGAGATGTGTCTTCCTCTCTGTCCTGGGAACAAGATTGTTTGTCATCTTTCCCCCAATAGCTTAAGGAGAGATGGAGAAAACAAGTCTGGGGAAAGGGGCACTTGATGCCTTCCAATAATGGTGGCCACCCCCGGTCTTCCAAGTGTGCACAACTGAGGGAAACCTTCTCGGGTTTCTGGGTCTGCCCTGAGTCTTTCTTGTGAGTACATGGTGAGGTTCATGGAGAAGAATCTGAATGAGTGCCAGCTCCCCTTGTATCTGAGACTCCCAAGGATTCTATATTCTCATGTGAGCTTATACTTAACCTTTAGCAATTTATTAAAACTTTCGGCTAAAGTCTTCTAAACTGTATCAGGGATAGTGTCTCCTTCCTCTCTCACAGGTAAGCCAGGGTTATGATGACTCCTTAGAAGTGCTTGTTTTTCCTTAGATTTCAGGTATTTGGTTGCCCTGTGACCTCAGATCTCTGATAAATTCAAGAAAATTATGATTTGGGAGGTTATCTAACTCTTTCTTGTTCTTAGAAAAAGAGAGGCTCTCTTTCCAGGTTTTTACATCCTCAGCAGAAGGCAGAGGTCCATCACACGTTTCTGTAAGCCTCCTCAAATGCTTTTGGAATAAAACATGATACAAAATAAATAAAGAGATAAACAAAATAGAACACCAGTGCTATCAAAGATACAAGTAATATAGGATAATCTTGATTAAAAAGTAACAAAATGGAGGCCTTTTTCTAAAAATATTAAATAGGAGCTGCAAGGTAGTAAAAAGTACAAACTATGAAAAAACTTTTAAAAATTAAGATGAATTTTACTTTTTGATTTAAAAGTGTATAAACCTACATATTTCTAGAGTATGCTTTCCTATCAATATGCAAAAGATGACAATTACCAGCTGGGAGCTGCAATATTGGGCTGAAAGTTCTGGCCTCTAGGGCTACAGATTGGGAGACATAAAATAGATTTATCTTCTTTTTTTTTTTTTTTTTTTTTTTTTTTTTTGAGACGAAGTCTCGCTCTGTAGCCCAGGCTGGAGTGCAGTGGCCGGAACTCAGCTCACTGCAAGCTCCGCCTCCTGGGTTTACGCCATTCTCCTGTCTCGGCCTCCTGAGTAGCTGGGACTACAGGCGCCCACCACCTCGCCCGGCTAGTTTTTTGTATTTTTTAGTAAAGACGAGGTTTCACCATGTTAGCCAGGATGGTCTCGATCTCCTGACCTAGTGATCCGCCCGTCTCGGCCTCCCAAAGTGCTGGGATTACAGGCTTGAGCCACCGCGCCCGGCCAGATTTATCTTCAACACAACTCCTTTTCTCTCCAGTTCTCTGGCCTTTGAAACTCAAGGTTAAGTCAAAATTAATTTCCTTTACATTGTTGAAATTGCTTTTTGACTGCTTTGAGTGTTAAAATGGGGCAATGGGCTAATATATATTGAATGTCTACAGGATGCTAGACTAGGTTTTCCAACTTCAGTGGATAGCAGAATCACATGGGGATCTTGGTACAAATACAAAGAAGCTTAGCTGACCTCAGTGCAAGTGGGCCTCTGTATTCCTTATTAATCTGTATGTGATTATGATACACAGCAAAGTTGAGAACCACTGTGCTAGCACTTAATATACATCCTCCTATCTAATCCGTTATTTTACTAAAGTAAATAGTCTTACACTTATTTTACTGATGGAGAAACTGAGGTTCAGAGGGACTAAATACCCAGCCCAAAGTCACAAAGCAAATTAGTGGCAGACCCAGTACTAAAACCTAGATGTGTCCACCTCCAAACTCAGGTGTCTTTAGCTCCACCTCACAAGGATCCACCTTCTCTCTCCACTTTTTCAAGAACAGTGGCAAAGGGCAATCTATCTCCCTTGAGCCTAGATAGCAAACCAACACCGCGTACCAGTTTATAAGGATTATTTTGTTTTGCCTTTTAAAAAATACAAACACAGTGGATTATAAAGGTCTTCTTTCCTAGAGGATCTATTAAGTGAAATCCCATTGCATTGCTCTCCACAAGTCTTTGAGAAAGCTGAAGAATTTTCAGAAACACATAATTAAGACCCAGAGGGGAGGCCAAGATTTAAAAAGAGCTTCCAAAGGACCAAGTAACTGCCAACAAAGCTTCTCGAGGGAATGCTCTCAGACAAACGAGGCGTGAATATAGGTGGGTTTTTTAAACCACCAGGAAGGAAGAGGGATAAGAGATCCCTGTGAGTATAAACAATGTCAATTAAGGCCAAGAAAAGAAAAGAATATACTACTGTCAGCCAGAGTCAAGGGAAGTAAGATGGCCTTTTACTGGAGTGTCAGGAGAGAAATGAATACCAGAGAGGATCATTCAAAACCTATTAAGAAATGAAGGGAGAATTAGATCAACAGGCCTATTGGGAAGCTCAGGCAGAAAAACAGTTTTCTGTCTGCCAGTGGGAAGAGCAACAGAAATTAGAACAACTTACAAACATCTTTATCCAAGAGATTTGGACTGGAAGGAATTGTAAAAGTAAGACGAATCTGTGTCATTGAGAAAAAAAACTGGGAAGATGAAAAGCTTGGTGGGATTAATATTTAACCTTAAAATTCAATTCAATTCTGTCCTAGATTAGAAGGCCCGTTACATATTTTCTACCAAAATAATAATAATAATAATAACTTTCTTTTGAGCTTTCTGTCATATGCTGGCATTAATCTGAATTATCAAAACAGCCCATTGGGTATTTAACTGATTCCCACACCTAGAATCCTCAGTAAGTTTCCTAAAAGTGCTCTGAGTTCTGTGTGTTGAGGGATATATGAGCATAACAAAGGTTCTGGCAAGTTCGAAAGGAGAATTTTCACAGTGTATCTGAGGTCACTGCACCTTTCCTCTATTTGACTAACCACATCTCCCTGGTCTGAAAGACTGGTCAGCTGCTGAGAATTTCCCGCTTTAAGTAATCCCAGCACTTCGGGAGGCCAAGGTGGGTGGATCACTTGAGGTCAGGAGTTCAAGACCAGCCTAGCCTATACGGTGAAACCCAGTCTCTACTAAAAATACAAAAATTAGCCAGGCATGGTGGTGCATGCTTGTAATCCCAGCTACTCGGGAGGCTGAGACAGGAGAATAGCCTGAACCCAGGAAGCAGAGGCTGCAGTGAGCCAAGATCATGCCATTGCACTCCAGTCTGGGCCTTGCAGTGAGACAGACTCCATCTCAAAACAAAACAGAAACCCAAACAAACAAAAAAGAAAAGTCAGACTTCAATATGTCTTCAATTTATTTTTTGTGCTTTTTTTTTTTTATTGTGTCTCATTTGATTATAGTAATTGGCTATTTATTTTCAGAGCAATGCTTTTCAAATTGCATTTACATTAGCCAGTTATAAAGTCAATTTAGTATGTCCCAGCCAGCATTAAAAAATAAAATAGAATACAAAAAACATTCATATCATTCTTTACTCAATAGCGAATGTATTGTTTTGTGATATACTTATGTATGTGGGCGTGTGTATGTGTACACTAAGTCACAATATAACTTTTTTTAATTAAAAAAATTTTTTTGAGACAGGGTCTCTGTTACCTAGGCTAGAGTGCAGTGGTGCAATCATAGCTCACTGCAGCCTTGACCTCCTGGGCTCAAGCAGTCCTTCCACCTCAGCCTTGTGAGTAGCTAGGACCACAGGCACAAGCCACCATTCCTGGCTTTTTAAAAAATTTTATTTTTTGTAAAGACAGGGTCTTACTAGGTTGCCAGGGCTGGTCTCAAACTCCTGGCCTCAAGTGATACTCACTTTGGCCTCTCAAAGTGCTGGGATTACAGACGTGAGAAAGATATGATGCCCCGCCATATATTTCTTACTTGGACAGGAAGTTTGAAAGCCAGCACTCTATATCATGCTCCAAGAGGCTTCTCTATGGTTGTGCTGTCTCTAGCTTCTTTCTCTTCTAATCTGTCCTGCACCTGACTGTAAAACTAATCTTTTTTACAATTCTACTTTGATTATGTAATTTTTATCCAGTCATTCTTTCCTTCATTCAACAAATATTCAGCAAATATCCATTCTCTGGCAGATGCAGGGTTTGCAGAAACAAATAGCACCTTGCCCCATCCCCACCTTACACTTGCCTTCCATAAGGAGAGAGACTATAAGTGACTGTAAGTATTCTATTGCACAGGGCATATTCCAAGTTCAGGAGTCTGAACTTTATTCCTGCTACCCATTATGCCAGGATTAAATGCTTCTAATCTATCAAGATCCTCTTTGAGCGAGATCTACTCTCTCCATCCAATCTTCTTTTTCTTTGTCAGTGGTTGGATCTAGCCAGCCTTTTCTACCAGCCTGAATGTCTCTCTGTGTGCTTTGTTAATTCGGACTCCAGTGTCCCTCCTCCCATGACTAACCATCCTTTCTTCACTCTTCAGCAAACTCTCTGCAGGGCTCCTGGATCTCAGACTCTCCTCCTCCCTTCACAATGCACGGCCTTGCCATGGGCCACATCTGGTCATCCTCCCATTTCCCTGCCCCCTTCTCACTCCAGTCATCAATGCAGAATTCTTCTCTGCAAAACACTTTCTAGTCCATTGTCCCTTTATTTAGAATGTCTCCAGGGATTGTGTTCCATCACTTTACTTGAAAACCTATTTCACAGTCTAGTAGGTCTCATTGTCTAGAGACTTTTTATCTTTCTCTAAAAATTTTCCTTTCTTAATTTTAATCTATTATTTCTAGTTATACCACTGATCCCAGCATTAATAATACTTCAAATTTTGACAAAAATAAAATACTTGCTTTTCCTCACTTAACCTCAGACTGTATTTAAATTAATCTTCAATCATCACTTAATGTTACTGCCCATTATTGAATTCTAGCAGTTAATCATCATATGTATTGCTGAAAACAGGACAACTCAAACTAAAAGCAGCTGCAGCCCAATAGGAGAACCATAATCTTGCTCTTGCTGGAAAAACCCAGGAATGAAAATGAGCTGTATAATCTTTGGTGACCCGGCCCTATTTTATTTCCTTCTGACTTTATCATAAAAGGAAATAAAAACATTTAGGGAAAACATTTAAAAATGTGCAGGTATGGCATGTTTTCTTTTGTATGCCATCCTCCATCTGTTTCCTTTGTTAATTTGGTCACATTTATTGAGTTTCTACTCACCCCAGGCCCTTTATTAGGTGCTGAGGATCAAAGGCAAGATCAGGACCAGGCAGGGTGGCTCATGCCTGTAATCCCAACACTTTGGGAGACACTGCAGGAGGGTTCCTGGAGGTCCAGAGTTCCAGACCAGCCTGGGCATCATAGCAAGACCCTGCTTCTACAAAAGTAAAAAATAAAAATTAGCTGGGCATGGTGATGTATCCCTGAAGTCCTAGCTACTTGTGAGGCTGAAGTGGGAGGATAGCTTGAGCCCAGGAATTCAAGGTTAGAGTGAGCTGTGATCATACCACTGCTCTCCATACAGGGCAACAGAGCAAGACCCTGTTTAAAAAAAAAAAAAAGAAGGGTAAGACCTTCAAGCTGCTCACTGTCAGTGGAGAAATAAAGTTGTCAGCAGATAATGATAGCACAGGATCATATGACTTTAAGTGGAGTAAAAGAAATGGCTTGCTATGATGGGAAACTTCAGCTTCGGTTCTGACAGAGATGAGCAGAAATTTATCAGATAGAAAGAGAAGGAAGACTATTTTAAACAAGTGACAACATGTGCAAATGTAGAGAGGCTTGAAGGATGATGGGTGTCCAGAGAATAGTGAAAAGACAAGGAGGCTGGAACCTATGGTACATAACCAGGAATGATCAGAAATGACCTTGAATATCTGTGAAGGATTTAATACATGCTAAAGAGTTTACACTCATCCTGAAACAAACTGCACATCAGTGGGGGTTTTTAACAGTGGGGCATGTCCGAGTCTCATGTCGGATTGTAATCCCCAAGGTTGGAGGTGGGGCCTGGTGGGAGGTGATTGTATCATGGGGGTTGTTCATGAGTAGTTTAGCACCATCCCCTTGGCGCTGTTCTTGTGATAGTGAGTGTGAGTTATCAAAAGATCTGGTTGTTTAAAAGTGTGTAGCACTCCCCCCCCGCCTCTTTGCTCCTGCTTCTGCCATGTAAGCAATGCCTACTCCTGCTTCAGCTTTTGCCAGAAATGTAAGTTTCCTGAGGCTTCCCCAGAAGCTGAGCAGATGCCAGCATCATGCTTCCTGTACAGCCTGCAGAACCTTGAGCCAATTAGACCTCTTTTCTTTATAAATTACCCAGTCTCAGTTATTTTCTTATAGCAATGTGAGAATGGACTAATACAAAATAAAAATGGTAATACATTCTACAACCTTGAGTTTTATCCCAGAAATGCAAGGTTTTTAATGTTATAAAGTTACTCAATGTAATTATAAAATCAATTAATATAATATTATGGTAAATAATAACAGAATCCCAGAGTAAGAAGAAAACATAGGATTATCTCAGTAGATACAGTAAATGTATTGTAAAAATTTAACACCCATGGAAAAAAAAATCCTTAGGAAACTATAGAAGGAAACTTCCTAAATTTAACAAAGAACATCTATGAAAAACCTACAACTAATTTCCTCTCTAACAGCAAATGTCTGCTGTTAATGACTAGGAACAAGACATAATCAAGGACAAGGCAATGATGTCCTCTCTCATCACTACTATTCAAATATTTCTGAACTAAACCACAAAAGCACTATTCATAAAAGAAGACAAAAGTTTGATAAATACAACCTTATCAAAACTTTTTAAACTTCTTACAGAGAACGAGCTAGAAATAAGAAGTTTAATGGTAAAAGATGCCACTGAGAAAACGAAAGACAAGCCAGAGTGGGGAAATGATTAACACGTTTATCTGCCAAAGGACCCATATCTAGAATACACATAGAATTCCTACAACACAGTAAGTAAAAATACAGCCCATAAAAATAGGGGCATAGGACTTGAGCAGACTTCATACTTCACAAAAGAAGATAAACACATAGGTGATAAACTCATGAAAATATAATTAACATCATTAAGCCTCAGAGAAATGCAAATCAAACCCTGCCTATGAGCTACCACAAAACATCAAATACTGTAAGACTGTGGAGCAACTGGCATTGCAAATGAGACTGTAAAATGAGACATGCATTGCAAATGAGACTGTAAAATGGTACAACCAATTTGGAAAATATTTTGATAATGTCTTATAAACTTAAACATAGACTCCCTTTTTGACCCATCAGGTCTGACTTAACAGAAATGAAAATGTAAGTCCACAACATGACTTAAACAAGAAAGTTCAAAGAAGATATATTTATAATACTGAAAAGCTGGAAGCAGCCCAAAGGTACATAAACAGGAGACTGGATAAACGATGGTATGTCTATACAGTGGAATGCAGCTTATGGAATAAGAAGTGTAGTTTGCAAAAAAAAAAAAAAAAAAAATTGTTTTTGAGATGAAGTCTTGCTCTGTTACCCAGGATGGAATACAATGGCAGGATCTTGGCTCACTGCAACCTCCACCTCCTGGGTTGAAGCAATTCTCTTGCCTCAGACTCCCAAATAGCTGGGATTACAGGCGCACACCACCATGCCCAGCTAATTTTTTTGTTTTTCTTTTGTATTTTTACCAGATATGGGGTTTCACCACATTGGATAGGTTGTCCTGGAACTCCTGATTGCCGAGACCAGCTCAGTCGTGGAGACCCTAATCCAGCAGTGCTGGAGGAATTAAAGACACACACATAGAAATATAGAGTGCGAAGTGGGATTCAGGGAGCTGATAGCCTTCAGAGCTGAGAGCCATGAACAGAGTTTTACCCACATATTTATTGACAGCAAACCAGTGATAAGTATTGTTTCTATAGATTACAGATTAACTAAAATGGGAAACAAAGGGATGGGCTCTGGCTAGTTATCTGCAGCAGGAACGTGTCCTTAAGGCACAGATCGCTCATGCTATTGTGTGTGGTTCAGGAACGCCTTAAGCGGTTTTCCGCCCAGGGTGGGCCAGGTGTTTCTTGCCCTCATTCCGGTAAACCAACAACCTTCAGCGTGGGCGCCATAGCCATCACAAGCATGTCACAGTGCTGCAGAGATTTTGTTTATGGCCAGTTTTGGGGCCTGTTTATGGCCAGATTTTGGGGCCTGTTCCGAGCACCTGATCTCTGGTGATCTGCTTGCCTTGGCCTCCCAAAGTGCTGGGATTACAGGCATGAGCCACAGCGCCTGGCTCAAATTTTTTTTTTTTTTTTTTTTTTTTTTTTTTTTTTTTTTGCAAAATCATATCTCTATTTTCAAACAAACTTTGCACAGGATTCCAATATTAGAACACATCGGAAATGGAGCCAATACAGATGACCACGAGCCCTAATCTCTTCGTCCTTTCTCATGGCCTTTCCTGCACCACACACAGTCCTCCCCCACAGCAAATCCTGAGCCACTTTCTTGGCATTCGTGGGTTTTTCAAAGACAGTATGAAGTGTTCCACATTAGAACCTGTCATTTTCCTTGGCCAAATGACTCAAAGCCAGACCTTACTGAGAGTGGTTTATAACCTTTGCATTTGAATGCAAAGGGCATAGCATCATTATTTATTCATTTAGCTGGAAGAGAGGTAAATGTTTCCAAGAGATACCTGCAGCCTGAAAGCACTTGCTAAAATATACAAAACAAAATAAATGCACAGATGACAAAATATTAAAACGATCACCTTTTGATGTCACCCCATCAGACAAAGTCAGAAGAAGAACCTGAATCATATGCTATATTCTAAAACTCATTTCCACATACTCGTCTTTGTGTGTGTTAGATTTGCTCCTATAATGTCGCATGTCATGACCCTTAGAGATATTTTCTGCCTAGACTCTACATCATTTTGTTTTTTCATGCTAAATTCTGTATTTCTTTTAATTAAAAATTATTAGTAAGGAAAAAGCAGAACTATGACTGATACT
Source organism: Macaca thibetana thibetana (assembly GCF_024542745.1). Classification (NCBI taxonomy): domain Eukaryota; kingdom Metazoa; phylum Chordata; class Mammalia; order Primates; family Cercopithecidae; genus Macaca; species Macaca thibetana. The sequence goes on along the minus strand of NC_065578.1, from coordinate 204,328,725 downwards.
TATGCATATAGCTGTGATATTTAAAGAATCTAAGCCTATATGAAAATGCCTTAATAATCAACAAAAGCAAACACAGAGAGTCAGGGATCTGGTAATCCAAATACATTTTTCTTCTTTTGTTCTACAAAATAAAAAATAAATATTTATCACATCTGTATATCTCCAAAGGGAAAATCTAAATATCTAGAAAACTAACTTAATTATTAATGTAGGCGTATCTCAAGATTTGGCAGGAAGCTAGATTTGTAAAAATGTACCCAGTTTTAACATGTTTGAGGCTAAGAAATCAATTCCAAATTCTTCCCTTTTTTTCCTCCAAATTGAGATTGCAAGATGAGTGCAACCACAATTGCATACAGACCTGTATCACTTTATACTAGAATGCACTTTGATGATTCTACTAGTTTTTTGTTTGTTTGTTTGTTTTTACTTTTTTAATTTTAGATTCAGGGAGTACATGTGCAGGCTTGTTACTTGGGTATATTATGTGATGCTGAGGTTTGGGCTTCTAATGTCCAAGTGAACACAGTACCCAATAGATAGTTTTCGACCCTTGCCCCCACCTCCTCCCACTCTTTTGGAATCCCCAGTGTTTATTGTTCCCATCTTTGTGTCTGTGTATACCCTATGTTCAGCTCCCACTTATAAGTGAGAACATGTTGGAGTATTTGGTTTTCTGTTTTTGCTATAATTCACCTAGGATTATGACCTCCAGCTGCATCCATGTTGCTGTAAATAATATGATTTCATTCTTTTTTACGGTTGCATAGTAGTATTCCATATTGCATATGTACCACATTTTCTTTATCCAGTACACCACTGATGGGCATCTAGGTTGAGTCCATTTCTTTGCTATTGTGAATAGTGCTGTAGTGAACATACAAGTGTAGGTATTTTTTTTGCGTGCGGGACAGAGTCTCACTCTGTTGCCCAGGCTGGAGTGCAGTGGCGCTATCTTGGCTCACTGCAACCTCCGCCTCCCGGGTTCAAGCAATTCTTCTGCCTCAGCCTCCCAAGTAGCTGGGACTACATACAGGTGCGTGCCACCACGCCCAGCTAATTTTTGTATTTTTAATGGAAACAGGGTTTCACCATCTTGGCCAGGCTCGTCTCAAGCTCCTGACGTCATGATCCGCCTGTCTCGGCCTCCCAAAGTGCAGGGATTACAGGTGTGAGCCACTGTGCCTGGCCAACAAGTGCAGTTATCTTTTGGGTAGAACAATTTATTTTCCTTTGGGGCTATACCTAGTAATGCTGAATTGCTGGGTGGAATGGTGATTCTGTGTTTAGTTCTTTGAGAAATCTCCAAGATGTTTTCCACAGGGCACTGAACTAATTTTCACTCCCACCAACAGTGTGTAAGCAGTCCCTTTTCTCCGCAACCTCGCACACCTGTTATTTTTGACTTTTTCATATTAGCCATTCCAACTGATGTGAGATGGTATCTCATTGTTGTTCCCCTTTATTCGTCAAATGTTTTGATCAAATTTGGGGATAACATGTAGACATACCTCAGGCAGTAGCTGATACTTGTAACCCTCGCTGTGTTTCTAGTAGAACTCTACTCCTTACAGAATTGTTTCCTGACCTGAGAGTGTTTATCTGGACATAACTTCCTTGAGCTGTATTAAGAACCACACCTTTCAACTCTGAATGCCTTATCAGTCTAAAGTTACAAAATAACCTAGCATATTGATTGGACGCTGTTCTACTGCTATTATATAACTCATCTACAGAGGACCCATGGAGCAAAAGACAAAGAAGATAGTTAGCTGGCAAAAGAGGATATAACAATGAGTCATAAACATATGAAAAAATGTTCAACACCACTAGCACAAAGGAAATGTGAAGAAAAAAATTAGATATTTTCAATTGCTATATTAGAGATTTTAAAAAATCATAATTATTGATGCTTCCAAGTTTTTGTGAGGTGGATACCCTTATACACTGCTGGGGGTAAGAAGCATACATTTATATAATCTTTCTAGACAGCAATTGTAATCTATCTGGCAATATATCAAAATCTCTTAAAAATGTGTATTTCCTTGATATCCGTTTAACTTAGTAATTCTATTTGGGGGCATTTGTCCTGAGAAATTATCCAAAATATAGTAAGAGATTTATGAGTCAACAGGTTCTTCATAATATATACCTTATAATAGCAAAGACTGGAAGCAAATTAAATTCTCAAAACTCTCCTCCTTTGGAAGGCAACCACAACCATCTTTGTTTATTCTCTCATCTTCTGTGCTCTCTCAGTGGGCACTCTGCTAGACTAATTTGTGCTGGCTAATATGTTGTTCTATAAAAATCATTTGGTTGTTTCTTCTCTGTGTCTCCTGACTATCCCTTCTACTAAACAGACCATATGCAATTTGAAGGCAGGGTCTTTGGGTTTTTCCCCCGTAAGATCTAGTATTGGGTAATCAGAAGAATCTGGAATCTGTTAGAACAACATGACCCTGAAAATTTTCCATTTAAATTTTCCATTGGGGAATGGAATGGAAATTTTCCAGTGGGCCCAACAGGGGCAGCATAGCCCCATAGCAAGAGAGCTTTCCCTTTTGGTGGGGTGGGAGGGTAAGTACATTTCATGACCATGGTATGAATGGTTTGAACCATGAGCCACAAGTTAACAGTACCTTGGCTCAGCCTCCATGTTTAAGAGATGCCACTCCTCTGTCCTTGTCTTGGAGTGCAATAATGTACCACAGCCTGAACCTTTCCCATACGACTAAGAGTGTGCCCTGTTTACAGACATGGGTGTCTACAGTCCACCAAAGAGAGTGAATTGCCCCTGGTGTCATTGGCCTTGTTTTTATGTTTATCTTCTCACTTTTCTGCACTGAGAGCTCCTTGAAGGCAGGAGCTACATCTCTGTAGCTCCAGGATGTAGAACAGTGTGGCTTATAGCAGGAGCTGAAAATTCATTTAAGTCAAGGAGGAGAGCAGGGCAGCCAGGGTCAGCAGGTGAGGCCATGGGGTACATCCAAGTGAGACAGGAGAAGGGAAAGAATCATTTCTAAAGGAAGTTATTCTTAGGACGATGGGAAAATACACCTTTAGAGAAAGTACAATCACAAAAGTAGTCTAATAGGTGTTATTATGGAGGCCATAAAAAGAAACTATTTGAAATAAAACAGGATTAAGGAAGAGAAGAATGCTCATTAAGGGTCAGAAGGGATAGAGGAGACTCAAAAATGTCAAGCCAGCTGGGTGCAGTGGCTCACACTTGTAATCTCAGAGCTTTCGGAGATGGGAGGATTGCTTGAGCTCAGGAGTTTGAGACCAGCCTGGGCAACACACTGAGACCTCATCTCAAAAAACATAGCCAGGCATGGTGGCATAGTCGCAGCTCCTAGGGAGGCTAAGACAGGAGGATCATTTGAGCCTGGGAGGTCAAAGCTGCAGTGGGCTATGATTGTGCCACTGCACTCCAGCCTGGAAAGCTAAAGTTAACTGAAAACATACAAAAATTAAACAAACAAACAAAAGAACAACAACCACCAAAAAACCTCTGTCTCAGTGAAGCAAAAGAAACAAACTACATTTGTAAACACTTCATATTTTAGGCAACACTAGAATGTGTGGAAAGCCCTGGAATTTCGTCAAGAACGTGACAGACCGAGATTGGGACAATGTCAACGAACAGCTGCCACTGATGAACTACTAGTGTATTTCTATATTCCTGAACTATATCTATCCTTACAATCACTGACCCACAGAATAAAACATGGTGGTAAAGAGTGTCACAGAAGGTAGAGCAGGGCTCTTTTTATGCTCAAGACTTGGGTCTAAAACTGACAGAAAGGAGCCTCCAATTCCCTGTATTCCCAAAGAATTGCAAACAGTAGGGATGGTGTCGTCTACAGGAGGGCTCTCTAAGAGATATTCCAATCAATTCTGCTCCCCTCACTGAACCTCCATTCTACCGTGCTCCTCCACAATCAACATGAGCAAAAAACTCAGAGTGGGATGAGGAGGAGGATGATGGCAGAGACAGGAGAAACATCCATGGCTTTGCGAAGACAGCTGGGCTTTCTCTCTCTCCTCACCTCTCTCTTCTCCGGCTCCTATGTCAAACCAAATGGGGACATGCTGTAGGACATGCAGTGTCAAACCTTCACAACAGACTGAGAAGGAGACTCTAAAAGAAAACGATACGTACTTGGGAATGGGTTTGCAATTGAAATACATGTGCCAGAGTAAACTATGCAGATCATCAGGAAGCTTGAGGCAAGGGACAGTTTTTGAAGGCAAAATGAAGAGAATGACATAAGTTGTTTTGAATCAATTATCCTTGACTGTATGGATCAATAACAAGGGTGGTGTCAGTCTAAGGTTGGACAAGCAGTTGCTGGACAGATGTCCTTGCAAAAGTATTTTCTGTGTAAGGTTTTGTGGCCTTTGTGCAAGGTTGTGCTTTTTTGCAGTTTGTTTGTGATAGTTCTTGTTATCAGGCATACAAGCATGAGAACCCTCCCATTACAGCCTTTCCCAGTTCCAATGGTCACAAGTGACTCTATTTTGATTCTGACAACTTTCACATCAGCCTGTGGGCCAAATCCAGCCCACCATCTATTTTTGTAAATAAAGTTTTATTGGAACACAGCCATGCCCATTCATTTTCATGTTGTCTGTGCCTGCTTTCTCACCCCAACTTCAAAGTTGAATAGTCAAAACAGAGACCATATGGCTCACAAAGCTGAAAATGTTTACTAACCGTTCCTTTACAAAAAACATTTTCTGACCTCTATTCTAGAAAAGTTACCTACAGAGAATACTGGTGTCAGAAAAAGGGAGAGATTGGCTTCCATTCTGGGTTGGAGCAGTAAGTTGATGATAAGATCAAAATGTTCAGCCAGACCATTTATAAAGGGGGGGCTGAAAGTTCATTAAGAAGCATGAAAGGAGAATTTGGCAAAGCACAGATGAATACAGGGATTGGAAGAAATGAAATTATTTGAGATTTATAGCCCAGCTACCCAACTCTTCCCTCCAGGAATTTAGATGGTGAACTCTTTGGGTGCATTAGATTTGGTTTTATTGAATAATTTATTTTACATTTTTATTTATTTCATTTACTAATTTTTTTAGGAGTGCTCTTATTGGGTTGAATAAAACTTGCTTTTATTTATAAACTAGAAATATTCTGTCTCTGTATGCCTAACTTTATCAATTTTGAGTGTGTAGATGCCCAATATATGGGACCTAGGAAACAAAACGGGCTGAGCAAAATTCTGAGCTTCAATTTTAAAAGCTAAGATTTGTTTAAAAAGAATTTCTGCAATGCTGCAAAACAATCATAGTGTGTCCTTCATCACTGAATGCTGTACAGAATGTTAAATTATACCTGGCTTCCGCTGAGTGTTCTTAGAACAAGCGTTTATTATAGATTAGTTTTATTTTATATTAATGGGTGTCTAGGAGAGGGAGGCAATAGCACTTGAGGCAATTTTGTTTTACTATGAAAATTATTTAAGCCTTTAGAAGATGAAATTCGGGGAAATGTACTGTCTTCTCAAAAAAATATGTTTTTCTAACCCCAAATACAGCAAAAGCTTTTTGAGGAAAGTCATTTTGCTTTTAGCTTCGCGAAACAGATTTTCCAACTATTAAGCAAGATAAAAGGTCATGTTGACCGATTGTTTTAGATCATTCTTTCATTCCTGGCCAGGATTTTATAAGATTAAAAGAGTGTGCTTCTGAAACAGAAAAAAAGGGGCCACAGCATTTATAAACTAGGAGGTCCCTAAATGCTAGAGGTTATTCTGATTCCAGAGGGAGCGTTAAGGCAGCAATGTAAACATGTTGCTGGTAAGTGAAATTACATTTCAAGCTCTACACCTTGCCACTCCAAACCTAAATAAATGAATAAAAATTTTCTTCTAACTTGAGATATTTTCCATAGTTACTTTCTAATGTTACTTTAAAATAGTCAGCATCAAAAGCTGAAATTCAGTAAATAATATTCTGATCATGCCGTTGACTCAGCAAAAGAGAAGAACTGCCAGAAATCAAGTGCCATCCACATGTCAACTAAGGTCCCTCTGTCCCTTGGATACCTAGCTAAAAATGACTGCAGTCCTCTATTCCATGGCCTTTGAGATGCTTCCTTCACCACCCACCATGGTCCACCTCACCTCTCACACCAATTCTGCAAACTCCCCTGACTTTACTTCCTCTTGCTTCTCTCTGTTCATCTTCCATATTTGCATGTGTTTCTTAGTTTAGTTCGACTCAGTCCAGATATAGAGCCTAGCCCCATCACAGTCTGTAAAAAAGCACCACTCACCTTGTACTTTACATGAGCTCAACACCTTTTTACTAAAAATCTGGAGAGCAGCGAGGAGTACCAGGACAGAACATGTGATTTTCCACTATCTCTTGGCTTCTACCCTCTGCTCTTTATGTTTCTTTCCTGTCCCTCCCACCTCCACATACTGCCCACAAAGCAAACTGCAAAGTCATTCTCTTGTCACCCATGAAAGTTCAATCTTATCACCTTTGAATTTCACCAACAACTACAGTTTTCTCAAAAAGTATTCTGACAGTTGAAAGTTTCTGTCTTGTTAAGATAGCATGAAGCATGTTCTTGTGAGTTTTGGAGACTGAAAAACAGAATCAGTTATCTGTCTTCAGCGGCAAAATGTCAAATAAATTAAATTGATAAACATCATTGACTTTTACAAAGTTGACCTGTACAAGGCTGTATAATGTCCGGAACTCCATTGATATTCTTTCCTTTAAAAGTTGGAGCCTATACTTACCTGGCAGGGGAGATACCATGATCTCAAAGGTGGTTTTCCCAGGGCAAGGCTCATCCATTGCACTCCAAATGTGCTGATCCCTGCAATTTCCTCAAATGTAGGAAACCCAACTGCATAATGTGTAGCAGTGGGAGACTGTGTTCACGCTTTCCTCTGTTAAAAAAAAAAAAAAAAAAACTGGAGCCTAATTCTCTCCAACCTCCCAAAGTGGGGCTGGACTTGATAACTTGCTTCTAATGAACACATTGTTCTGGAAGTGATTCCATGTGACATTCAAGGCTATGTCATAAAAAGGATAGCTTTCCTCTGTCTCTTTCTCTGGGGTAAGCTAGTCGCCATGTTGTGAGGACACCCAAGCAGCCATGTGGAGAAGCCCCAGGATGGAGAGCCTAGCCTGGAGAAGAACCAACTTGCCAGCTATGGGAGTGGACCACCTTGAGTCCTACAGCCTCAGCCAGGTCTTCAGCTGATTTCAGCCATGGCTGATATCTTGACTGCAAACCACCCAACTAGCTGTTCCTAAATTTTTGACCCATAGAAACTGTGAGAATAATAAATGCTTGTTGTTTTAAGCCACTAAATCCGGGGGTAGTTTACAGAGCAATATATAACTAATACTCATAGATACTAATACAACTTTCTTGGAAAAACAATTAGTTTTTGTAAATGAATGAATGTGTGAACGCTCAAATCAAAGCATTACCAAAGAAAGAGAGTTAACTAGGGGATCATTTCTTCTAGCAATGCTTTCCTGACTTCCCCAGATCCACGCTTCAAAAACTTTCACCTGTGGATGGATCATCCCGGGACTCAACTGTAAATGAAGATTCTGATTCAACAGGTCTGAGAATCTGCATTTTTAGCAAGACTCCAGGTAATGTCAACACTACTGGCTGATGACTTTCTGTGGTGGCACTTACCGTGGACTCCATTCATCCTGCCACCGGGTGTTCAAGGTTATAGGTCACTTTGTGTCAGAGGCACTGGTGATATTGAACTTTCCCCAAGTCCTGTGCCTCTTGAAAATAGGGGAGATTACAAAACTACCCCTTCCCAACACACACCTTCAGTGTTCCAAAAAATGACTTCTTGCAAGGAATTCCTTTTCCCCATAAGATTTAGATAAGACCCACCGATGACCTCCTTGTTCACCTATGACAGGGTCAGACACGGACCTTCCAATTCCATTCTGTGTCTCATGAATGATTAGCCATTGGTCCCCACTGGCCAGTGTCGACAAAATATCATCAATGTGACTTGACCAAACTCTGCTTAGCCTCCTCACCTTCCCCCAGGCCCCTGGACTTTGGTCCTTTCTCGCATGTAGGAATGCAGAAAAGCCTCTCTATAAGACCTGCTCCAGAGAATGCGATGGCTACAAACAGAGACTGAGCCACTGTTTGATCATGCCACCACCTCATCCCGCCCCTCACACGGTTCTTTGTAGCCTTCTCTACTCCCTATGAAAGAAAGACCTTTTTCTGCTGACCTCGGAGATGCACGCTGATCTCATGGTTACGGCACTCTCTACCTTGCTATAGTCTCCTTCCCTAATGCTGCAGTTTCCTTTCCTAGAGCAAGAGTCTCCCTGCCTTTGTTGCAGTAATCCTTTTGCATATCATCTCTCCTTACCTGAGTTCAATTTATTTTCTCTTGGCTTTTTTTTTTTTTTTTTTGAGATGGAGCCTTGCTCTGTTGCCCAGGCTGGAGTGCAGTGTTGTGATCTCGGCTCACTGCAACCTCTGCCTCCTGGGTTCAAGAGATTCTTCTGCCTCAGCCTCCTGAGTAGCTGGAATTGCAGGCATGTGCCATCACACCCAGCTAATTTTTGTATTTTTAGTAGAGACGAGGTTTCACCATGTTGACTAGGCTGGTCTCAAACTCCTGACCTCAGGTGATCCACCTGCCTTGGCATCCCAAAGTGCTGGGATTACAGGCTCGAGCCACCATGCCCGGCCCCATTATGCTTTGAGGGATTTACTTCTTTGGGTTTGAGATGTAGATCCCTTGAAAATCTGGAATCTCTTGTCTGAATCTACAGGAAGAACTGCTTTTCCCACATGGTTGTAATCACCTCCTTAATTATCTGTGTCTCACAGTAGATTGTAAATAGGGACAACAGGGACTGTGTCCGACTTATTTCTCATGTTCCCCTAGACTTTTACAAAGCGTTCATGTGGGTAAGTGCTCTATATGTGCTAAACAAGTGAATGATTATTAGAAATATTGAGGGTAGGTGCCATGTTTTGAGAGGCTGGAATATTTTAAAATGTGCAATTTACCTACATTGTTTAGGAAATTAATATAGATAAAGTTAGCCTAGTCATTTGACCATATATCTCTCCAAATTGTCCTTTCAATAAGAAGAGTCTCATATTCAAAATAGGCTCTTTGGATAGTCAGCATCTAAGCTTTGTTTCCATTCTGAATGAGTCTCCACTAAGCATGGCCTATGTCTCTGAAATAAAAGTCCTTCAAACTGCAGAATCTTAGCACTAGAAAAATATTAAGAGAAAAAATTGAAAGAAATTTCCTAAACACAGTGCTAGGAAAATTCAATCACAGGAGAAATCTTTTCCCACTGAGCAGTATATTGCTATCAGAACCTAGGAAATAATAAGTAAAGTACATTTAAATGGAAAAAAAAATACTCCTTTCAGTAATTCTAGCTTTTGAAGTATGTACAGAAAGAAATTCAGAGCTAATGGATCAACTTTAGTGAGCCTAAGCAAAAACCAATTTGGAAAACCCACACTTCAATTAACCTGAAATGAAAACTGGGGTGACAGAAAAAAAGATACAGCTAATAGAAGACATTAAATTAATGCTTTTGGTGACCCAAGAGACAAAAGAAGAAATAAATTTATCATGATTTACCTTTCACATAGAGGGAAAAAAATCTGAATACCTTCCAAAATATTAATTTGTTTCCAAAGTGCTTAATGATTACGTATATTCTTAAGTATTTTATTTTATTTTTTTGCAGCTATTGTAAAAGGGGTTGAGTTATTGATTTTTGTGGGGGTTTTTTGTTGTTGTGTTGATATTGTTGTTGTTGTTTTGAGATGGAGTCTCACTCTGTTACCCAGGCTGGAGTGCAGTGGCATGATCTCAGCTCACTGCAACTTCCACCTCCCGGGTTCAAGTGATTCTCCTGCCTCAGCCTCCCAAGTAGCTGGGATTACAGGCTCGCCATCACAGCCCAGCTAATTTTTGTATTTTTAGTAGAGACAGGGTTTCACCACGTTGGCCAGACTGGTCTCGAATTCCTGACCTCAGGTGATCTGCTCACCTCAGCCTCCCAAAGTGCTGAGATTACAGGCATGAGAGACCATGCCCGGCCTGAGTTGTTGATTTGATTCTCATCTTGGTCGCTGTTGGTGTATAGAAGAGCTACTGATTTGTGTACATTGATTTTGTATCCAGAAACTTTGCTGAATTCTTTTATCAGCTCCAGGAGCTTTCTGAAGGAGTCTTTAGGGTTTTCTATCTAAACAATCATATCATCAGCAAACAGCAACAGTTTCGCTTCCTCTTTACCAATTTGGGTGCCCTTTATTTCCTTCTCTTGTCTGATTGCTCTGGCTAGGACTTCTAGTACTATGTTGAAAAGGAGTGGTGACAATGGGTATCTTCAAGGAAAACTACAAAACACTGCTGAAAGAAATCATAGACAACACAAACAAATGGAAACACAGCCCAAGCTCATGCTCGTGGATAGGTAGAATCAATATTGTGAAACAGACCACACTGCCAAAAGCAATCTACAAATTCAATGCAATTCCCATCAAAATACCACTATCATTCTTCACAGAATTAGAAAAAAAATCCTAAAATTCATATGGAACCAAAAAAGAGCCCACATAGCCAAAGCAAGATTAAGCAAAAAGAATAAATCTGGAGGCATCACATTACCTGATTTCAAAGTATACTATAAGGCCATAGTCACCAAAACAGTATGGTACTGGCATAAAAATAGGCACATAGACCAATGGAACAGAATAGATAACCAAGAAATGAACCCTAATACTTACAGCTAACTGGTCTTCAACAAAATAAACAAAAACATAAAGTGGTGGAAAGACACCCTATTTAACAAATGGGGGCGGAGCAAGATGGCCGAATAGGAACAGCTCCAGTCTCCAACTCCCAGCGCGAACGACACAGAAGACCGGTGATTTCTGCATTTTCAACTGAGGTACTGGGTTCATCTCACTGGGGAGTGCCGGACGATCGGTGCTGGTCAGCTGCTGCAGCCCGACCAGCGAGAGCTGAAGCAGGGCGAGGCATTGCCTCACCTGGGAAGCGCAAGGGGGAAGGGAATCCCTTTTCCTAGCCAGGGGAACTGAGACACACAACACCTGGAAAATCGGGTAACTCCCACCCCAATACTGCGCTTTAAGCAAACAGGCACACCAGGAGATCATATCCCACACCTGGCTGGGAGGGTCCCACACCCACGGAGCCTCCCTCATTGCTAGCACAGCAGTCTGTGATCTACCGGCAAGGCAGCAACAAGGCTGGGGGAGGGGCGCCTGCCATTGCTGAGGCTTAAGTAGGTAAACAAAGCTGCTGGGAAGCTCGAACTGGGTGGAGCTCACAGCAGCTCAAGGAAACCTGCCTGTCTCTGTAGACTCCACCTCTGGGGACAGGGCAATAACAAACACAGCCGAAACCTCTGCAGACGCAAACGACTCTGTCTGACAGCTTTGAAGAGAGCAGTGGATCTCCCAACACGGAGGTTGAGATCTGAGAAGGGACAGACTCCCTGCTCAAGTGGGTCCCTGACCCCTGAGTAGCCTAACTGGGAGACATCCCCCACTAGGGGCAGTCTGACACCCCACACCTCACAGGGTGGAGTACACCCCTGAGAGGAAGCTTCCAAAGCAAGAATCAGACAGGTACACTCGCTGTTCAGAAATATTCTATCTTCTGCAGCCTCTGCTGCTGATACCCAGGCAAACAGGGTCTGGAGTGGACCTCAAGCAATCTCCAACAGACCTACAGCTGAGGGTCCTGACTGTTAGAAGGAAAACTATCAAACAGGAAGGACACCTACACCAAAACCCCATCAGTACATCACCATCATCAAAGACCAGAGGCAGATAAAACCACAAAGATGGGGAAAAAGCAGGGCAGAAAAGCTGGAAATTCAAAAAATAAGAGCGCATCTCCCCCGGCAAAGGAGCGCAGCTCATCGCCAGCAACGGATCAAAGCTGGACGGAGAATGACTTTGACGAGATGAGAGAAGAAGGCTTCAGTCCATCAAATTTCTCAGAGCTAAAGGAGGAATTACGTACCCAGCGCAAAGAAACTAAAAATCTTGAAAAAAAAGTGGAAGAATTGATGGCTAGAGTAATTAATGCAGAGAAGGTCATAAACGAAATGAAAGAGATGAAAACCATGACACGAGAAATACATGACAAATGCACAAGCTTCAGTAACCGACTCGATCAACTGGAAGAAAGAGCATCTGCGATAGAGGATCAAATGAATGAAATGAAGCGAGAAGAGAAACCAAAAGAAAAAAGAAGAAAAAGAAATGAACAAAGCCTGCAAGAAGTATGGGATTATGTAAAAAGACCAAATCTACGTCTGATTGGGGTGCCTGAAAGTGAGGGGGAAAATGGAACCAAGTTGGAAAACACTCTTCAGGATATCATCCAGGAGAACTTCCCCAACCTAGTAGGGCAGGCCAACATTCAAATCCAGGAAATACAGAGAACGCCACAAAGATACTCCTCAAGAAGAGCAACTCCAAGACACTTAATTGCCAGATTCACCAAAGTTGAAATGAAGGAAAAAATCTTAAGGGCAGCCAGAGAGAAAGGTCGGGTTACCTACAAAGGGAAGCCCATCAGACTAACAGCAGATCTCTCGGCAGAAACTCTCCAAGCCAGAAGAGAGTGGGGGCCAATATTCAACATTCTTAAAGAAAAGAATTTTAAACCCAGAATTTCATATCCAGCCAAACTAAGTTTCATAAGTGAAGGAGAAATAAAATCCTTTACAGATAAGCAAATGCTTAGAGATTTTGTCACCACTAGGCCTGCCTTACAAGAGACCCTGAAGGAAGCACTAAACATGGAAAGGAACAACCGGTACCAGCCATTGCAAAAACATGCCAAAATGTAAAGACCATCGAGGCTAGGAAGAAACTGCATCAACTAACGAGCAAAATAACCAGTTAATATCATAATGGCAGGATCAAGTTCACACATAACAATCTTAACCTTAAATGTAAATGGACTAAATGCTCCAATTAAAAGACACAGACTGGCAAACTGGATAAAGAGTCAAGACCCATCAGTCTGCTGTATTCAGGAGACCCATCTCACACGCAGAGACATACATAGGCTCAAAATAAAGGGATGGAGGAAGATTTACCAAGCAAATGGAGAACAAAAAAAAGCGCGGGTTGCAATACTAGTCTCTGATAAAACAGACTTTAAACCATCAAAGATCAAAAGAGACAAAGAAGGCCATTACATAATGGTAAAGGGATCAATTCAACAGGAAGAGCTAACTATCCTAAATATATATGCACCCAATACAGGAGCACCCAGATTCATAAAGCAAGTCCTTAGAGACTTACAAAGAGACTTAGACTCCCATACAATAATAATGGGAGACTTCAACACTCCACTGTCAACATTAGACAGATCAACGAGACAGAAAGTTAACAAGGATATCCAGGAATTGAACTCATCTCTGCAGCAAGCAGACCTAAGAGACATCTATAGACTCTCCACCCCAAATCAACAGAATATACATTCTTCTCAGCACCATATCATACTTACTCCAAAATTGACCACGTAATTGGAAGTAAAGCACTCCTCAGCAAATGTACAAGAACAGAAATTATAACAAACTGTCTCTCAGACCACAGTGCAATCAAACTAGAACTCAGGACTAAGAAACTCAATCAAAACCGCTCAACTACATGGAAACTGAACAACCTGCTCCTGAATGACTACTGGGTACATAACGAAATGAAGGCAGAAATAAAGATGTTCTTTGAAACCAATGAGAACAAAGATACAACATACCAGAATCTCTGGGACACATTTAAAGCAGTGTGTAGAGGGAAATTTATAGCACTAAATGCCCACAAGAGAAAGCAGGAAAGATCTAAAATTGACACTCTAACATCACAATTAAAAGAACTAGAGAAGCAAGAGCAAACACATTCGAAAGCTAGCAGAAGGCTAGAAATAACTAAGATCAGAGCAGAACTGAAGGAGATAGAGACACAAAAAACTCTCCAAAAAATCAATGAATCCAGGAGTTGGTTTTTTGAAAAGATCAACAAAATTGACAGACCACTAGCAAGACTAATAAAGAAGAAAAGAGAGAAGAATCAAATCGACGCAATTAAAAATGATAAAGGGGATATCACCACCGACCCCACAGAAATACAAACTACCATCAGAGAATACTATAAACACCTCTACGCAAATAAACTGGAAAATCTAGAAGAAATGGATAATTTCCTGGACACTTACACTCTTCCAAGACTAAACCAGGAAGAAGTTGAATCCCTGAATAGACCAATAGCAGGCTCTGAAATTGAGGCAATAATTAATAGCCTACCAACCAAAAAAAGTCCAGGACCAGATGGATTCACAGCTGAATTCTACCAGAGGTACAAGGAGGAGTTGGTACCATTCCTTCTGAAACTATTCCAATCAATAGAAAAAGAGGGAATCCTCCCTAACTCATTTTATGAGGCCAACATCATCCTGATACCAAAGCCTGGCAGAGACACAACAAAAAAAAAGAGAATTTTAGACCAATATCCCTGATGAACATCGATGCAAAAATCCTCAATAAAATACTGGCAAACCGGATTCAGCAACACATCAAAAAACTTATCCACCATGATCAAGTGGGCTTCATCCCTGGGATGCAAGGCTGGTTCAACATTCGCAAATCAATAAACATAATCCAGCATATAAACAGAACCAAAGACAAGAACCACATGATTATCTCAATAGATGCAGAAAAGGCTTTTGACAAAATTCAACAGCCCTTCATGCTAAAAACGCTCAATAAATTCGGTATTGATGGAATGTACCTCAAAATAATAACAGCTATTTATGACAAACCCACAGCCAATATCATACTGAATGGGCAAAAACTGGAAAAATTCCCTTTGAAAACTGGTGCAAGACAGGGATGCCCTCTCTCACCACTCCTATTCAACATAGTGTTGGAAGTTCTGGCTAGGGCAATTAGGCAAGAGAAAGAAATCAAGGGTATTCAGTTAGGAAAAGAAGAAGTCAAACTGTCCCTGTTTGCAGATGACATGATTGTATATTTAGAAAACCCCATTGTCTCAGCCAAAAATCTCCTTAAGCTGATAAGCAACTTCAGCAAAGTCTCAGGATACAAAATTAATGTGCAAAAATCACAAGCATTCTTATACACCAGTAACAGACAAACAGAGAGCCAAATCAGGAATGAACTTCCATTCACAGTTGCTTCAAAGAGAATAAAATACCTAGGAATCCAACTTACAAGGGATGTAAAGGACCTCTTCAAGGAGAACTACAAACCACTGCTCAGTGAAATAAAAGAGGACACAAATAAATGGAAGAACATACCATACTCATGGATAGGAAGAATCAATATCGTGAAAATGGCCATACTGCCCAAGGTAATTTATAGATTCAATGCCATCCCCATCAAGCTACCAATGAGTTTCTTCACAGAATTGGAAAAAACTGCTTTAAAGTTCATATGGAACCACAAAAGAGCCCGCATCTCCAAGACAATCCTAAGTCAAAAGAACAAAGCTGGAGGCATCACGCTACCTGACTTCAAACTATACTACAAGGGTACAGTAACCAAAACAGCATGGTACTGGTACCAAAACAGAGATATAGACCAATGGAACAGAACAGAGTCCTCAGAAATAATACCACACATCTACAGCCATCTGATCTTTGACAAACCTGAGAGAAACAAGAAATGGGGAAAGGATTCCCTATTTAATAAATGGTGCTGGGAAAATTGGCTAGCCATAAGTAGAAAGCTGAAACTGGATCCTTTCCTTACTCCTTATACGAAAATTAATTCAAGATGGATTAGAGACTTAAATGTTAGACCTAATACCATAAAAATCCTAGAGGAAAACCTAGGTAGTACCATTCAGGACATAGGCATGTGCAAAGACTTCATGTCTAAAACACCAAAAGCAACGGCAGCAAAAGCCAAAATTGACAAATGGGATCTCATTAAATTAAAGAGCTTCTGCACAGCAAAAGAAACTACCATCAGAGTGAACAGGCAACCTACAGAAAGGGAGAAAATTTTTGCAATCTACTCATCTGACAAAGGGCTAATATCCAGAACCTACAAAGAACTCAAACAAATTTACAAGAAAAAAACAAACAACCCCATCAAAAAGTGGGCAAAGGATATGAACAGACATTTCTCAAAAGAAGACATTCATACAGCCAACAGACACATGAAAAAATGCTCATCATCACTGGCCATCAGAGAAATGCAAATCAAAACCACAATGAGATACCATCTCACACCAGTTAGAATGGCGATCATTAAAAAGTCAGGAAACAACAGGTGCTGGAGAGGATGTGGAGAAATAGGAACACTTTTACACTGTTGGTGGGATTGTAAACTAGTTCAACCATTATGGAAAACAGTATGGCGATTCCTCAAGGATCTAGAACTAGATGTACCATATGACCCAGCCATCCCATTACTGGGTATATACCCAAAGGATTATAAATTATGCTGCTATAAAGACACATGCACACGTATGTTTATTGCAGCACTATTCACAATAGCAAAGACTTGGAATCAACCCAAATGTCCATCAGTGACAGATTGGATTAAGAAAATGTGGCACATATACACCATGGAATACTATGCAGCCATCAAAAAGGATGAGTTTGCGTCCTTTGTAGGGACATGGATGCAGCTGGAAACCATCATTCTTAGCAAACTATCACAAGAACAGAAAACCAAACACCGCATGTTCTCACTCATAGGTGGGAACTGAACAATAAGATCACTTGGACTCAGGAAGGGGAACATCACACACAGGGGCCTATCATGGGGAGGGGGGAGGGGGAGGGATTGCATTGGGAGTTATACCTGATGTAAATGATGAGTTGATGGGTGCAGCACACCAACATGGCACAAGTATACATATGTAACAAACCTGCACGTTATGCACATGTACCCTACAACTTAAAGTATAATAATAATAAATAATTATTGACACTAAAAAAAAAAAAAAAAAAAAACAACAAATGGCACTGGGATAAATGGCAAGTCACATGTAGAAGAATGAAACTGGATCCTCATCTCTTACATTATACAAAAATCAACTCAAGATGGATCAAGAACTTAAATCTAAGACCTGAAACTATAGAACTTCTAGAAGACAACATTGGAAAAACTCTTCTAGACATTGGCTTAGGCAAGGATTTCATGACCTAAAACCCAAAAGCAAATGTAATAAAAACAAAGATAGTTTGGACTTAATTAACCAAAAAGCATTTGCACAGCAAAAGGAACAATCAGCAGAGTAAACAAACAACCCACAGAGTGGGAGAAATCTTCACAATCCGTATACCTGACAAAGGACTAATATCCATAATCTACAATGAACTCAAACAAATTAGCAAGAAAAAAACAAACAGTCCCATCAAAAAGTGGGCTAAGGACATGAATAGACAATTCTCAACAGAGGATCTACAAATGGCCCACAAACATATGAAAAAATGCTCGACATCACTAATGATCAGGGAAATGCAAATCAAAACCACAATGCGATACCACCTTACTCCTGCAAGAATGGCCATAACAAAAAAATCAAAAATCAAAAAATAGGCCTGGTATGGTGGCCCACACCTGTAATCCCAGCACTTTGGGAAGCCGAGGTTGGTGGATCACCTGAGGTCAGGAATTTGAGACCAGCCTGAGCAATGTAGTGAAACCCTGTCCTGTCTCTACTAAAAAATACAAAAATTAGCCGGGCATGGTGGTGCATGCCTATAATCCCAGCTACTCAGGAGGCTGAGGAAGGAGAATCACTTGAACCCGGGAGGCGGAGGTTGCAGTGAGCCGAGATTATGCCACTGCACTCCAGTCTGGGTGGCAGAGCAAGCCTCTGTCTCAAAAACAAAACAAAACAACAACAACAAAAAAATAAACAATAGATGTTAGCATGCATGCAGTGAACAGGGAACACTTCTACACTGTTGGTGGGAATGTAAACTAGTACAATTGCTATGGAAAACAGTGTGGAGATTCCTTAAAGAACTAAAAGTACATCTACCATTTGATCCAGCAATCTCACTGCTGGGTATCTACCAAGAGGAACATAAGTCACTATATGAAAAAGATACTTGTACATGCATGCTTATAGCAGCACAATTTGCAATTGCAAAAACATGGAACCAACCCAAATGCCCATCCCATCAATCAACGAGTGGATAAAGAAACTGTGAGATACACACACACACACACACACACACACACACACACACGATGGAATACTACTCAGCCATAAAAAGGAATGAATCAATGGCATTCACAGCGACCTGGATGAGTTTGGAGGCTATTATTCTAAGTGAAGTAACTCAAGAATGGAAAAACAAACATCATATGTTCTCACTCATGTGTGGGGGCTAAGCTATGAGATGCAAAGACATAAGAAAGACACAGTTGACTTTGGGGACACAGGGGGAAAGGGCTGGAAGGAGGTGAGGGATGAAAGACCACAAATTGGGTGCAGTATATACTGCTTGGGTGACAGGTGTGCCAAAATCTCACAAATCACCACCGTAGAACTTATTCATGTAACCAAGCACCACATGTTCCCCAATAACCTGTGAAAATAATTGTTTTTTTTTTTTTTAAAAAAAAAGATGCTTAATGAGACTTTTGGCCTACTTACTGATCTAAAGAAAACATGTGGTGGTAAACGGTTTTAAAATACAGCTCAAATTATTTTCTCCCTGTGTCTGTGCCCTTTTGCAGTGTGAGTTTGTAGCTCCTGGCGACAGTGGTATAGTTTTTTGTTTTCTTGTGTGCGTGTGTTTTTCCCCACCTGTTATATCTCAACTAGCCTGTGACTTACTTTGACAAGTAGAATGAGGCACATGGGATATTGTGCCAGTTTCAAGTCTAGTATCAAGAGGCTTTGCACGTTCTGTTCATTCTCCTGGAACCATGCCACTACCATTAAACCAGCTTGGACTTTTTCTGATGATGCTGGGAGCCGTGTGGAAGAAAACCAAGGTGCCCCAGCTTGCTCACAGCCAGTTCTGGAAGCAAAAGCATCTGGCCTGCCTGCAGCAAGCCGAAGACTCACTAGTGAGCCCAGGCAACACAGGCCAAGTCAGAACCGCTTGGCTGACCCCTGGAGTAATGAATGGTTGCCTTAAGTTTTTGGGTGTTTTTCCATACAGCCATAAAAACTGATAGTTCACCCATAAAAAAGATTCACTCATTAATTGTCAAAGAAATTAAAACTAAACCAGCAAAGTCAGACCATTTATTGTCTATGAGATGGATGAAAATAAACAAGGATGTTCATTCACGGAGTTTGTAATTATATGGAAAGCTGGAAGGTACAACTTTTTTAGAAGACAATTTGGCAATGTGTATTAAATTTTCAAATGTGCCAGCTATTACTCTTCTTGGATTGTATTCTAAAAAAATCGTATAAATATGTGATGATTTATTAACCTCATTTATAATACTAATGTTAGAGAATCAATGTGAATGTTCTTCAACAAGTGATGTGTTCTTCAAAAATATTATGTTATATCCATACAATGGAGTACTGAGCAGTCATTAAAAATGGTATTTATTTATGTTGACATGGAAAGACTGCCACATTATTGTCACTGCTACTAAATAATTATTAGAATAATAGGATATTTCTATTTTTAACATTTAACAAAAACACTACGAATAGAAAGTGTTTAGAACAATATGCTTTCAAATATCAGCTATTATTTCTAGGAATGAGATTACAAGCAATTTTCATTTTCTGTTTACACATCTGAATAATTTAATTTTATTGATTGATTAGTTGATTGATTGAGACAGGGTCTCACTCTGTCGCCCAGGCTGGAGTGCATCACAGCTTGCTGCAACCTCTGCCACCTGAGTTCAAGCGCTTCTCCCTCCCAAGCAGCTGGGATTACAGGCGTGAGCCACCATACTGGACTAAATAATTTAATTTTAAACAAAAGTATTTGTCATGCGTAAATTCTGGAAAATTAAGTCTACTTTTTAAATGGTTTTAAACTCCTTTATTAGGTACAACATTAAACTAAATTGACCTGTTTAATTACAGGTCTTTATTCTGAAGAATGCATTTCTTTGTGGCTGACAAAAACAAGGAAATGGTTTCTTCAGAATAAATAAATGCATTCTAATTTTAAATGAGTATAAAATTGGGGCCGGATGTGGTGGCTCACGCCTATAATCCTAGTGCTTTGGGAGGCCCAGGCAGATGAATTGCCTGAGGTCAGCAGTTCAAAACCAGCCTGGCCAACATGGTGAAACCACATCTCTACTAAAATATAAAAAATTAGCTGGGTGTGGTGGTGGATGCTTGTAGTCCCAGCTACTCGAGCAGCTAAGGCATGAGAATCGCTTGAACTCGGGAGACAGAGGTTGCAGTGAGCCAAGATTGTGCTACTGCTCTCCAGCCTGGGCAAAAGTGTGAGACTGTCTCAAAAAAAAAAAAAAAAAAAAAAAAAAAAAATTAAAGATTCCTTATTTGTTTTTGTAAATATAAGAGGGAAAGTTTCCCATACACCAGGAATGGCCTGGAAATAGCAGTATATTAATCAGTAAATTTTGGTGTTTCAAACAGAGATGTTTGATCCAGAAAAACTAAAGAACATTCATCATGACACAAATTTGTTTTCCCATTTAATCAAATCAAGAGGGCCTTTCAAGATTTTTGTAAGAGGTCTTGAAATAAAGAGGAAACTTGCACAAATTAATCAACATTAATCAAGTGCCTACTGCGTACAGGAATTATTCTGGTTGCAAGTGAGAGACCTATAAATCTAAAATGGTCTTTTTTAAAAAAATGAGTTTACTCGCTAATGCAATTTAAGAGTCCAAGAATTAACTCTTTTCAGATGTATGACGTAGGACTCAACGTGACCAGGACTGTTTCTATGTTTTTCTTTCTTGGTGTTGGCTCCTCCTCAGGAAGAATCTCCCTTGTGATTGCTTCCAAGATGGGTTCCAACATACTTCATCATTCAGACCCAGTGGGAAAAAGACAATGTTCCTCCCAGAACAGTTTTAAAACATTTCCTGATGTGAAATCACGTGCCATCCAATTACTCTTCCTGGAAGAGTAAATATGCTTGCTGTTTTAAACTAGAGGTGGGATTAAGCTCATCAAATCACAATGCTCAAGAGAAGTGACTGAGGAGCTTTCTCAGAGGACAAGTACAGTAAACTGTTAGCTAAAGAAAAGTGAATGGATTCTAGGTGGTAAAATTAATAGATGTTCACCGCAGTCCTCTAGAAGATTATTTAGAGAATAAGAAGACATTTAAAATGCATTCCTAGCCACAAAATTATCACATAGAAGCAAGGAATAAACTACAGATACACAAGAAATAATTGCAATTAAAGACTCAGAATTCTAAATTATCACATAGAAGCAGGGAATAAACTACAGATACATGAAAAATAATTGCAATTAAAGACTCAGAATTCTAAGTGGTAAGTTAGTTGTACAAATAACAAATGCATCTCAGAGGAGAAAACATCACTGTGTGTTTCAATGATTAGCCAAATGTTATCCCTTCATTTAATGGTTTTGGTAATAGTATGATGCTTTAAAATGTTCCTGCTCAATCCAGGTTTTTTTGAATTCTTCAGTTTTAACCACGTCATTAAGTGATTAGTCTTTGGGTCTTAGACCCAAGATGTGAGGTTTTGAAATAATTTTCCTGTGATTGCAATAAAGATAATAAGTTGATTATCATTTGAAATGCTTTTCCATTGAGTTTTAATGCCTTTCTTTTTTACTTTCTTGAACATATATAATGGAAAACATCTTTATAATTATTCCCAAGTACTGAAACTTTAATCTCCATTGTGTAATTGAAATTTTCTCTGCAGCTAAGTGGTTTTTCTGGATCCTTAACAGGCTAAGAACATCTAAATGCTGATCATTTTCTCAAGGGAAAAGAGGAAAAACGTATATAGGGAGAGTGATAAGCCTTTGTTGTCGTTGTTGTAAAGAAAATTCTCTCTTCAGTTTCCATTGCCATTTTTTTGTGAACCTTTTTAAAAACACACTACTTTTTTCTTACTTAAATGATTAAATATCTATGCATTAAACAAATATTTATTGAATGCAAAACATCAGTATATGCCAGCATAATAGAAGCTGTACTAAAAGCTGCATATACAGTGGTGGACAAAACAGTCATAAGTCTCTATCATCAAAGAGTTTATGGTCTAGGGAAGAAGACACAAAATAAAAAAGTAAAAAATAAATAGAAAAAGCGATTGATATGTTATTATATATTATAACATATTACTGATATTATATGTTGTAATAAACTATAAAAGAATTAACAAATGCAATGATAGAAAATAATGTAGTGTGGGCAAGGTGAGATTGAGAAACTTAATTTGACAGGGTTTTCATAATGCCTCTTCGAAGAAGTGACATTTAAATAGAAACCTAAAGGATGAGAAGAGCATGTGAAAAGCAGAGTAATAAGTGCCCTGTGTAGGAGATTGAGAGTTCCCTGCAAGGGGAACAGCTCGAGCAAAGGTCCTGGGGTGTAAATAACTTCTCCATGTTTAAGGAACAACATGGGAGACGGCGTGTCTGGAACATCAGAGGGCAAGTTGCAATGAGGTATGAGGTGCATTTGGAGAGGCAAGTAGAGATCTGACCATATGAGGGCTTGTAGGCCCATGATCAAGAATTTGGATTTTACTGAAAATCTAAAAGAATGCCATTAATGTGTTTTAAGCAGTGAAGAATTACGGCCTGATAGATATTTTTTAAGATATCTATCATATCTGTCTGCCATGCAGTGAATAGTTTGAATGAGGCAAAGCTGAAAATGGTAAGGACAGTAAAGAGGCTCCTATAACACTTGGCCATGGCTTATTTCAAGGTGTGTGTAGGAAGCAGTGCCACCACGATGGGTTAATGGATTGGATGTGGAAGGTGAATAGAAGGGACGATGGTGCCAGTTTTCTGGCTTAAGTTGTCAGAGAGGCGGTGGCTTTCTGAAACTGGGAAGATGCATCAGTCAGGATCTTGGCAGGAAACAGATGGTACACTCAGACAAGATCACTGATGAAAGTTTAATGGCAGGCGCCGTTTACAAAGGAGTGGACAGAGTTAAAAGAAACAAACAAGGGATGGCAAAGGACTCCAGAACTAGCAATGCAAGAAGCCATTATCCTTCCTAGGTCTGGAAGGGCAAGTGGAGTAGTCAGTTCCTGAAACAGAGTTGTAGTTGTAGCCACAGCTTTAAAAAAAAAAAAAAGTCCCATGAAAGCTGTGACTTTTTTGTAGAAATGCTCAAGGCTGGCAGGAAGGGAACCAGGGAACTCAATACCCCAACTTTTCTTTCCTCCTGCCCTCCAATCTCCTGCCCTACCCCACCACCAACAAACCCGAAATAGAAGCCAAAATCCAAAGTTGACCACTGATGCAGGCTATACAGGTAGCAGCATCCTGGGCTCAAAGCAGGGTGGAGAAAGGTACAGAGAGAATAGAGGGTGTAAATGGAGAATACTCAGTACTGATAACTAGTAAAGGAACTGTTTTGGAGAGTGGGAATCAAAAGTCACATTTTGTACTCATTACATTTGAGACACCTGTGAAATATAAATTGATATTTCATGTAGAAATATGAATCCACAACTCGGAAAAGAGATTTGTGTTGAAAATTAAAATAGGGAAGTTATCAACATCTAGGTTGTTTTTAAAGCAATAGGAGAGATGAGATAACTGAGACAATTTAGAGAGAGATTTAAAAGAGAAGGAGTAAGGGTTAGAATCCAGTATTTGGATGTAGAGTGAGAGTCTAGAAAGATAGGGGAAAAATTAGAATAGTGGGATGTCAAGAAATGCAAGAATGGAAAGTAGCAGAAGATATAGTAAGTAGGTAAGTATGTCGAATGCAACTGAGAGGTCAGTAAAATAAATACAGAAATGTGTTCATTGGCGTCAATGAAAGTAATAGACAATCTTTGACTCCTTTTTTACTTTTCAAAATTATATTTTTAAAAATCTTTAGGCTGGGCACAGTGACTCACTCCTGTAATCCCAGCACTTTGGGAGGCCAAGGTGGGTCTATCACAAGGTTAGGAGTTCGAGACCACCCTGGCCAACATGGTGAAACCCTGTCTCTATTAAAGATACAAAAAGTTAGCCGGGCATGGTGGCACTTGCCTGTAATCCCAGCCACTTGGGAGGCTGAGGCAGGAGAATCACTTGAACATGGGAGGCAAGGGTTGCAGTGAGCCAAGATCGCGCCGCTGCATTCCAGCATGGGTGACAGAGAGAGATTCCTTCTCAAAAAAAAAAAAAAGAGCTTTAAACAACTTTACATGTTTTATAAAAGTATATAAAGTACACTAAATTTTAAAACTTCAGGAAACAACAGCAGTCCAAATGATATTTTTAAGCATATATTAATAAAATCAGGTCCCCAAACAATGTGAGCAACAAGTTCTACCACAAAGAAACACAAGGCCCAGACATATTTATAGGCAAGTTTTACCAACCCTTAAAGGGCAAATCACTCCAATCGATTAAGAAATCTATTTCCTTGATCTTCATAAAGTGATCCTATAATTCACGTGAAAGAAAAAGGGCCAAAAAGAGTCTAGAAAAGCACTTTTCAAAGTGTGATTAGAAATTCTTAAGGGTTCCCAAGAACCTTTTTGGGAAGGGTCAGGACGGGGTCCAGGAGGTCAAAACCATTTTCATAATAATGCTGAAACGCTATTTGCCGTATTCACTCTCATTCTCTCATTAGTGTACTGTGGAGTTTTCCAGAGGCTACACAATATGTGATATCATGCAAGATTGAATGAAGAAGCAGGTAGGAGGCTATCTTCAATTAAACAGATGTGATAATCTAGCTATCTTCTATTAAGCCAGACATTTTTTAAAATGGCAAAACTGTAAAGTAATGCCCTTCTTCTAAATGTTTGCTTTGGAAAATTTATTACTTTTATTTTTTAAATGTTATATTAACATGCAACGGGTTTACTAATATTACTTTTAAATGAATTCATAAATAAGCATTAAATAACTTTTAATTTCTAATAGAGCAAATATTGATGGATATAATCCACATTTTAAAAACTCTTTGGAATTTTCAGTAATTTCTAAAAGTGTAAGGGGTTCCTAAGACCAAAAGTTTGAGAACTGCTGACTTAGCATAAAAAAGAAAGTAAAATAGAGGGTAGGCTTTTATCTCTGAATATCAAGACTGACTTGATAAAGTAAAGCTAGGGTAGTTGAATATATAGCAGTCAAAATTAAAACATCTATCCTTTGTCAGTTTGGGGCTAGGAGGTGAAGAAAGAACTCTCACATGCTGCTAGTGGCATGGCAAATGGTTCAACTGCTTTGGAGAGTGACTTGGCAATGTTGAAGATATGCATAACTTAGGGCCTGATATTCCAGTTCTACGTATAAAACCCTAAGGAAATTCAAGCGCATGTGAACAGAGAGATAAAAATATGAATTGCAGCACTGTTTCCAATAAGGGAAATCTGGAAACAACCTATGCATCCCCCAGTGGAAATGCAAAGGAAATACAGCAAGCCCAGAGCAAGAGTTACCCCTTGGAAGGGAAGCCAAAGCAATGGGGAGGGGAAACAAAAGACTTTCAGTTGTATCTGTTTATTTATGAGAAAATAAGGGAGGGAGGGAGGGAGGGAGAAAGAGAAAGACTGAAAACACAGCACAATGTCATCACTGAGTTAAATCTGGGTGATGTGTACATAGGAGTTCGTTGTGTTATTTATTCTTCTGAATGTTTGAAATACTACATAGTAAAAGCAAGTTACTGGGACCACATTCATTTGCATTCTCATTCTGTATAATGCACACAGTGAAACTGGTTGCCTACAAAGAGAATGTTAAAATTTAAATTCAGGTACAAAGTGGTCTAAATATACACCACAGTCTAGCTCCTCCTAACACTCTGATAGTGTTAAAGGAAGTTTTATTTGTTGTAGGTTTTATAACCAAGCTATTTGAAGGAATGCAGTTGAAGCATGGAGATCAGAGTGTTTCAATCTTCTGGTGTCTCTTAGGAGGTGCCATATGTTGGAATCATTGTCAGCCAGAAAAACATCCGCTACAAAAGTGCATCCTTCTGGGGGAAGTCAGTTTGCATAACTTATCCCAAGAGTAAATTCAGACAATGGGGCAGCATCAAGAATGGGCAATGACATCATCCTGGTTTGTGTTCATCTCCGTTCTTAACCCAGGTGGACCCAAATAGTATCAGCCAAGTGGATTGGTTTGAGGAGTTATCAAAATAGTTTTGTCTTGGTTTCCTCCTTGGGATAGCAGGGGACTAAGCAAGCTAGTTTCATGGATCATTATTCCAAGCGTCCAACCTCCAAATTTCTAGATAGCAGAGTAACTCTTAGCTAAGCAGTGAGGTCGACAAAGTGTGAAACACCATAATTTGTAAGATGAGAATTTATGCTAGTATTAATTATTGTTTCTATTCAATTCCACATACATTCATGAAGCATATATGCTATGGTTTGAATGTTTTCGTCCTCTCCAAAATTCATGTTGAAACTTAATCTCCAATGCAACATACGAAGAAGTGTGGCCTTTAGGAGGTGATTGAGTCATGTCATAAATAGAATTAGGTGCCCTTATGAAAGGGCCTGAGAAGGGAGTTCATCTCTCTTGGTCTTCTGCCCCTTCTTCCATATAAGGACCCAGTATTCATCCTCTCCAGAGGATACAGAAACATAGTACCATCGTGGAATTGGAGATTGAGTCCTCACCAGACACTGAACCTGCTGGTGCCAGGATATTAGACTCCCAGCCTTCAGAACTGTGAGAAATAAATTTCTGTTTTTAAAATAAATTACCCAGTCTGTGGTATTTTATTATACCAGCACAAATGAACCGAGACAATATGTTTTGTGAAGGCACTGTGCTAGCCTCCTTGCTAGTGATTAGGGAGAAGAAAATTAAATAAGACATTCTCAACATATACATCTGTACAGGTAGTTGGCACAGGTAAACCAGATTTTATTTATTTAAGTTAGCACTGCCAACTTCATTTCCATAAGAGGACACAGAAAACTCTGCAAAAAAAGGTTCTTGGACTCTTCCCATAACACTCTAAAGGTCACTCTTGGTTATGTAAATAGAAGTAGCATAACATATGTTATGGGTTGAACATTTGTCGCCTTCCAAACTCATGTTGAAATTTATTGCCATTGGAATGGTACTAGGAAGAGGGATGTTTAAGAGGTAGTTAGGTCATGAGGGCTCTGTCCTCATGAATAATGTCATGTCGTTATCATGGGAATGGGTTCCTTATAAAAAGATGAGTTTGTCCCCCTTTAGACTCTCAGTCACTCACCTTTGGCCATGTTATGATGCAGCAGAAGTCCCTCTCCAAGTGCCAGCCCCTCAATCTTGTACTTCTTAGCCTCCAGAACTGTGAGCCAATAAACTTCAGTTCATCTAAATTCCCGGTCTGTGGTATGCTGTTATAGCAGCATAAATGAACTAAGACAACATCTATTGGCCTACAGATCTCAGATTCTTTTTGTGATTTGGTGGAAATGGAGAGAGGGAAAGTAAATTTGCATGGAGTTAAGTAGGCTTCAGTGAGGAATAAGATAAAGCCCATGACCCTTTCTCTTTAGATGATTAGAATTATTAGGAACTCTGAGGTTTTAGGATAATGTCAGTCAAAGTTCTCTTGTAGGAAAGGACCTTAAAAACCCAAAGAAAACGAGGAAAGTAACAACCTGTACTAGTGATCCTTGTTCCACACAGAATATATAGAGCGTCATGAAGAAGGCCTTTAAGACAACTCCAGACCCAGCCACCCCATTAATGTTAGCTTGTCAGTAAAAACCATAATCACTTGTACCTTGGAGATCTGTGTGGCAAACAGAACCAGGGAGGCAACTGGTCTTTAGATGCAACACTGTGTCACAGCAATAGAAGCCACAGCAGTTGAAAACTAAGCCTAGTTGGTGGGCAGATCACATGGCCTGGCATTTGTAAGCAAGAGCAACCAAGCAAATAAGGCCAAGTAAGCTTCTCAGGATCTTGGACCATTTAGGATGATGGGGTTCATAAAAACTTGGTGCTGGATTTCCTGCTAACATAAATATATGGAGTTAGAATAATCCACTGGAATGTAAAAGGGGGATTGTTATATTTATACCCCACACTAGTGCAGGGGGCCATACTGGTTATACTTACATATCCCAAGAACATCTCCAAAACAACCCATTTGAAGGGCATAGCACTACTATAGAAGTCTGCAACTGGTGCTAAAGAAACATTATGAAGAAAGTCAATCTTTATAAAAATCCTTGGAAATCACCGTAACTGACAAGAATAGAGACAGTTAATAAATGGTTATGTATTGTTCAATAATTTCATGTTATGTACTGAAAATACTGTATGCAGAATCACATTAGCTCTACCTCCCAAGAGTTACTATGAGTAATCCTGTATACAAGTGTTAGAAGCCAAATTTGTCAGTAGTGTGAAATGTAGGCATTTTAGTTCAGACTGTAAAATTAAAATTTTAAAGATAATGTTCTAGATTCTAAAGAGAAAATGTGTAGCCCCCAACAGAGTATGCTTCAGTATGATACACATCAACTATGCCCACAAACGTAGTGCCAAATACTATATGTACTTGGATAACACAATGGAAAACCTGTAAGCAATTGGATTTGCCTCTACCAGCTTGGAGTAACAACCAGGGCCAGCTATACAATTTGTGGCACTCCATCAAAAATGAAAATGTAGACCTTATTGCTCAAAAAAGGAACAAAAAGGGATCTTTTTTAAAGTACCTAAAATATAAAGCTTTTTCCTTTCTTTCAAAGTCTCCTCATCTTGATTTGCCATGGTGTTTTTTATTGGCCACTTGCATTATTTTTCCATTGCTGCATAACAAATTAGTAGCTTAAAACAATAGCCATGTTTTCTGATATCGTTCATGGGTCAGGAGTCCAGGCATTGCTTAGGTGGGTCCTCTGCTCAAGGCATCTAAAATAGTCAGATGTGTAAAATCAAAGGATGGAATGGGGTTGTCAGGGGCTGAGGTGAGGGGGATATGGGAAATTATTAATCATTGGGCATAAAGTGTCAGTCAAGCAAGGTTAATAAGCTCTAGAGAGCTGCTGTGCCTACAGTCAACAAGAATGAATTGTATGCTTAAAAATTTGCTAGAAGCACAGATCTCATGTTAAATGTTCTTATCATAACACAACAAAATAAAATAAAATAAACTGGAATTTAATCTATTGATAGACTCTGATTCTGGAAATATTATAAGGATTAAAGGAACATTATTTTTCTGAGATTTATGCTGAAAGTCTTTCAGTTTCTCTATGAAAGTGAGAAAGGCAATGAATATGGAAAACAGCCTGTTTCCTCATCTATATTAATACTTAGCTCACAGGGTTCTGGTAAAGATGAAGTGAGATAGTGGAAGTCCTTCATAAGTTGTAAAGTGCTGTTCAGTATAAGAAGACATTAGTGTTAAAATTAATGAAAACAACACATCAACAAATTACTTTTTTTTATTAGCAATCCTATTTGCCAATGAAAAATGAAGCCATAATTTTAGTAAGATCCTGCCTCTCACACTGGTTTTTAGAGGCGGACAGTCGGAACTCACACTGTGATCAGTGAGGTAGGAAGAGGGCACCAAGAAATCACTGCAGAAAAGAAGCACTATAATAGTTTCCCCTGAAAATGTAAGTTCTGCCCTCCGACATACTTGGCTTCTGGCTATTACAGAGAATATCAAGGATATAGAGTACTTTGCTAACAAGAAGCATGCATGTTCATACTCAGGACTTCTTTTTTTTTTTTTTTTTTTTTTTTTTTGTGGAGATGGAGTCTCACTTTTGTCACCCATGCTGGACTTTCTCAGGAGATTACAAAGATCTTTTACCTCAAGTTAACAAACACTATCCCAGAGTACTCAGAAATAGTCTTAAAAAGGTTGGATATGCAAGAAACAATTTTCAGGCCAACTCTTTTGACAATAGACTCCTCTGTATCTAAAGCAATCCACTATTTGTTATGTCATTCTGAGGCCAGAATTCAGTCCCAATTCCCTCCACAAGGTTGATGCTGAAATCGTTAAGTAATGAGATACAGTACTCAAGACAGCTGATGGGTGTGAGACTCTCTGTGATTGAACAGCTTCCCTTAATAAAACAAAATGTGAAGTGCTCCAAGGTCTTTGGTGAAGAAAAGCTGAAGGAAAAATCTTTGGGTAGAAAGAAGGGATTTTTCTAAAAGCTCCTATATATTTTTTCTCAGTCTTTTGATAATGTAGACTCTAGGGGTATGCCGCACCCCCTTTAGGATTTCTGCTCAATTATGAGCCACAACCAAAGTCATTTCCTATTGCTCATATGGATCAACTAGAAGATCCTTGAAAAAGAACAATATTAAAACCAAGAAGCACATAGAAAGGGACACAACATAGAGTATCTAAATAGTCAAGCTACAAGTATAGGTTTCTGATCCTGCAGTAACCAACTGACTTACTGACTTAGGGACCTCTTCTCTTCCATGTTCTTTCTGAATATGACCTTCAGTTGTTACCTTGTCTCACTATTGCTCAGGAGCTCATCTAATTTCCTGTGCTGCCCTGTTCCTGGAAAGCACAAACTTCCTTTTGATTTAAAACCCAAATATTTTCATGGATTTCTGCTACCAAGCGCTTCACTACTTACAGTATCTGGCCTGAAAGCTAAGTCTCATCCCTTCCCAACTTGTTCTGTAAGTTTGTACCTATTTTATCATGATGCATTATGACAGCTCCTTCCCCACTCACCCCATCCCCACCCCAGTCCTCAAGGTATTCAAAGGAAAGAATAAACATTTATTGTGTACCTACTATGAAAAAACATGGAATATATAAACAGGAAAACAAATTGTTTAGGAGGTTTTAAAACAACCTCCTATAGGAGGGGCTACTTACCTAGGTTTGCAGGGAAACGTATGCTTCCCAGCACTGATACACCACTTTCTTACTCTTTTAGAACATTTTGTCTTTACTGGGGACCTGGATCAGTGTTTCCTTTCTTTCTGTATAAAGGACATTTTGTAGTCCCCTCTCCTGAGTACTCTGCACAAAGTACTCTGCACAAAGCTAGATGCCCCATTTTGCTTAATATTTTGAGATACTTCTTCTGCTTGGTTTTGTGGCTCTGCTCTGTGACTTAAAGTCTTCTTCCCTGGCCAGAAATCTGTGCTGCCTCTTTTATCATCATGGACTTCTTTTGCCTTGCTATGCTATAGGAAAGTTGTTTAAACCTTCTGGAAGGAAGAGTTGATTTCTTGACTGAAGTTTTAATTGAAAATACATCCCCCTAGGCTGGAATAAGACACCACGGTGCATTCTCTGTAATATCACTAAATACATCATCTAACACTCACTCACACTCACTGTTATATATGCTATATATGTTATTTGACTCAATCCTGAAACCAATTCTATAATGAAGAAAGTCTCCAAGGAGTAAAATAATCAAGGATGCAAACGCCATTTGTCTGCCTCCAATGACCAGGCTTATACTACTTTAATTTGCATGAGGGTTAGTAGTCTCACCAATAAC
Source organism: Macaca thibetana thibetana (assembly GCF_024542745.1). Taxonomy (NCBI): domain Eukaryota; kingdom Metazoa; phylum Chordata; class Mammalia; order Primates; family Cercopithecidae; genus Macaca; species Macaca thibetana. The sequence goes on along the minus strand of NC_065578.1, from coordinate 204,297,078 downwards.
ATTGAGACAGTTTGAATATATGTTTTGGTGTCAAAGTTGAAAAATAGTTTTTCTCTTTGGTCCCAACACTTATTCTAGTAGATAATCTTGAGCCCACCCCAGCTTCTTCCCTGTCCTCAGGGTTCTGCTTTTCCCTCTGTTGTCCCTTAACCTGTTTCTATGCCCAAGCCCTGCTGACCAGCTTGAACTTAATCTGGGGCTCTGTTGGAAGATACCATCTTCTCATTTCTCCAGAAGCACTCTCATGGGGCTGTGTTGAAGAGTGGATTTGTAACCAATTTTTTCATCAACATAATCCCAACTGCTTTGTGTCTTCCAGAAGTTCCTCAAACTGGGTGTGTTGTCCACCACCAGCATTTTTGTTTTCCAGGGCTGCTTTGGGTGCATTCATATTTTTACATCGGTCATTTCAGTGGAATTTTGTAAGGAAAACACTATAACCTTTCCTTAGTACGCAATTTTGAAGCAAAACCTCTTATCTACGTTTTATAATTTTTTTTCTAGAATGAGTATAGTTCAGTATAACAGAGATCTGAGAAGAGTTTTTAAAAATAAGGAAATACTTCTAACACTATGGCTTGGCACTCCAAGCTAATGAAGATGCTCCTGAAGTCTGTTACTTCCTGGCATAACACTTAGGTCTCCAGAGAAAATCACTTAAGAAAGCCTTAGTCCTTGACCAAGTAAAGTTTTCCTTGTATTGTTTTAAGTTAAAAATAAGAAAAGAATGACTTAGCAAGTTTTGGCCTATATATTGTCATTCTATACAACTCCCTATTTAAATCTGAATTAAAACATAGCCTGAACAATGACTTTCTCTAGGCCTAAGGACAGTTTGATGCAGCAAATTTAAATATTATTTATATGTTGCTTTGCTATGAAATTTATTTGCCTTGCCAACAACACAGTGTGGTAATTTAAAAGCTGGGTTTTTTAATTAACAGTCTTGACCTGTATTTTGCTACCAATAAAAGTCTGGTTCCTAACTATAATTCCATACTAAATTCACTGCTTGTACATGAAGAAAAATCTAAATTAATTGACATGTAAAGGGGTGGCTCTCAGCACAAAGCCATAATAATTGCATGACAGAAGTTTAATATCATTGTTCTCTGCATCTGAAAATGTCATCAATAGCATGCATATGACTGAAGGGAAAAAACCCAGTGTATATTCTATGCATCTGCACAGCCCTCTGCAAATGTTTATAGGACAGTAATTATTGGCGGTTGGTTCCTAAGCTATAAACATTCAATATTACATAGAGGTAGATCTTAACATCTTTTCTGTGGCTCACTTTGCATTTTAGACCCTCTCCTACTCAGCTTTGTCCATAGCAGTTTAGATACCCATGCTATTCAGAAGACCTTTTGGAAGGTTTGCAATAGCTTGATTTTACAATGAAATGACAGTCTCCCTTACTTGTGACTTGAAATACTATTTCATGTTTCAATAATTTTAAGCAATTAAGGAGATAAATAAGTCTCCATGAATAGTATATATTACAAAATTCTCTTAAAATAAGCTTATAGATTGTAGAATTAAAACATGGACTAGAATTTGTAGAATGTAATAGGAAGCACTAAATACATGAAAACAGATATTTTTCACTAGAATTAGACCAGAAGAAACAATTATCACAATTCTAGAAATAAGTATTCATGGATTAACTCAAAGAGAAGCAGATTCAGCTGCTCAGTTTTGTAATTTAAAATGCATTACTTCTTTGGTCTTGTACCTTAGACATGCTAAATTAATCATTTTACCTATTCTTACCACAGACAATGACTTACTCTCTACCAAATAAAACGTTGGTTTATAAGGAATTATTTCTTTGATGATTCTGATATTGCTTATATTTTTATTGTCTCTTCCATAGTAATGACAAATTGCTATTAAACAATTTACACAGTTGACATCATTAAACATCTAGTTACAATACCTGGCATTAAAATATTTTGATTTTGTGAAATGTTATACTATATGCTTTGTATTTTAGAAAAATTAAGATCATAGCCACTAGCCATAGAAACCTTTCATATTTCAAAAATTTTACCGATATAATTTCTCTGCCTATTATTTTCAATAATTTAAAATATTCAAAACGTCATGACTACTTACTAGTGTTCATTTATAACCTAAAATCATCTGTTGTTCCTATTTTTTAGAACTCTGTTATTATGCTTAGCATTTGAGGCTGTCTGTAATCTGGCACTTTCCTTGCTCAACAAATGTCCTTTCTACCACTCTGTAGCATGAATCTATCATTCTACTCAAGATAATATTTTAAATTGTCCCATAAATATATCAGGCTCATTCCCATCATCATTCTTTCATTCATATTGCTCCCCAAAATATAACATCCTCTTCTCTCTTTTTACCATCTATCTATATTCTAGTATTATGATCATTCAGAATACCTATATAATTAATTACCTGTAAAGAAAGGAAATTAGAACCTCACTTCATACATTCAAAAATGTTAGATATATTTAAAAGTCTAAAAATTAAAGTATAACACAGCTAGAAGAAAATATATGTAAATATTTGAACACAGAATAAAGTCTAAATATAAAACCAATGGAATAAATTATAAATTATCACTGGATTTCATAAAAACAAATTTTCATACACTACAAATAACCATTGAACAAACTGAAATGACAAGAAACTGAACTCCTATATCAGAAACTGTATAGAAAGACACCTTTTTAAGTTCTCCTTTCCAAATATTTCAGAGAACACCTGAAGGCTATTTATATCAAGCAAAACAAAAATATTACAGTCAAACATATCTCCAATAAGGATTTTCTGCAGGTTTATTTTTAGGGAATCTGCTTATTTTTGCTGCTTCACTCTAAACCCTCCCATTAGGTATTTTAAATGCCTGGGCTTCATTTTTTTCAACAAATGTTTTTATTGCATTGCAGCCACATGCCAGGAATTGTGCTAGATACAAAAATATACTGATGTGTAGCAAATATGATCCCATCACACAACTGAAGGTTAGTGGAAGACAAACTTTAAGTAATTACACAAATTGTGGTTTTCAAAGAAAAGGTGCAGAGCACTATGACAGCATATAAAAGCAACTTCACCTATTGGGGACATGGGATATGTATATGTCAAGACGACTTCTTATCTACATACAACTGTAAGCTCTAAAACAGCAAGGGCTCTATCATAGAGAGATTCTGCATCTTTCTGCATCTAACACAGTAAGTCTTCTATATTTGTTAAATAATTTGTTCCAATTAAAATTTGAGGCTGTCCTTACTCACTAGCCTTCTTTTTTCAGTGCTGTGCATGAAGTCAGCTTTAGAATGATGAATACTGTAGACACTTTGAGAGACAATTTAGAAAGATATACTTTTATTCTTATGATTAAACAATTTAAAAAGAAATCTGTTTATATGATTTAATAGTCAATATTATCAGATTTAATGGTAGAATACTATTTAAACATCAAAGGAGTAACATTCATATTTCTTTAAAAAATTATTCACATAATTCATGAACTAAAACAGCTTTAAAATTTTTTTCACTAACAGTACACATAGGTTGTTGAAAGTTTTTTAAAAGCATGTATTTTTACACTGTGTATCCTGGAAGTTTATTTATTAATAATTCACAAATATCTTTGCATTGCTTGGAAATATTTAGTGAACCAACATCATCACTGTCTTCTTCAAAGTGATCTGATGTACTGCTATCCAGGACATTAAGTTCTAGTTCGGACACATTTGAAGGCAGGTAAGAACTCACTTGGGATGTTCGTGGTGACTGGCTTTTTTCTAAAGATTTCCAACTACTTCTGGTTTTAACAGAGATGTCTTGACCTCTCTTTGTAATTTGAGAATTGTGCATACTGTTTTGATCTATCCGGTTTTCTTTCTCGCCAGTCCAATGTGATGAAGATAAATCACTAGCCGAGATGCTAGATGCTTCCTCCAAACTTTTATCCTGAGTCTTTGAAATATGACATTTTCTGTATGAGTGGACAGGTGACCCAGCTGAAAAAGGTGGGCTAAGGATAGAACTCTTGTCACTACTAGCTTTCTTTTTGGACACTCTTGTTTCACTAGACTTCCTTGTATATTGACTATGTTTTGGATTTTCTGTCCTTGAACTGCTATCATGAGCTTTACTTCTGCTGGTGTCCTCAGTGGTACAGAAATCTTCAGAATAGCAAGGGCTAGACAAGTCATCCGAATACTTTAGTTCTGAGATGTTTTCATAGCAACTATTCTTATCTGGTCTATTGTCACTTACATCAGCCATAAGAATGTCATTATCTGTGGTTTTGACTTGTCTAATACCTATTTCTTTATCTACAATTCTGTCAACAACAGCATCCTGTTGGAAAACACACGGACTTTGGATTTTCATTTCCACATTTCCTCCCAAAATATTTGTAGGGGTGAGCCTTTCTGGAATAATGGAATTTGCAGGACTCACAACTTCTTCCAATGAAACATTATTGATTCTATTTTTACTACAATCAACTGTCTTTTTTTCAGTTGCATATTTCAGTTTAGTTTCTTTACTTGTTCTGGGATCATCAAAAACTCCACTGATTTGTCCTGAGGTATCACTATTTTCAGTAAAAGATGCATCTGAATCTAAATACTCATCTTTAGGCAGCTGTGGCTCCTGACTTTGTTCTGCAGAGCTTAATAGTTTAACTTTGGATGATGGAATTCTGAATTTTGTACCCAACATTTGTGACTGTGATTTTCTATATAGTTCTCTTTTTTCATGTACCACCAACATATCAGGATTTGTCAGCTTTAAACGTAGTCTTAATGTATTTGTTAAGCCATAAAGTAGCCTCCCTTTTGGAACTCTTTTTTGGAAGGTACCACTGCTCTTTTCAGAATATTTATCTTTCTTACAGTTTTCAATTTGGCTCTTTTTATACTGAAGACTCACTGACTTCTCACATCCCCCCATAGAACGCTTATCCTTCTTGGATTCAGACTGGCATGTGGATTTGGCAGAAGATTCGGGTGACTTCTTATCCTCATTCCTGTATAACCAGGCTAGGTGAGGATGTATATGAGCAGGACTTGTCACAGGTTGGTCATACAACAACGACAACTCAACTAACAAAGCATTTAACAAAGGCAACTGCCTTATTGTATTAATTCTATTTTGTTCAGTTTGACATGTTTGATTAGTTGCTCCTATATCCTGAATATGTGGAGGATTTACAAGCACTGGAGGATGCTCTTGTGTTGCAGAACTTGGATGTTTTAGACAACTCCTGTCTGTTGGGGGATTTACACGCTTTTTTTCAGGAGAAGCACCATCCAATTCCTCAGGTACATTCATTTGAGGCTCAATGGTGATTTTAGCCTGTGCAGGGGGCGGTTTTTCTTGGGTCAAGTTAGTGTAATACAAAGGAGGAGGGCAAAATATATTGGTCTCCATGTCCAACTCTGTGACTTCCTCATTTAGGGAGCTAACATTTCTCCCACTGACAGCACTTGAACATATAACAACAGAACTGGTTTTGCTATTCTCCACAGAACCCACATTATCAGATTCAGCCTTACTTTGGAGAACCATTTCCTTCAAATCCTTCTGTGCCTCTGGGATTTCTAATTCCCCCAGCGGCCTATCAGCCTCTCTGGGGCTTGGCTGTGAGGCTGGCTGCTGTAGCTGCTGTCTTTCCTGCTGGGTTTGGGGACTGACCTCCGCTCCGCCTCCTGTGGGGGTGACGGTGAGGGGCCGCTCAAGTTGGCCCAGCAGGCGGCTTCCCAGGTCAGTCAGGCGGTAGGCCAGTGCAATATCCCCAGTCCGCTCGCCCACTTGATTATGCAGGGGGAAACGTCCCCGGTGACGGTGGGAGCATCCGGAGGCGGCCGGCCCCACAACCCTGCGGGCCGCGGTGGCCAGCGAAATGTCGCAGGCCCCCAGGAGCTGTGGGGTGGGCGTCGGGCGCCCGGGGGGCAGCTGCAGCAGCAAGGTGGCAAGCGGGGTCCGCAGGAGCCGGCGGTGCAGGGTAGCAGGCTGCAGGCGGAAGAGGCAGGACTTGCCGCGACCGAAGCGGATCACGCCGGGCCACGGTTCGGGGGCGGGAGCGCCAGGGCCGTCAGGAGGGTAAACCAACAGCGTGGGGAAGTCCAGCAGGCGGAAGGCCACGGCGGGGCACACACCGCGCGGCGACGAGGCCTCCCCCTGCTCCTTTTCCTCCTCTTCTTCCTCCTGCTCCACTGCGGCAGCGGGGGGCGGCATCAGCCGAGCTTCCAAACGCACCCAGTCCACCAGCAGCTCCAGCGAGAAGAACCGCTCGGACAGCGAGCCCGCCATTGCTGTTGCCCCAGGAAACGCCGCCGCGGGCTCCGCAAACGGGAAGCTGAAGCCCCGGGCTCTCACGAGAAACCGGAGCAAAAGGGATCGCTGCCTGCTATCTCGCGAGATTTGCGGAAGCGCTCCTGCAGGTCCCCGGCGGTATCTGCTTTGGGAGTTTTGCTGCTGAATGTATTTGGCCCTTTTGTATGCATACTTGGTGTAAGCCTTTTTTTTGCCTCCAGACTTATATTAAGACAATTGCTGATGATAATGCTGAGGATATAAGTGATAAAAGACAGTGAGTTTTTTGGGTAATGGTTTTATCACTGCAGATCTTAATGTAATTTGGGGGTCAGATCAATATACCTGAGAAATATTGAAAGAAAATCAGGACTCTCCTTCCTTTCCCATGCTAAAAAAAGAGCCAGGTAGTTAACTGTCCACAGTAGGCCTTCTCTGTGTCTGCTGTTCTACCCAAAAGATGGTGACACTGCTCTCATGGCCGGGGAGCCCCTGCCTGGTAAATTAGAATAGTACAGAGACACACACACCACACACACACGGAGTGTGAATACACTGGCAAAAACTCTCCTTGGCTGAACTTTGGTCAGGCTCATCTAAGTCTTCTTTCCGATCAGGCTTTGACCTTGGCTTCCAATCCTGTGGAGCCTGAATCACCGAGTTGTAGCAAGAGTCTTGCTATAGCCATTGAGAGAGAAACCCCAACCCTTCATACCTGATTACCATCGATACCTGATCAAATTCTTCATTTTCTACCATAGTATCTGACCACACTGGCCTGCCTTCAGCAAATATCCTATTAGGTCTGTTTAATCAGAACCCTCCCACCCCTGAAGTTTCCTATTAGTAAGTTTCCATCCACTTGACCCAACGCCCCTTTGGCTTTAAATCCCCACTTGTCCATGCTGTATTTGGAATTGAGCCCAGCTCTGTATTGAGATCTCTTTTACTGCAGTAGTTCCTGAATACAGTGTTTTTGCCACTTCAGCTACTGTCTGGCCCTGTTTTTTATTTGACAACATTTCCAGCTAAGCCATCATGATGCATGACAGTAATGTTAATGATCCCATCAATAAAACAAATATGTATACATAAATATACACACACCTCCAGAGACACAGAGAACTTACTGCTCTATCCAGATATTTTAAGAAACATACTCGTAACCTCAATGAGCTAGCCAGCTAGGAATCCAAGTCCAGTATATGGAGAGCCTTGAATGCCATGGTAAAGCATTTGGACTACATTCTGTATAAATTGTTTTGATTGAATAAGTATATCATATCAATATTTGGAAATGCAGCATGGGGAGGAATACAAAGGATGGATTCTACTAATTAGAAATTGGATTCAGAGCAATCTATTAGAAGACTACTGCAGTGGTCTATGAGGCAGATAATTATGACCTGCACATGGTCAGGACTAGTGGAAATTAAAAAGAGGTGGCAGAAGAGGCATTTGTGATGGAGGAATTTTAAAATTTGGTGAATGGGAAAGAAAAGTCATGGGTGAAAAATTTCTGCTACTGAAGGTGAAAATATTGAGGAGGCGCAGATTTGATGGAAAAAATTTTTTTTGAGTTTTGGGATATGTAGAGTTTGAAGTACCTGCTGCTGGGCATTATATATGTACAACTTTATTCAGCTTTATAGATTACAGTTAAATTATATTGCTTCCATGCTCAGAATAACATTGTGAAGCTCAAGAGAAATTCAGAACTGGAGGGATATGATGCTTTAGTATGAAGAGTCATTGCAATATATAAATACAAGATACTTCTCGGGCCAGGTGCAGTGGCTCATGCCTGTAATCCCAGCACTTTGGGAGGCCGAGGTGGGTGGAACACGAGGTCAGGAGATTGAGACCAGCCTGGCCAAGATGGTGAAGCCCCGTCTCTACTAAAAATACAAAAATTACCTGGGTGTGGTAGTGCATGCCTGTAATCCCAGGTACTTGGGAGACTGAGGCAAGAGAATCGCTTGAACCAGGGAGTCGGAGGTTGCAGTGAGCCGAGATTGCGCCACTGCACTCCAGCCTGGTGAAAAAGCGAGACTCCATCTCCAAAAAAAAAAAAAATTACAAGATACTTTTCTAGGCTTTGAGAATCTTGCTATGTACTTACAGAGGACACATATCAAGCAACATGTTCAATGGATAGATGATGTAGAGCAATAAAAAAATGACATCATCACAAGTGAAAAGCAATGAGGTATTGCGTCCACGTGTGCCAGAGTAATACAGTAGATAAAATTCCTCATAGAAGATATCCTGTAGTTAGCCTTTTGAATGAGGTTAATAGTGTACACTAGTAGCACTTGTATGTCTCTTACATATGAATAGAAAAAGCAAAGTCCCTCTTCTATAAAGACATTAGTTCTGCAATATGTAGTTTCTGCAATGATAATAACTTATCTACCCAACTACTCCACATGACTGGTATTATAATATGTGAATAATATTTTATAATTGTAAATAATGCCAAAGGTAACAAATAAAATTTTGCCATGACAAATATTTTCCCCATGTTTCTACACCACACATGGAGAAGTAGCACAGTGCAGTAGCTGAGCGCCTGGGTTCTGGAAGCAAACTACCTGGCTCAAATCCTGGTCCTGTGACCTTATACTAGTTTCCGAACTCTCTGTGAATCATTATCCTCTTTTAAAAAATACAGTTACAGTAACTACCTCATAAAAATATTATGTGTGTTAAGTGAATTAATATTTACAAAACTCTTAGAACAGTGCCTAGCATATAGTAAATATTTGTTAAAATAAATATTGTTTCATTTATTATTTCCCACATGGCAGACTTTAGCTGAGTGTTTAAAACACTGCTATTGTAGTTAGCAAAAAAATAATTTATCCAACATGGGCCCATTATTTTCAATCTGTAAAAGGTTTTATGCTCTGTATTTTATTTTTCATGCAGGAGCTAGCTGTTTTTTTCACAGGTCAAGGTCAGGCTAGGCAAAAGACTATGGATTATTGAAATCTAAAAAGCTACTGTCATTGGAGAGAGAAGTAGGGAAGGACACAAGTAAAAAGTATGAGTTTCAGTGTGTGATATGCTGAGTTTGATACCTCATATACATCCAGGTAGATACATCTAACTTAGATATATGGATATGAAACTTACAAGAGAGGTCTGGGCTGAAAGGATACATCAAAAGTTGGATGGCAACCTAATTTCTTCATATAAGACCTGAATTAGTATAGTAATGAGACATTATTTTCTTCTTTTATGTAAATTACTTTGAAACAGTACATATTGCAAGAATTTTGGGTTGATCTCTGATGATCAGATATGATGTTAACTACCTTTTCTAGGGGAAATAACTTTGGGGTGAGAAGGGGCAGAGGAAGTCAGCATCATTAACTAAGGTAGTACACCTTCAAGACATGATGGGACTAATAATTTGGGCTGGAAGCAGAAACTGAATTAGTAAAACTCACTGAGCTGTGTGAGTCTGGCTGTTTAGAGGCAAACCTGTTGTCATAGGGCTGTGGACACCAAGAAATAGATTCAGCAGATGGATCATTGTAGCAGGAGTAGTAACAAAGTGGCTGTCGTTGGAGTTAAGTAGGAGAGCAGTTGGTCTAGTTTGGAGCAGAAGCCCAGATACATGGAAAATGTCATGGAGCCTGGAAAACCCAAGTGCATGTCATGGATGCAACCTAATCTACTTAGCTTCGGAAAATGGAAAGGAGCTCCTGGGCTGTCGAGGGAAGTGATGTGGCCATCCAGTTGTTTGCACTGAGCAAACACTGATTAGGAGAAATGTGTGTCTAGTCGACATGAAAATGTCCAAGGCTTATTCTAGAAGCACCAAATACTAATTCCAGGTCTCACTATTGGGGACATCCTGCTGCCTACAGACTTCCTTGCTTAATCAGGATTAGCTCTAGAACCAAGTACAACCACCCATAATTGGCAGAGACAGAGGGGACTGAAGATATCCTCTCCCACCAGGTGGAAGAAACAGAGCTGAGGGAAGAAGAACCTGTGTGAATCTAACTAGGAGGAAATGAAATTCAACATCCCTTATTTCAGAATAATTCTTTACACCAGTGTCTCCTTTCCCCAACAAAAAGAATGTAACACCAATACCACACGATCTTACTTATAAGTGGGAGCTAAACATTGAGTACACTTGGACATAAAGATGGGGACAATAGATACTGGGGACTACTAGAGGGGAGAGGGTGGGGAAAGAGGGTTGCAAAACTACCTGTCGGAAACTATGCCCACTACCTGGGTGAAGGGATCATTTGTACACCAAACTTCAATCACCTGCAATTTAATAAAATAATGAAAGACCCAGTAAGAAATAATTCTAGAGGAAAATTTTTTTAAAAATAAACCAGAAAATGTAATCTGCAGTCTTGAAAATCGAAATGTGAAAAGACCAGGTGAAAGCCTTTTTCCCTTGACCATGGTTTAAAACCCCTAGCATATGCTTATTTGCATGGCAAGCCTGGCAACCTTAGCTCTTAGAATTCCTCTGGAGACAGACTGGGAAGTTGGGAGTTCTTGTTGCAGCTCTCTTTCCCTCAGGTCCTCTTCTGTTGTCTCCCAAGGGCTTGCATTTCAGGATTCTAGACATATACTGTATTTCTGGAGCAAGAAAATTTCAGTCAGGAGAAGCCGATTTCTAGTCATTCATTCAGGACTTCAGATTAAAGCCTGTTTTAAGCAGAAAGCTGCCCTGACTCTAGACCTGATTAGAGGTTCCTGAAATCTAAGCCAGATATCTCCCTCTTTGCTAACTGGATTACAAATGGATCTCACACAACTTAACACCACAAATGACCAGAACTTTAATAACATTCACCTTGACATGTTTCATCATTGGTAAAGATGGCATGACTCTATCTTCAGAATAAATCTCCAGTGTTTGAATGTGGATCTTTTTCTTTGTTTCCAGTCTTTTCATTCCCTTCTTTTTCTAAATTTCTGGAAATGGGGAATCATAGCTTTTCCATGTGTTGTCATTAAATCAGGGGCAGAGTTATGATCAGAACATGATTACCATTTCCAATATCACATACAAAATAGCTGTGGTAAATAAATGCAAATAATCTAAAAATATTCTGCAAAATGGTACCAAGGCTCTGCATTGCATTTTCAGTTTTTATTTTAAACTTGCTAGAACTTGATACTGGAAATTCATTCACTTGAGAAGGACAAGGAGAAAGATTAGAGGGTGGAAGGAAGGGAGGGGCTGGGAGCTGGGGAGTAAACAAAGGAACTACTAGAGATTAAAGGGAAAGAATGGCCTATACCCCACTCCGATAAATCTCTCTACCAGAAAGGAAGGGGAAAAAGAAATTATGAAGCATCCTAAGGTATTGGAAATATATGAGTCCATTAATAAGCTAAATCGTATATACAATTGTAGGAGTGGTTTAGTGAAAATTATTTGACTGTCATTGGCAATTAGAAATGTATCATAGTGGAGGCCAGATGCAGTGGCTCATGCCTGTAATCCCAGCACTTTGGGAGGCCGAGGCGGGCAGATCATGAGGTCAAGAGATTGAGACCAACCTGGCCAATATGGTGAAATCCCGTCTCTACTAAAAATACAAAAATTAGCTGGGCATGGTGATTCATGCCTGTAGTCTCAGCTACTCAAGAGGCAGGAGAATCGCTTGAACCTGGGAGGCGGAGGCTGCAGTGAGCCGAGATTGTGCCACTGCACTCCAGCCTGGGTAACAAGAATGAAACTCCATCTCAAAAAAAAAAAAAAAAAAAAGAAAGAAAGAAAGAAAAGAAGAAGTGTAGCGTAGTGGAATCAACATAGTCTTTGAAGTCGGGTAGTCCTGGATTAAAATATCAGCTTCTCCATTTTATACCCATGTAACTCTAGGAAAAGTTCTTCAACTCTGGGAATTTTCCTCCCATGTTATCTCACAGATTTTCAAACTATGGTGTGCATGTTAAAATGCAGAATCTTAGGTCCATCTTCCAGAGATTTTGATTTCCTAGGTCTGAGGCAAGGCCCACAAATATACATTTCTAACTATCATCCCAGATGATTTTGATACAGGGAGTTACTGGACTTTTCTTTGAGAATCACCATCCTAGTTTATGGCACATTGCAGATAGCCATATTTCTGTCTTCTGCATTTGTAACAAGTATATGCTGATCATATAGTAGTATCATATACAACAAGTAGTATAATCATGCCAATAGAATAGTATGAAAGATTTATGTAATCATAGCTCCTTCTTTCACACTTTCAGTGTGAAATGGAAGAAATGAAGTAGGTAACCTTTAGCAATGAAGCATTACTGTCAACATGCCACCATGCCAAGAGATGCCAATGTAGCAGCAACAACAGCAGCCTTGAGAGAGAGACAGCTTACCATCAAGTACTCAGAAGAAGCTTCAGAAAGCCCCCAGAGGAAGGGAGTTTATGAGAAACCCCCTCATAAGCAGAATGCTGCCTGCCAAGACACCAAAACCACTGTTCTGCCCCAGGAAAGACTGACTACGGATTCCTTGGACAGAGTACCCTCCTGCCTTCAGTTAGCGGGGAGGGCTGAAACATCAAATCTTGCTCATAAATTCTTTCCTTCCCATGCATATAAACACTGTTAGGTATTTTGGCCTAGACCATCTTGTCAAGACTCTGTAAATAGTTGCCCCATGTAGTAGAATTAGGTTTAAATTGGGTTTATTTTAAATTACTTGTTAAATAAAAATTATAGGAGGCCATTGTTTTGGACTAAGCTCCTGCACTAGGCCCCAACAGACTAAAAATCAAAATGCAGTAATTCACGCCGTAATTTCAGGTCACCAAACTGAAATTAAGTTATGTGACTGTCTCTCTATCAGGAGAAAGGGATAACTGCTTTAATCCTTACCATAAAAAGTAACGTGATGTTAACCAATTGGTTATTTCTCTATTGTTCCATTTTCCTGCTCCTGCCTTACAAAGGAAGTAAGTTTGAAATGAACAATGCACTTTGTGTTCTTGCTTTCTGCTTTCTTGGGCCCTTCTCTGTTTATAAAGCCGACCTCTTTGGCTCAGCTCTGTGAAACACTGATTCTATTTTGTGGAGTGAAGGGTTTTCTGATTCTAGAATAGCCAATATAGCCAACTGAGATCTTTAAACTAAATTTGTTGCGATTTTGTCTTTTGACACTACTCACTCATAATTTAGATTTTTCTAAAAGATAGCCAGCTGTTCTTTTCATAATTAGGAAGATATGGGAAATAAATCAAAAGTCTTGATAATTGTAGCAAGCAGATTTGTCCTTTAGGAGACTCTTACCAAAACGGGAGCTTGGGGTACACTGAGATAGCTCTATAAATAGCTGCCAGTTTTATCGAGCTTATCATATGTGCTTGGCATTGCATTTGATCTCTTACAGACTGTATTTAATCTTCATAACAACTCCATGAAATTATTGGCATACTCTTAAGGAAACCAGTGTAACTAACTTGGAGACGTTAAATAATGTATTCAAAGTTACATAGCAAGTAAGTGGTAAAGTATCATTAAAATACATTTCTGCCTGTCTTTGAAAAAATAGCTTGTGTTCATCCCACTAGACTCCTTCATCTTATTTGTTTATGCTCAAGGAAAGTATTAATGTACAGGAAACTGACACTATCCAATTGGAACATGTATTTGGGGGTACAAAGGAGCAATTTAACAATACCACAAGGAAACAAAGAGGCAAATGCTAAACATCTTATGTTTTGTAAGAAAACAGACCCGACTTAAGTAACAAATTAGGGGCATGTAAAAAGGGGAGGTAGAGAAGTGGGTTGCTCCAGATTATGTTTCTTTTTTTTGGTTTCTTTTTTTTTTTTTGAGATGGAGTCTCGCTGCTGTTGCACAGGCTGGAGTGCAGTGGTGCAATCTCGGCTCACTGCAACCTCCACCTCCCCAGTTCAAGCAACTTTCCTTCCTCAGCCTCCCGGGTAACTGGGATTACAGGCGTGCGCTACCATGCCTGGCTAATTTTTGCATATTTAGTAGGCACGGGGTTTTCTGGCATGTTGGCCAGGCTGGTCTCGAACTCCTGACCTCAGATGATCCACCAGCCTCGGCCTCCCAAAGTGTTAAGATTACAGGCATTAGCCACCATGCCCAGCTCAGATTCTGTTTTAGCAGACACAACCATCAAATGTGACGTGTGCACCTTCTTCGAATTCTTAAATAAACCGTCTGAACAAAACAACGTGTTTGAGACAACAGGGGTGATTTCAGTACTGATTGCTTTTAGATGATACAAAATAATTATAGTTTAAGGTTAAGTGTGTTAAACTCATGAAGGTTAGCTATGTTGATGGAAAAACCAAACTCTGTAAAACATTTAAAGAGGTTTAATCTGAGCCAATATGAGTGACCATGGCCAGGGGTGGGGGGACAGTGAAAAGAGGTCCTGAGAAAAGTGTGCCCAAGGCAGTCAGGTTACAGGTTGGTTTCATACATTTAAGGGAGATAGGAATTGTAGGGAAAATCGTAGTACATGAAAGGTGTACATTGGTTGCAGGATATCTTGGAATGGGACCTTATGGGTGAATTCAAATATTTTCTGATTGGCAATTGGTTGAAAGAGTTATGCTTTGTCTCAGGACTTGAAGTCAGTGGAAAGAGATACTTGAATTATGATAAGGGGGATTGTGAAGATGAAGGTTCTTGTCATGTAGATGAAGCCTCCAGGCAACATCCTTTAAAGAAAATAGGTAGTAAATGTTGCTTTTCAGACCTTAAAATGTGTCAGACTCTTGGTTCATCTCCCCTAGATCCAGCAATGGCCTGGCTGCATTAATGGAGATTGCCTACAGATACAAATTTCCCCCAGCAAAGAAAGCTTTCAGGGCCATTTCAAAAGATGTCAAAGAAATATATTTTGGGGTAAAATATTTTTATGTCCTTCAGGGTCTTCTGTCATATGATGCTATACCAGAATCAGGTTGGAATTTGGTATCTTAGTGCCACAAAAATTCAGTTTTTCAGTCTCATGATCTCTGTTTTAATGTTAATGCTGGTCGGGGTGCCTAAACTCCAAAAAGAAGGGGTGTGTTGAGGCATGTCCAGCCTCCCTTCCCATCATGATTGGGGATTCAATTTTTTAGGTTGCTCTGGGGTCCCCTTGGCCCGGTGGGGAGGGTTTCATTCAGTTGGTTGCTGGAGGGTTTAGGATTTTATTTTTAGTTTACAGCTACGAGAATACTCATGCAGGTAAGAGCTACAAACTGAAGTAGTAGGACTGAAATGACAATGCCTGGAATTTGCTTTATGATGCCTCAAGGAAAAAGAAAAACCACATAAGAAAAGCCAGTGTGGCAAAGTCTTGACAATTAGGGAATCTATGGGGTAGGCATATGGAGTATATGGAGTTACTTGTGGTTTTTCTGTACTTTAGTGATGTTTTAACCTTTTTATAAACTAATAGTGGATTTTCTTTCACAAGTTTCAGATTAGCCGTAAAAGACTGTGAACTTGAGTATAGCACCAGATACCAGTACTGTAGAAACTAACCACAATGTATAATCATGTTTTCAGGGGAAATTGCTTTTTACTGCTAGAGCTGTGAGAATCTAGAATATCCAGAATTAAGTTCTGATGGCTGTCCTGGGTAGCTACCTAAAATGAGGGGTATTTGTAAGTAGGTCATATATAAATAGCATGCCTCCTTTTTATAGATCTTAAAGGCCAAGCATGTTTAAAATTCCTTCTGCCCTTGCTTCATTTCTCAATGCCAGCCACTTCAAGGTGGGGGGGCAGAGGGGCAGGAAGGGGACCCTCATCGCCTTTTCTTTTGTATGTACATATTATCCTTTAATTTACTTCCCTGTCAACCAGCTATTTTAGGATGATAGCCACAATTTACATTCACAAGTTTATTTTTCTTTAAAACATACATGTGTTTATCGTGTTTTGAACTGGAAATTCAAAAGGCAAACTCAGATCAGTAGGTACCTTTTTTTTTTTTTTTTTTTTTTTTTTTGGAGATGGAGTCTTGTTCTGTCACCCAGGCTGGAGTGCAGTGGCTCGATCTCGGCTCACTGCAACCTCTTCCTCCCGGGTTCAAGCAATTCTCCCATTTCAGCCTCCCAAGTAGCTGGGATTAGAGGCATGTGCCTCCAATCTGGCTAATTTATGTTATTTTCACTAGAGGCGGGGTTTTGCCATGTTGGTCAGGCTGGTCTCGGACCCCTGACCTTGGGTGTTACACTTGCCTTGGCCTCCCAAAGTGCTGGGATTACAGGCATAAGCCACCACACCTGGCTGGTACCATGCTTTATATGTATCATAAAATGCTAAGTACATAGTAATGTATTTTCAAAGTTTAAATAACAAGAACATGAAATAATTTACCTCCTTGTCAATACAGGGACCTTCAAGACCATATCCCAAGCAACTAATCCACTTTTGTTTTTACTATTTGCTGTTCCTTGTTTATACACTGTAGTTTTCCTATTCTCAGTGCTAGTATCTACGGTTTATATTCCCTTGACCTTGAATGCCCTCCTCTGCTTCTCCACAGATCTTAAACATCATCTTTCTTTAAAGTCTAAATCAAATGCTATGTCTTTTTAAAATTCTTTCCTGGTAGTCCTGGCTGCAAGTGATCTTTTCTTTTCTCTGCTACACTTAATCTCCTTTGTGAACTATTACTTCTGTCTTGTATTATTACTGTTACACACATGAGTTTATTGCCTGTAGTTCTCTATAAGCTCCTTGACAATGTTATTTTTAAATTTTTGCATGCCTACAGCAATGAACACAGTACCTTGTTTCTAGACATAGTATTTGTATATATAATATTTGATAAATTAATACATGAAGAGTATAGTTCCTTACAGGACTTGCTTGTGTAGAACACAAAGTTCAGAAAATATCATAAGCTAAAAACTTACAAATATTTAAAACAAAGCTATGATGCTTCCCAGTTTGCAGTGTTCTTTGTGTAGAATGTGTTTTATCAAAACCACGGAGAAGCTCATAGAGTGTTCAGGACTTTTCAAAGAGGCCCTACTGTGTTCAATTTGCCTTAGATTTTGAAGTTATGGTTGACTGAATCCAAGGCCTTAGGTAGTTAGATTAGAGTAAACAGGATTAAGTGTTCTTCTCTCCATGCCGATTTTATGACTTGCAGTACTTCTCTGCAGGTTTCCTTTCTGTGCAAGCACCGGAAGTGAACATTCTCTGAAGATTGCTCAGTGTCCACAAGACAGCAGGAGGCATGAGACCCCTATTGCAACCACGGCAGAGGTTGCAAATGACACCGTGCAGTTGGAAGCTCTGCCTCCTTTTAAATGATTACTCTTAAAAGATGCAACCTCCGAATGAAACTGTAATCCAACCTAGCTAAAAATAGACTCCCTGTTCACTCAGCTTAGATTTTCTTAAATCATTCCCCCCTTTCCTTGAAATGTCAGTCTTCTCTTTTGTTTCCCTGCTTTGCACCTGCATAACCCGGCATATTAGGGCAGTGCTACTTGTCATAAATAGAAAGAACTAATATACGAAGTGGGCTATTCAACTCACGTGTCCCAGGTCCCACACGAAGGGCCATGGTCATACCTCCCATCCATTAGGATGGCTACAAGCAAAAAAACAGAAAATAAGAACTGTTTCCAAGCATGTGGGGAAATTGGAGGCCTTCTATACCATTGGTGGAATTATAAAACAGTGAAACTGCTGTGGAAATGAGTTTGGTAGTGACATGCATGGAATTGTGTCCCCCAAAATTCATACATTAAAGCCCTAACCCCTAATATGACTGTACTGTAATTAGCTATGAAGACTTCCAAAGATAACAGGATGTTGAATTAGAGCCCCACACTATACGTCCTTCTCAGCGTATGTTCTTATATGGACACCCAATAGGATGGGTTTCCATATAAGAAGAGGAGGAGCTACTACAAATATGGGTCCACCACCCACCACATAACTACATGCTGATAGATCACACACCACCCGCACTGCACCTCCATCCTGATAGATCACCCTCCACCCACACTGCCCCTCCATCCTGATAGATCACACTCCACCCACACTGCCCCTCCATCCTGATAGATCACACTCCACCCACACTGCACCTCCATCCTGATAGATCACCCTCCACCCACACTGCACCTCCATCCTGATGGATCACCCTCCACCCACACTGCACCTCCATCCTGATAGATCACCCTCCACCCACACTGCACCTCCATCCTGATAGATCACCCTCCACCCACACTGCACCTCCATCCTGATGGATCACCCTCCACCCACACTGCCCCTCCATCCTGATAGATCACCCTCCACCCACACTGCCCCTCCATCCTGATGGATCACCCTCCACCCACACTGCACCTCCATCCTGATGGATCACCCTCCACCCACACTGCACCTCCATCCTGATAGATCACCCTCCACCCACACTGCACCTCCATCCTGATAGATCACCCTCCGCCCACACTGCCCCTCCATCCTGATAGATCACCCTCCGCCCACACTGCCCCTCCATCCTGATAGATCACCCTCCACACACACTGCCCCTCCATCCTGATAGATCACCCTCCACCCACACTGCCCCTCCATCCTGATGGATCACCCTCCGCCCACACTGCACCTCCATCCTGATAGATCACACTCCACCCACACTGCACCTCCATCCTGATAGATCACCCTCCACCCACACTGCACCTCCATCCTGATAGATCACACTCCACACACACTGCACCTCCATCCTGATAGATCACCCTCACACACACTGCACCTCCATCCTGATAGATCACCCTCCACCCACACAGCACCTCTATGTTGATCGTTCACACTCCATCCACACTGCACCTCCATCCTATTAGATCACCCTCACATACACTGCACCTCCACCCAGAACATACTTTCATGCTGAAAGAGCACCATTCCTTATCTCACCTTTATCTTCCCTCTACTTTTTCTTGTTTCTTTACTATACTCATAGCTCCTTTGATCTATCAATATCTTGAGATTATTTTAGTTAGCTTGTAATTTGTGGGTGTTTGTGAATGACTATTTTTGCTGTCAAATAACAATTAAAATATACTGTAATATGTTTTCTTATAATGTCTCTTCTATAAAATGAAATTAATATTATATTTCATTTACTCTAGCAGGCATTTAAAGAAGTATTCTTTATTTTTTTTTCTTTTTTTTGAGATGGAGTCTTGCTCTCTTGCCCACGCTGGAGTGCATTGGCGCGATCTCGTCTCACTGCAGCCTCCGCCTCCCGGGTTCAAGTGATTCTCTTACCTCAGCACCCCCGAGTAGCTGGGACTATAGGCATGTACCACCATGCCTGGCTAACTTTTCTTTTTTTTCAGTAGGGACAGGGTTTCGGCCAGGCTGGTCTTGAACTCCTGACCTCAGGTGATTCACCCACCTGCGCCTCCCAAAATGCTGGGATTACAGGTGTGAGCCACTGCACCTGGCCTAAAGAAGTATTCTGGTCTTCTCCTTGAATTATATAGTTTATGAATGTTTATTTTATCCTCCAAACCTAGATGGTTTTTTTTGTTTTGTTTTGTTTTGTTTTTTTTGAGACGGAGTTTCACTCTTGTTGCCCAGGCTGGAGTCCAATAGCGTGATCTCGACTCAGCACCACCTCCACCTCCCAGGTTCAAGCAATGATTCTCCTGCCTCAGCCTCCTGAGTAGCTGGGACTATAGGCACCCGCCGCCACACTCGGAGTAGATTCCCTGTCTGGAATCACCGGAAAGTCAAAACAAATCTTAATTTCGAACTTCCTTATAGAATTATTTTCTTTTTTTAAAAAGTAAAATGATAGGTAAATATTTTGCCATAGAAACCTAGGACAGAAAATTCCCCAGAGACAGAAAGTTGTTTGGCAGGTTGATGCCTGAAAGTCCAGCCCTGTAAGTTCCACCTGTGGTTCCACCAGGAGTCGGCCTGGAGGCAGCCCCGGTCCTCAGGACCTTAGCTTTCTAGGGTACACATGGGACAAAATAACATAATAGATGATCCTACTTCACAGAGATGATGTGGAAACCAATGGCCTCAGGTTGGAAAAGATTTCAAGTGCCTGAGAAAGTGAGGACAATAAAAACGCTAGTGATTGTTACTATAACAATTATAATACCATATGATTCTGCAAGTGCGAGGCTGTAGCCCTGTGGGTGCTTACTAAATATTAATCAAATGAATTAATGCACCAAAAAAGATTCATGGTTTGAAAATAATTCGACAAATCACCTTAATGTTTCCAAGATTGAGAAGTATTGCAAACATTTTAATGGCTTTTTCTTTTATTTAACTAAAAAATATTTTATTTTTATCCTTAACTTTAACCCTAATGTTGTTGTTTTTTAAATATGTGTGCTTTCACACAATCTAGTTCACAAAATTTCTAAAATACTGTATGACGGGCCAGTCGCAGTGGCTCATGCCTGTGACCCCAGCACTTTGGGAGGCCGAGGCAGGAGGATTGCTTGAACCCGTGAGTTTAAGACCAGACGGAGCAACAAAGTGAGATTCTGTCTGTAAAATTACCCGGGCGTGGTAGTGTGCACCTGTGTTCCCAGCTACTCAGGAGGCTAAAGCGGGAGAATCCCTTGAGCCCAGGAGCTCGAGACTGCAGTGAACCATGATTGCACCACTGCAGTCCAATCTAGGTGACAGAGTGAGACCCTGTCTCAAAAAAACAAACAAACAAACAAACAAACAAAAAAACAAAACTGTATGAGGCTGTGTTGTGCATTTTCTGGCCTTAAAACGATTGACAGAGCTAATAATGGCAACTATTTTAAAAGCCTCATTTATGGTGCCTAATTATGGTGCCTAACTCTGCATCTCAAGTATGTTAGCCTCTATTAATCAATTGCATGTTTTTGTTGATATCCAAGGAAAGCAACACTGGATTTTGTAATCAGGATGCTCTTGCCAGATGTCCTTGGACACATGTGGTCAACAGAGAAAGACTGAGCACTAGGAAGATGAGGAAAGCCTGAAACTGGAGAGTCAATGACAATATTGTGTAATTAGTGGTTTCCAAATTTATTGCACTTGGAAACGCTTATTTATCATGAGGAAAACGATAATGCATTTTCACATGATGTCAGTTGAAATTGTACCTGAGAGGCTGTATCACGTAAAGTGGTTCCCAAAATGTTGTCCTTGAAACAGCAGTGTCAGCATCACCTGGGAACTTGTTAGAAATGCAAATATTCAGACTTTACCTCAGACCTACTGCATTAGAAATTCTAAGAGTGAGGTCCACTAACCGCCCTCCAGGTGGTTCTAGTGCAGGCCAAAATTGGGGAAGCACTGGTATAGTGGCTAATATGGTGCTATGGGTTGAATATTTCCTCTAAAACTGATGTGGAAACTTAATGTCCAATATGTTAGTATCGAGAGGTGGGGTCTTTAAGAGGTGATTAGATCTCAAGGGCTCTGTCCTCATAAATCGATTAAGCCATTCATGGATTAATGGGTTAATGGATTAATGGATTATCATGGGAGGGGAACTGGTGTCTTTAGAAGAGGAGAATGGGAAACCTGAGCTAGCACATTTACACACCTTCAACATGTGATACCCTGCACTGCCTTGGGACCTTGTAAAGTCCCCACCAGGAATAAGGCTCTCACCAGATATGGCTCCTTGACCTTGGACTTCTCAGCCTCCAGAACTATAAGAAACTTGAATTTAAGCTCAATTTGAGGAAGAGAAAATTGAGTAAGACACGTGGACTGTGAAGATGCCTAAATTTAAATCCCAACTCCACCAACTCACCAACTGGTGACTGAAGCATGCCTCAGTTTCCTCACCTAAAAAACTTTAATAGTATGGACAATACGGTTGTGATTAATTCACATTAAACAGTGCCTGCCACATGATAAATATCCAATAAATATAGGTCACTATGAATCTTTCAGTATTAGAACAATGCTTGCAAGCCTACTGGTTTGAAAATACTTTTTGGTATCCCTGTATCTTGGGATCTGCCCCGGGAATCCTCAAGGTGAGTGTCACAGCAGAGTACATTGAGTTGCCAAGAAAGTGGCAGGACTGTCTAGACTGTCGGGCAAGATTAGCATGTTGTAGGGCAGCCAGGAAAGCACAGCCAGTATTGGGACGAAGTTGGTGTTGCAGCTGGGCTCTCCGGGAGCAGATGCTGAAGTGGAGTTACAGGTGCAAGATGTTTATTAGAGACCAACACCTGTGAAGAGAAGGGGGCGGAAGCAGGAGTGAATAGAGGAAGATGTTGAACTGTGTGATACGGACCCAGTGAATCTTTGGCTGATTTGGTGGGAAGCTCTGGAGCTACGATTGCTCATCAGAATGTGCCCTGGTTGGCCAAATAGTCCCGCTGGAAGGTCATGGACCTTGGACCAGGTGGCCTCTGTGACCCAGGCAGATCCTGAAGAAGCTGGCAGCAGAGCAGCACATTCTTCCTTTAAGGAGGATCAGGGCAGCCCACTCCCTGCTTACCACAGTCAGTAGCAGGAGATTCAAAGTAAAGGGAGAGACAAATTGAGAACTAGATAGGCAATTCATTCAACTGTAGATCTCAGTGAAGCACTTCGCTCTGCTTTTTAGCTACTATAGCATACACAGACCGTTATAGTTCTGGGTGCTACACTTAAGGGAGTTGATATTCTAAAACCATGACATTTGCCTTATTTTATACCTAGGACTCTTGAGACACATGAGATGTTGCATTGTTAAAGTGAGTTTTTATGGCAGTGATTCTCAACAATGGGGCACGCACACTTACAGAAGAGCATTTCAGAAGGTGAGGGGCACCTGTGCTGTTTGCTCAGATGATCCTAATATGCCTGCCAAAGCATACCACTCCCCAAGGGAATTCCAGGTCTAAAGGAACTTAAAACTATACCATATAAGTGGAGGGAATTTAATATTTAGCCTGCAAAAGAAAAGAAACTGGATTTTGGATGAAATAGATACGTTAGTGAGACTTCTCAGAATTAAGTAATATATGGATGTTTTATAAAAGAAGAACAGTCAAAGCTGGGATTGCCTGAGATTAATTGCACCATAATATTAGCAAAATACATAAAACATAAAGCCAAGCATACATTTGCAAAGCAAAAATAAAATATTTATTAATTAAATACAAAAAAGCCAATAAAAATGCATAGCATTAATTTAACATGGTGGCTGATTCCGCTTTGATGGAACTAAATAACAGTATGAATATGGTACTGATGCTATAAAGCTATTGTTTTTAGAGTTGGCATGCCACCATATGCCATGAGATCACTTAATTTTGCCACCACTTCCTTCTATTCAAACTACTACTTAAATTATAGGCTGGTATATAGTTTAAATCATTTAATTACATAGCGTGAGGCAATGCCATCTGGCATTTATTCAGCTCAAATGCATCACTTCTGAATTAAGCCTGTTCTGTTCTCTTCTCCTTTCCCCAAGTATAAGACATTGTTTGATTCTTTGCTCACAAACATCCCTTTTTTTTTGGATAGCTATTCTTTCCCAACTCCTGTGTGCCAATGAGCAGCAAAGCATAGTATCTTAGCCTCCAAAAGAGTCCCCACGTGACCTAGAATTGCCGAACAGAACACTCATTCCCTCTGGTCGTGTAAGTGGGCAAGTGACTCCAGCAGGTGCAATTAGATCCCTTCCCTGGTACTATATACTTGGCTACTGAAAGAATGTAGCTCTTTCTTTCCTCTAAGGTTGTTTCACATGGGTGTTATAAACACTGTGCTCTACTGTGGCCATCCCCACCACACCTCACCCTCAACCCACTCCCACCTCCGGAGGAGGAAGCCTGTTAGTGTGATCCACACACAGCAAGCAGTGTAACCGAGAGATGAACCGTCTCAGTGACATCAACTGGGTCTCGAGGTGACCGCCACCCTTGGCGTGCGAAGACAGGGGTGCCAATAAATATTCTCATTTAGCTTCAGCTAGTGAGCATAAACAAGTCCAAGTAGCCTTGTAAGCTCATTTTCTACCCGTTTTCAGTAGCTTCACAAGATCTAGCTTTGCAGGCCTGCATGAGCTCCACAGAAGAACTGAACGACACTGGCTGCTGCGCCCCAGAGGCTGTCTCTTTCCAGAAATGCCAAGTTCTTGAGCAAGGAGCTTCCACCGTTACAGCACCACATAGATGTCTCCTATCAAAATGTAGCAGACTGCCGGGTGCGGTGGTGCACACCTGTAATCCCAACACTTTGGGAGGCCGAGGTGGGCGGATCACCTGAGGTCGGGAGCTCTAGACCAGCTCTAGATCAGCATGGAGAAACCCTGTCTCTACTAAAAATAAAAAATAAAAAAAATTAGCTGGCCATTGTGGTGCATGCCTGCAATGCCAGCTACTCAGAAGGGTGAGGCAGGAGAATCGCTTGAACCTGGGAGGCGGAAGTTGCACGGAGCCGAGATTGGACCATTGCACTCCAGCCTGGGCAACAAGAGTGAAACTCCGTCTCGAAAAAAAAAAAAAAAAAATGTAGCGCATTATAGATGTGGAGTCCCTGCATGGTGCGGGCATTCTCCCACTGCCTGGCCCTGGCACATCCCTCATCGGGTTAAAGAAAATCTGGGAGACTGTGTGTACTCTGCTACTTCTGGCTTGAAAGATTTTTCCTCAGTTAACCACATTTGATCTTTGCAGGACACAGGACTTGTGGTGTAGGTATCCCTGTCTCTTTTGCAAAGCAGCTAGTTTGGATTCGTTTTTTATGATCAGCAACGGAGTCCTGACAAATTTAGCCCACAGTAAAAAGGCCAGCCCTATTCAGCACCACTGCAGTCACAGACCCAAATGCAAAGCCAAGCACTGAAAACTGAATGGTAGCACTTGCGGTTAACAGGACCATTCAGACTGTCCAGATATGCATACCACACAGGTATACGTCAGATTACCATGCTTCGAAAGTGCATGCACACGCAGGCACGTGCAGATGCCCACACAATCCTTCAAGAGAACTCAGAGCCCTACGACTGTAAATGTGAGCCCGGTTTGAGAAACGCTTGAGCTAAGTGACTAAGAACATGCTGTGCCTGGAGTTCTGATGATAATCCTTTCGTGTTCATCCCAATGACAAAATCACGACTTTCCATGAAGCTATACCTTGTAGCTTTTCTGTTTTTCTTAGCTCTTTCTGAAGTATAAAACCTCCAGTTTTAGTTAGTAACTTAGTTAAGGAGAATTCTGGTCATATCAAACTAGACATTTTTCAGAAATTCAGTTTATGAAGTTGTAAAGTTATTTGCAACTGTGAGGATATTTGGATTGAGAAAAATATGACCTCTGGTTTTTGTTTTTTTTTTTCTTCAAGAGCGAGAGGACACACTTATGTTCCTAAAGAAATCTCTTTGTGTTATAATTTCAGAATTTTTAAAGATGGCTTAGGAAGTATATGGTGGTAGGGGTGGAGGAGCTTTCTAAGAATATACCACAGGTTTAAGTCAGGGTTATGCTAGACTGGCAGAAAATTAATAATTTGGAGCTTTTCCTCAGATATAACCTTAAAGTCAATTTGGGGGATTCTAAGTTAGCACAAGTGTGCCTTTAATATTAGCCTTAAATCTAAAGTTCAGTTATTTGTGGTTATAAGATATTTCAAAGTAGAGACTTTACAAGAGTGAAAACTATTAACCCAGTTCACCTTGGCCCAGTTCTAACTTGGGTATATATTTGATAGGAAGCAGGATAATGTAGTAGCAATAAATACAGCTTGGGGCTAGAAGACCATAATTCTAGTTCTGTTCTGCCCCTCATATGGCCATGGATGAGTTAGTTAACTCTAAGTAGGTGATTTCAAAGTGGGGGCATGCGTGTGTTTGAGATGACCCACTGGGGTAAGGAAGAGGAATACCAGAATTTCTAGTTATGCCTATTTTCATTAAACCATTAAAAAAATTTGAGCATGTGGGCCAGGCGCGGTGGCTCACACCTGTAATCCCAGCACTTTGGGAGGCTGAGGCAGGAGGATCATGAGGTCAGGAGATCGAGACCATCCTGACTAACACAGTGAAACCCCGTCTCCACTAAAAAATACAAAAAAATTAGCCGGGCGTGGTGGTGGGCTCCTGTAGTCCCAGCTACTTGGGAGGCTGAGGCAGGAGAATGGCATGAACCCGGGAGGTGGAGCTTGCAGTGAGCCGAGATCGCACCACTGCACTCCAGACTGGGCCACAGAGCAAGACTCCATCTCAAAAAAAAAAAAAAAAAAAAAAAAAAAATTGAGCATGTATTGTTTTACAAGGTACATTAAACTTTAATAAATAGTACATAATTACAATTCATAAACATATACACACATTTTTATTAAGAGTATAAATGAAAACATATTTAGAGACTATAGTCCTACACTTTGGTTTCTTTATAAATTAAAGGTGTTGTACTGGGGTTCTCAATGTTTGAAAAATACACACACACACACACACACATTTTTGTATATTACATCTATAGGTTCTATTTATATATTCTACTCCTTTAATCAGCAAGAGCATTCTCTGGCTTCCCTAAGGGTTCCATGGTTATAATAAAATAATGTACTCCATAATTGAGTTTACTTTATGGTTTACCCCCAACAAGGTTCTCTCCAGTAAAAGGCGATTTAGTTGCTGATTTTGTAGCTTAGAAACTGGGTAACTTTGAGATGAAGCTGTCAACAGTGAAATTTAAAAGAAATGAACGAAACATCGTTACATTTGATCTGTGTTTGCTCACCTGAGAGGCTAGAACCCTGTGCTTCTTTTCATGTGTCTGACCTTTAAGGATTTAAGTAGTTTGAAAAGGTGTTTTACAAATTATAAAAGTTGCTGTCCTGGGGTTTTAGCTAAGTCTAGGCTTAAGAGAATATGTTCACTCTTTTGTGATATTTATCAATTCTGGCTCATGACTGAATTCTATGACTTCCTGTGCTTTGAAGACTTTAAAACTTGATGGAAAACCCTAATGGTCCAGGTTTGTATCTTCGCCTGATAAGAGAGGCCTTATGCAATAGACTACTTAGAAACAATAAAATTCACTTAGCCAAACACCCAGTAAACTCCAGATGGGGTGAAGGTTTCAGTGAAGGCATAAAATTACTAGTCTTTGGCTATGTAAAACGATTTTCAAACTCAAAAAAAAAAAAAAAAATACTCTGACAAATCCAATAGGAAAATAGGCAAAACACAAATAACTCTCAAAAATGTACTAGTAAGTAGTATTTATAGGAAATATGAGCAACTTCAACCTTTTTAGTCATTAAAGAAATAAGTTAAAATGAGGTGCTGTGTTTGTCTATGTAAGTGGCTAATTAAAAAATAAAACTTGGCCGGGAGCGGTGGCTCACTCCTGTAACACCAGCACTTTGGGAGGCCGAGGCAGGTGGCTTATGAGGTCAGGAGTTCAAGACCAGCCTGGCCAAGGTGGTGAAACCCCGTCTCTACTAAAAATACAAAAAAATTAGCCAGGCATGGTGACAGGGCCTGTAATCCCAGCTACTCAGGAGGCTGAGGCAGAGAATCGCTTGAACCTGGGAGGCGGAGGTTGCAGTGAGCTGAGATCGTACCACTGCACTCCAGCCTGGGCGACAGAGCAAGACTCCATCTCAAAATAAATAAATAATACTTTAACCAATTATACAAGCTGATAAAGAAGGGAAGTGAAAGCTGCCTACGACTGTATTTCAGGCAAAAGAATCTTTGCTATATTGTTTTTTTTTTTTTTTTTTTTTTTTTTTTTTTGAGATGGAGTCTCGCTCTGTCGCCCAGGCTGGAGTGCAGTGGCCGGATCTCAGCTCACTGCAAGCTCCGCCTCCCGGGTTCACGCCATTCTCTGGCCTCAGCCTCCCGAGTAGCTGGGACTACAGGCGCCCGCCACCTCGCCCGGCTAGTTTTTTGTATTTCTTAATAGAGACGGGATTTCACCGTGTTAGCCAGGATGGTTTCGATCTCCTGACCTCGTGATCCGCCCGTCTCGGCCTCCCAAAGTGCTGGGATTACAGGCTTGAGCTACCGCGCCCGGCCTCTTTGCTATATTGTTAATGTTCCCCAGCGACAGCTTAGCCACACCTATCAAAACTTTTATGAATACATCTTTGATTCAGCTATTTTACCTGTTAAGATTTCATCTAAACAAAAACATCATCATGTGCTCGGAAATTTATCTACAAGTATGTTTATGCCAATACTTTGAATAAAATCAGTTGTCATTCATTCCGTGCTTACCATGTGCCAAGTGTTATGCTAAAGTTGTAACATACATTATCTCATTTCAGCCTTGTAAAAACCTCATGAGGCACTCTCTTTATAATTTTCATCAGTGAAGAAGAGTTGGCTGGGCACAGTGGCTCACGCCTGTAATACCAGCACTTTGAGAGGCCGAGGCGGGCAAATCACCTGAGGTCAGGAGTTCGAGACCAGTCTGGCCAACACGGTGAAACCCCATCTCTACTAAAAATACAAAAATTAGCCAGATGTGGTGGTGAGCACCTGTAATCCCAGCTACTTAGGAGGCTGAGACAGGAGAATCACTTCAACCCGGGAGGTGGAGGTTGCAGTGAGCTGAGAGCACACCACTGCACTCTAGCATGGGGGACAAGAGTGAAATTCCATCTCAAAACAAAAAAAACAAAGAAGACTACTTAGGCTTAGCCATTAGGTGAGTTACTCACAAATGCACAATTAGTAAATTACAGATCCAAGCCATCTATCCACAGAACCTGACATAACAGCAAAAAGAAAAGGAAAAACCAACTACATAAACAAGAAGTTTTTAAAGTCAGTTATAGCATACAGATTATTGTGAAAGCATTTACTAGTGGTAATGCAAAAAAATAATTAAGAACATTGGAAAAAATATTTCTAATGTATTTACTAAGTGAAAAAAGATGAAAAATAATACAGATTTTGTTATCTTAGTATTGATAAAATACAGAATAAAATGTTAATAGAATCTGGCTTTAGATATGGCTATATAGGATTGTTACAGATACTTCTCTATCCTTTACATTTTCTGCAATTATATGTATTACTGTTACTAAAAATAAAATAAATGAATTAGTGAATAAAATGAAAGAATCATGTATGTCCATAGCCTTGCTCCTGACATATGTTCTGAAGTGGCATGTACATATTTTACATATGAATGTAAATATGTAGAATCCTGAAGTCCAATATATTCATCCATCTTTTCTCCATATTTTCCTGTACCTCTTTTATTAATATTCAAACATGTATATATTTTTAAAATCTATTATAAATATTTTATCATTTAAGAAGAAACATATAAACACATTAAAATTCAAAATTCAACAGAAGGGTGCAAAATAAGAAATAAACTGCCCCCTCAATCTCACTCCAGAACATCCATCCCAAAAGGCCACCATCCCTGACCCTTTCTGTTTTCGGTTCTCTGGTGATTTTACCTCCAAAGCTCAGAGAATACGCTCATGTGTCTCTTAAGCAATTTGCCACCTTCAGACAGCTGATAATTCTTTTAATTCTCCAGTGTGATGGATAAGGAAAATAGCTGATACAAAGTATTGTATTGTTTGTAATCTTAGTTTTCATAAAATATACAACCAAAATGTTAATAAGACCTGCCTCTGGCTGAGGGATTATAGGGAGTTTTTATGGTTTTCTTTGTTTATTTCTCTATATTTCAAGTTTTCTACAATCATCCAGTCCAGACAGTTTTATAGGTAGATTTCCAATTTTAAAAACTATAGTTGGTAATGAAATTGTGAATGTCTTCTTCCAAACTTTATAAGCTGAATTGTGAAAAAAAAAAATATATCTATCTGGAGATAAAACTGCTACAAGTCAAATTAGCAATAGACAAACACAATTCTTGTAGGAGAATTCAACATATCAATGACATCAAGTAGACTTTTTAAAGAAAAATGCTGATCACTTTGACATACTATTATGACATTGATTAGCCATGTTTGGATAAGAGCCAACATATTTAACAACAGACGAGCACTGGCTATTCAGCACAGAAGCCAGTCCAATTAGCATGATGCCCACTTTAAACAATCAGGACATACTCACCAGATGGGTTAGTCTGAGTTCTGGCTTGAGTCTGGTCATAGGGCTAGAAATGGTGAAAGGAGGTGGAGATACTGCTTAGGGGGATCATCACCCCTCTCTGGGGAGGCCATTATGGGTTCTCCAGGTCAGGGGAGATTCACCTCCTCAGAGAGGGGATGGAAAGCTGCTCCAATTCATAAAGAGGACTTGGCCTAATTGAGAATTTCAGGAAGTGTAGAGACTAGAGTGAAGTAATCAGAATAAATACCATTTAAATGCCATGTTGTAAAAACTCAAAGTTAGTGCAAAAAGATCCATAATGAACAAAATATCAACATTTTAAATAAAGACATGAAACCACAGGCCAAGTTTACTTACAGAGGATATGATGTAAGTATCCTAAATAAGATACTATGGACTTCTATTGGGGGTAGGATGGGAGGGAAGTGTAGTTTTGAGGCTTTCTACCATCCTTTTTTACCCTTACCTCTTAAAAGAACTGTAGATTCCTGAGGAAAGGCTAAGGGGTTGAATCCTAGGCAGTCTTATCTCCCTCAGTCTCCCATTCCTATGGAAACCGATGCCAAGGGCTCCTGTGGTCTGTGATGTAGGCACCACAATCGCATTCAGCCAGGTGACCCGCCCCTGCTGCATGCAAGGAGTGATCTCCTACCCTGGGCTGGGCCATTCCAGAAGCCTTAACTAGAATGAACAGAATTTGTCCCGTACTGGGGACTAAAGGTGAAAATGCAGGTGACGTTAACCAAATGTCAGGAGGTATGGCTATAAGGAACAGACTTTATTGGGGAATGTCCACACCAAAGATCAACAAGAGAAGGCACAAGATCTCCCCTTCTGTCATCATTCCTCAGTGAGGTGTGCAGGGTCCAGAGGGCTAAATGACCGAGATGCTGTGCCCAGGGGAAGACGTCCTCTCCCCATCAGCTACTCTATCTTTTTATAGTGTAGGCATGAGAGTGGTTGTAAATGGAGAACATGTTTACTACCAGAGTTAGACACTAAGCTGTCTGAGGTTTGAAGCTAGGTCTTCAGGGAGTGGTCAACTGCAGGCACCTCGTGGTTTCAAGTTATGGGGAAAGACAGTAGTACCCAGACCTTGAGTTTGAATTCTGGCCACCGTCCATCCCAGGCTGGAGCAGGTGTCTTCAGCTCTGACTGGTTCACAGCCTGACAATCTGGGATTTCAATCATCATTCACTGGATAATCTTGCTGGTTTCTAGTAATCAGCTTTCTTTCCCAAAATCATCTTAT
This sequence comes from Macaca thibetana thibetana, assembly GCF_024542745.1. NCBI lineage: Eukaryota > Metazoa > Chordata > Mammalia > Primates > Cercopithecidae > Macaca > Macaca thibetana. Next base: position 204,265,513 of record NC_065578.1, on the reverse strand, counting down.
TTGCATTTACCTGTTTCTCTTTTCTGATAAGACTGCTGTGGTCTGAATGTTTGTGTCCCACCTCCAACTTCTGCAAAATTCCTATGCTGAAACAAGGTGGTGGTGTTAGCAGACAGGGCTTCTGGGAGACGATGAAGTCATGAGGGGCCCACTTTCATGAATGGGATTCAGGCCCTCATGAAAGAGACCCAGAGAGTTGCCTTGCCCTTTCTGCCATGTGAGATTAAAGTGAGAAGATCATCATGTATGAGGAAGTGGCCTTCTCCAGACACTCAATCTGCCAGTGCCTTGATCTTGGACTTTCAGCCTCTAGAACTGTAAGAAGTAAATTCTAGGGATTTTTGTTTTGGTTTGGTTTGGTTTGGTTGTTTTTGAGATGGAGTTTCATTCTTGTCGCCCAGGCTGGAGTGCAGTGGCGTGATCTCGGCTCACTGCAATCTCCGCCTCCCGGGTTCAAGCGATTATCCTGCCTCAGTCTCTCAAGTAGTTGGGAATACAGGCACCCACCACCATGCCTGGCTAATTTTTTGTATTTTTAGTAGACACAGGATTTTGCCCTGTTGGGTAGGCTGGTCTTGAACTCCTGACCTCAGGTGATCTGCCCACCTCAGCCTCCCAAATTGCTGAGATTACTGACGTGAGCCACCGTGCCCCACCTTGTTTTGGTTTTGTAGAGATGGGATCTCACTGTATTGCCCAGGCTGGTCTCAAACTCCTAGCCTCAAGCAATCCTCCCACATCAGCCTCTGAAAGTGTTGGGATTAAAGGTGTGAACCACTACACCAGACCTGTTCTTTATAAACTACCCATCCAAGGTATTTTATTATAACAACCTGAATGGACTAAGACAGACTTTAAACAACATAGCTTTATACGTGGAAAATGCTAAGTATTGTCTAAAAATATTGGTATCTTTATATTATTATAATTCTGATAATAATGTCTTATTTCTGTCAGATTTTATTGCATTGACTAGAAATTCCAGAACAATGTTAAAGAATAATGGTAAAAAAGAGTATCATTGTTTTGTTTCCAATTTAAACTGGAATGCTCTAGGTTTTACTTTTGTTTTTGTTTATTATTATTATTATTTTAAATGGAGTCTTACTCTGTTGCTCAGGCTGAGTGCAGTGGTGCAATCTCAGCTCACTGCAACCTCCGCCTTCCAGGTTCAAGCAATTCTCTTGCCTCAGCCTCCTGAGTAGCTGGGATTGCAGGCGTGTGCCACCACCCGACTAATTTTTGTATTTTTTAGTGGAGATGGGGTTTCACCATGTTGACCAGGCTGGACTCAATCTCCTGACCTCAGGTCATCTGCCGGCTTCGGCCTCCCAAAGTGCTGGGATTATAGGCATGAGCCACTGCGCCCCGCCTTATTTTGTTTTTTAGCAGTTTAATGTGAGACTAGCTATTGTTCTTAAATATTCTTTATATCTAGGGACTATCTATTAGTTGATTAAAGAATTTTCTTTAAATAAAAGGAAGTTTAAAATTGTTTGGCTTTTGCAACGCCTATTAAATTGATGATATGTTATGTGATTTTCTGTTGATATAAGAGCGGAGAAGCAAAAAGAGTGAATGTGAATATACAGGGCGCATGCATATGTAAAGCAGATATTATGCTTGTGCTATAACCAGGTAGGGTAGGGAAGGCAGAGTTCCTTTTAGATCACAGCCCCACTCACTGTGTGCCAACAGTGCCCTGCACTGGAACACCTCTCTGGATTGATGAGAGAACAGGGAACCATGTGCTTTCTCTGCTAATCCTTGATTTATATGGTTTCTCCATAAAATGCTTTCTTTAAATTTTACAACATCGTGGCAACTGCCCTGACTCACCTTGCCACAGCAATAAAAAGAGATTTGCCCAACTTTATGCTACAATTATTAAAGCGATGTAGAACCGGTGCTAGAAGAGACTGATGAGTGATTCAGAATATAAAATTCTGAAACAGATCCTAAAATAGAGAACTGATATATAGAGTATGATGATGATAGCATCGTAGTCATCAGGAAAAGGAGGCATTGTTTTATAAATGGTGCTGAGAAGTGAGAATAAATGAATTATTTGGGAAAATGATGTTGAAATATTTTATCATCCATTCATTCAATGTAATAAGAACAGCTAGATCAATGAATTCAACCAGAAATTTGAAAATCATAAAAAAGGAATAAATATAATGTCTATATAGGAAAGAGGTTTTTTGTTTGTTTGTTTGATTTTTGAGACGGAGTCTGGCTTTGTCACCCAGGCTGGAGTGCAGTGGCGCAATCTCGACTCACTGCAACCTCTGCTCACTGCAACCTCTGCCACCTGGGATCAAGCCATTCTCCTGCCTCAGCCTCCCGAGTAGCTGGGCGCTTGCCACCATGCTTGCCGCCACGCCTGGCTAATTTTTGTATTTTTAGTGAAGACGGGGTTTCACCATGTTGGCCGAGCTGCTCTCAAACTCCTGACCTCAGGTGATCCACCTGCCTCAGCCTCCTAAAGTGCTGGGATTACAGGCGTGAGCCACCATGCCTGGCCAGAAAGAATTTTTTAAGCTAATGCAAAGGAAGATGTCACACCAAAAAAGCGTAATGAAATTGACTACATAAAGATGTTTGCCTCAAATACAGCAAAGAATTCCCACAAATCAGTAAAAAGTGCTAATATTCCAATGAATAAATGGACAAACGATATTTATTAATAATACAAAAAATAAGCTGCTGGAGCAAAAAAACTGTTTAAAAAATATCGTAGGTTAAAGAACACAGAAGTTTCTATCTCTTTTATCTAACTGTCCCAGGGAGTGCCCCAGGACGGCAGGGCAACTCCTTCCCTCACAGGCAGAAACCTGGATGACTTCTAGATCGTTGCTTCTCCCTACCATAAGGCATTTTCCCCATCTGCATGGTTGAAGATGGGCTGTGGATACATCTGCCTAGCCAGTTGGAAGACAATAGACAGTTCCTCCTCATGTGAGATGAAAGTTGCATACATTGTTTTGTTGAGAATTTGGTGACATAAGCACACTCATCAAGGGAGACTGGGAAATGTGTTTTGTCCTGTAGCCATGTGTCTGGCTTTGCTGTTCCCATAAAAGGGGAGAACAGCCATCTCTGCCATTCACTTAAAGGAAATATACATTGTCAATAAACTTGGGGAAAATGGAAAGCCTCATTAGTAACCAAAGAAACATGGGGCTGCTTGCAGTGGCTCATTCCTGAAATCCTAGTACTTTGGGAGGTCAAGGTGGGAGGACTGCTGGAGCCTAGGAGTTCAAGACCAGCCTGGGCAACATAGAAAGAGCTTGTTTTTAGAAAAAATTTAAAGAGTTAGCCGGGTATGGTTTTGTGTGTCTTTAGTCCCAGCTACTTGGGAGGCTTAGGTGGGAGGATTGCATGATTCCAGGAGTTCGAGGCTGCAGTAAGCCGTGATTGTACCACTGCATACCAGCCTGGGTGACAGAGGGAGACCCCACGTAAAAAAAAACACACACACAAATAAATTTTTAAAAAAACATGAATTAAAGTGAACATAAGACTTTTCATCCATCAAATAAGCAAAGATTCTTTTTTTTTGTTTGTTTGTTTTTGTTTTTTTGAGACAGAGTCTCGCTCTGTCGCCCAGGCTAGAGTGCAGTGGTGCGATCTCGGCTCACTGCAAGCTCCGCCTCCTGGGTTTACGCCATTCTCCTGCCTCAGCCTCCTGAGTAGCTGGGACTACAGGCGCCCGCCACCGCGCCCGGCTAATTTTTTTTTGTATTTTTAGTAGAGACGGGGTTTCACCGTGGTCTCGATCTCCTGACCTTGTGATCCGCCCGCCTCGGCCTCCCAAAGTGCTGGGATTACAGGCGTGAGCCACCGCGCCCGGCCATAAGCAAAGATTCTTTAAGAGCAGAATGCACTACGCTGATGGGGGGAGATGCGGCACTGATAGGTTGCCTATGGGGGATGCAGATGTAAATTCGTATAGACTTCCTTGAGCAATTTGGCAATAAAGCCAAGACCCTTTAAATATTCGTATCTTGGAGTAATAGGCAAACATATCCACATAAGTGGGTGACACAGAAAATTCAAGACCAGAACACAATATATATGGGAATTATATTAATAAATGCTTTTATTGAAGGTTTACTATGAAGCAGACTCATTGCTGAGTACACTACATGTATTACCTGATTTAATCCTAGAACTGGGCTTATGAGATACTGTATTATCCCACTTTACAGATGTGGATATAGCCTCAGACAGGTCAAGTCACTTGCATAAGATCACAAAGCCAAGAGGTGGTTGCATTGTGATTCAATACCAGGTCTTCCTGACGTCAGAGCTCTAGCTGTTTATAAAAATAACATTTTCAATTACAAGGGAATCTTATAGTTTTTAATACACAGTATTAGGAAAACTGGGCTTTCCATTTAGAACAAAATCATCTCTTCGACCTATGATTTACAATCATTTTCAGGTTATGAACCATTTAAAGAATCTGATGAGAGATACTGATTCTTTTCACACACACTCTCTCTCTCTGCATATAGGCAATTGTGTGTGTGTGTGTTTGTGCGTGTGTGTGTATGTGGGTAGTCTTCCATGCAGTTCTGATGGATTTTGGAGCCAAAAAGCCATGAACTTGAAATAACCCCTACAAGATAGGCTATATTCATATCAACATAAATTTATGGTGGATTAAAACTTTAAATCTAAAATTTAAATATAAATGTCATCTTTGTGTGACTATAGATAAGGTTTCTAAATCTCCAGCCTTTGTTTCTTAGTCTGGAAAAAAAATTGGGGTAATGATATTTGGCACAAAGTTTTGTCATGATTAGACAATCATGACGGGCAGATCATGAGGTCAGGAGATCAAGACCATCCTGGCTAACACAGTGAAACCCCGTCTCTACTAAAAATACAAAAAATTAGCCGGGCGTGGTGGCAGGCGCCTGTAGTCCCAGCTACTCAGGAGGCTGAGGCAGGAGAATGGCGTGAACCTGGGAGGCAGAGCTTGCAGTGAGCCGAGATCGCATCACTGCACTCCAGCTTGGGCGACAGAGCGAGAATCCATCTCAAAAAAAAAAAAAGAACATCATGAAGATTAAATGGGAAAATACACACACAGTATTTCAGTGTCTGGTACATAAAAAAATGCCCAGTGAAATTTAATCCTCTCTCTCTTTCTTTCTCTCTCTCTCTCATTCTCCCCATCTCTGTATATGGTTGACCCTTAAACAATGTGGAGGTTAAGGGTGCTGACCTCCTGCCCAGTGGCTAATTTGCCTGTAATTTTTGACTCTCCAAAAATTTAACTACTAATAGCCTACTGTTGACCAGAAGCCTTACAGATAACATAAACTGTCAACTAAGATATATTTTGTATGTTATATGTATTATATACTGCATTCTTACAATAAAGTAAGCTAGAAAAAGGAAAGTGTGATTAAGAAAATAAGGAAGAGAAAATAGATTTACTTCCATTAAGTGGAAGTGGATCATCATCAAGGTCTTCATCCTGGATGTCTTCACACTGAGTAGGCTGAGGAGGAGGAGGCAGAAGAAGGAGTTGGTCTTACTATCCAGGGGTGGCAGAAGTGCAAGAAAATCTGTGTGTAAGTGAACCAGTGCAGTTAAAACCCTTCAAGAGTCGGCTGTATACACACAAACACATATATATACACACACACATATATGTGTGTGCACATATATTACATACAGATTTTAAGTAGATATGTGCATTTGTGAAAATAGTTTCATAAATTTGTAAGTGTTAATAATTTTCTCATCATGTCACCAAAACAGGCACCTGAGGGGAAAAGACAAATAGATTTAATTAATTTTAAATGTAAAATTTTTATTTCTTAAGAACTTACTACATGAATATATTCACTTTTTCATTCAACAAATATTTATCGAACATCAGCTGTCTTCCAAGCACTGTTCTAGATACTGGGGACACCACCGTCAACCAAACAAACCCAAATCCCTGCTTGTGTGGAGCTGATACTTTGGTGGAGGGCTAAGACTCACCTGGAATGTACTGAAAAGGGAGGTCCCTGCACCCACCTCGCGGGACGTGTGACGGGCGTGGGGCTGTCGGTTTGGCTGCCTGGGACTCAGTCCCCTTACCGGAGGGCAAGCATACAGACAGGCAGGTGCAGGAACCGGGCAAGCGCTTTTGGGCTCTGGCACCAAGGCAGCATCCAGGGGTGGGTGTCTGTGACTCCCATAGCCCAAGTCGGTGCATGTTACAGTGCGCTCTTTTAGCCTTGCCGTCCCCGGGTGGCTTAAGGGTGAACCAGTTCAGTGGACCCTGTGCCTTTTTGCAAGGACAGGGGGCCAGTGTGATAGCTTTCTGTACCCTGAGCTCTTGTCCAGAGTCCCAGAGAAATCAGGTCACGCACGGACTTGAAGGATGAATGTGGGGGTTTTATTGAGTGGTGGAGGTGGTTCTCAGTGGGATGGAATGGGAGCTGGACAGGGGATGGAGTGGGAAGATGATCTTCCCCTGGAGTTTGGCCATCCAGCAGCCGACTCTCCAACCGTCCCCAGCCAAACTCCTCCGGACGTTGCTTCTTTTTTCTCCTTCTCTGCCCCGCTGTTCTGGTGTTCGTCATGTTTGTCTCCTCATCTGCTTCTGGAGCCTGGGGTTCAGGGTTTATATGGGTACAGGATAGGGAGCATGGTGGGACAAAAGGTACTTTTTTGAGTGCAAAAACAGGAATGCCTGTTCCCACTTAGGGCCGCAGGCATCCAGGCTTGAGGGTAGGGCCTTTGCCAGGGAACCGCCCTCTTCTCCTCAGTATTTCCATCTCCTGTCCATATCATTGCCATGAGCACAGCAGGGTTGCTCACTGTTTCAACCCTCGAAGAAGCATCTTACTGGTGAGGAAACTGGCGAGGTGACAGTACCCAGGGAAGGGGATGAAGGGCAAATTGTTGTGTTTTGTCTTTCGAGCCTACTGAGGAAGAAATCCTCAAGCACCAGAGCAAGGGCTTGAATGATGGGAAGGGTGGCAGAGAGAATTGTAAGCCAGGGGAGGGGACACAGTGGGAAGCTGGCTAGAGATGCCAAACAGGGCACAAATGGGACAGGCAGAACCAATGAGAGGGTGCAGAGCTGATTGCCACGTCCAAGCTCCATGTGCAGGAACAACCAAGTCCCCCTATGTTGGGGGCAGGTGCAAATCAATTTGCAAGGGCTATTTCCCATGTATTATTTCTGGCAGCATATTTTGGGGCAGTACTGCTGGGATGGAGAAAGGGCTCAGGTCAGGACGATGCCATCCACTCCTGGATAATAAACTTGGGTCTCAGAGAGTTTCATGTACTTTGGGGATGCATCAACTACTTACTTGTTATGGGAATTATGTCTGCGGAAGATGGAAAAAACATTATGTGAGCCTTAATGAGTTTGGTTATATAGGAGTGTGATTTCTATCTCATAAATAATAAACAATTCCCTCAATATGCTAATTCCAACGTCTCTTTCAATTACTCATGTTAATCTTGCAAAGAAAATAATCAAGAAAAATATGAAAAATGCCATCTCCCTGTTGGAATGAAACATCTCCTAGATGAGACAGCATCTCTGTTCCAAGGTTTGGAAGCATATTAGCTATATCTGACTCATTGGTTCTTCTATGTAGACAATCCTGCTTTCAAAATCTAATCAATGTTAAAATGAAACCTGAGTTTAATTGAATAACACATGTCTGTTCTATAATATTTGTTGAATTCAAAGTGGTATAAAAGAACCAAGACTGAAACTAAGAAAAAAAATGAAAAATTACTTCCATCTCCAATAGTCACTTTTTTTTTTTTTTTTTTTTTTGAGATGGAGTTTCACTCTTGTCACCCAGGTTGGAGTGCAGTGGTTCTATCTCGGCTCACTGCAACCTCTGCCTCCCAAGTTCAAGAGATTCTTCTGCCTCAGCCTCCAGAGTAGCTGGGATTACAGGTGCCAGCCACCATGCCCGACTAATCTTTTGCATTATTAGTAGAGATGGGGTTTCATTGTGTTGGTCAGGTTGGTCAGTCACATAACTTTATTGATATTTTTTATTGTGATATCTTTTAAAAGAAAAACTACCAATGTGTATAGGGAGTAGATAAACTTTTCTTGTCATGTAGAAGGCGATTTAGACAGATGAATAGCAAATCAGTAGGTCCTATGTAACTTTGTTTCCCAAATATTCTACTAGATCTTTTCTTCGTTCCTGATGCTCCTGCCTGAGACAAAGTCTAACTCCCATGCACTGCTCTCATGATCAGACTCCCTTCCTTGCTTCTAATCTAGGCCTCAGCCATTGGATTCACTGCGCTCACCCTGGGCTGTGGGCGCACTGAATCCTTGTAGTTCTTTGAACAGGATTTGCTCTCATATCCTGTACATCTCTGCATACACTGTTTTTTCCCCCTGAAATTTTCACCTACCTTCCCCTCCCTGTCTATCTCATAAGCACAGTTAGGAAGGTGCTAACTTTGGAGGTGGATGGTCTCTGTTCAAATCCCTGCTTTGTTACTTCCTAGGTATATAAGCTTAGGCAAGTTCATCCGTGTAGGCCTCATTTTTCTTATCTGGAAATGAGGATAATAAGAGTATTTAATTTCACGAAGTTGCTATGAGAGTTAAATGAGACAATGCATGTGATTGGCATTATATATAATATGTTCTAAATACTCAATATTGTTTTAGCCATAATTATGGTTACAAGTATTACTACTATTTACTCATAACAATTCTACTTATCATTTCCATGTGGCAATCCTGTTTGCTGGGGGTGCAGGGTCAGAGATCCATGAGGAAGGTTGTTGGTAACAACAGTGATCAGTGCCACTGCCTAGTGCCTGTGGGTAGCTCAGGAAATCCTGGAGATGTGGGGATAATTTTGGTGCTGAGATAGCAGCCGATGACAGGCTTTTCTGTCTTTCACTGCATTTCTTTATGAGATCAAGCCAGAACATTAGTTCCCATGCTCCTTGGGAGCAATGAACACCAAAGAAGCAGTGAATGTGCGGCACTGAGTGGAATACGTCTGGACTGAGAGTAAGGAGCTTGGGTCTCTAGCTTTAAGTCTGCCATTAATCAGTTATCCTTGGACAAGTGATATCAATTCCCTGGGCCCAGATCTTATTTAAAAAACGAAACAAAACAAAAGAGGACTGCATTCTGCCATCTCTAAGTACCTTTCCAACTCTGGGATTCTGGGATTCTACGCTGGGAAACTCACTCTGTATTTGCTGTTTGTAGGCTCATGAGGTATCACCGTGTGTGCCAAGTCAGGACCCTGCTCCATCTGGTACATGGAGAGGCCAGGCAGTGCCCCAGTATCCAATATCATAACTAGAAATAGGCCTGGAAATTCTGAAGCATATGGTTTCCCTGACGTGTTTCTAAATCTTATTGCTGTTTTCTTTTCAGTATTACTTACTACATAAGATAGAAAAAGAATCTTTCTCAATGCACACAGTTAAATAAATAAGACCTTTTAAAATCATGCTAATGGCAGATCAATAGCATATTATCGCCTCATAGAAGTCGCTAAAGTCTAACAAAGAGTCTACAGGAGAGTGTCAATATCTTTGTTATTTAATTCAGTCTCTTTTACTTTTTATCCACTTGGCAGCGCATTCTCAGAAGGGGCAATACAAATGTTTTATTGTGTTGTTTAAGATGCATTGGACGAAACAAATAACAACAAACAACCTATACTAACATTCCCAACAAGCCATTAAACTGCGTTGCTTGATGCGTACAGAAGGTTTAGAAAACATAAATGTGCTGTCTGAGATCCCTGACGTACGTCTTGGCTCTAATACAGATGAGCGAGAAGTCAAAAACAAACCACTTTGAAGAAACTCTGGGGCCCTAAGTGCAAGTCTCCTTGTAAGATGTCTTTATTAACGCAAAAAATCCTCCAAAGCTTCCCCCCCTACAGTCATGACAGATGCCTTTGAAAGTCTCCCCACAGTGGGAAGACTTCTGAAAATGTCTTCCTTCACTTTCCGGAGTTTACAAAAACTGTGCGAGTAGCCTCCACTGCATTTGTCAAGCAAGAAGTAATTGAAAACAGCAGGTAGTTGTGCCTTAGTGACTGAAAGAAGTCTGTTTGCCAATTGATGCATGGGGTGCTGAGGCTGGGAGCTCCCATTAGAGCTCCTGGGTGGTATTTAGGTTCAGTAAATCCCCTGTGTGTCTGGGTAACTGGATTCCTAAATCTTAAGACTATTTTCATCCACTAAGAAGACAATTGGAGTAGAATGGAATCTACTAAAAAAAACTTGCCTTGTTTCTAGATATTTGTTGAATGAAACATTGTATGATTCTGAAACGTCTCATGTAGCCATGTACATTGAAAAAAAATCCTCTTTCTGTGGTAGGTAGTGAGATTAAAAACAAAAGAAGAGAAAATATAGCAATAAGATTCAGAAACATGATAGGGAAACCATATGTCTCAGAATTTCTAGGCCAATCCTATTTCCAATTATGATATTATACTGTGGTCCCCAAATTCTTATAATATTCAAGAAATTCTAATAGCATCTAGACTGTATAATTTAGACTGCCTCTTATACACAAATATGATATACAAAATCCTTGTTCAACCTGATCTGTGATTCAGAAAATATAAAGTATCTTAACACTATAGTGTTAAGCATCGGATAGTCTCCTAAAGGTGTTGGTCAGAAGAATTGAACCTTAACCTGGATGGATCTATTTAAAGATAGATCAAATGAGAGGCAAGAGGTGACTAAAGAAATTAAAATTTGATTCTTAGCAGAGAAGTTGAAAGTCTTTGCGATATACTTAATCTACAGTAGAAAATGTTAGGTATGTAATAATTTCCACAAGAAATATTATTGACAATGAAACCTGTAATATATATGACTTACTTGACTTTTGGTGAGAGTTGGCATACCACACCCAATAATGGATTTGCGCAAATTCAACCACATGCTCTTGAGCTGCGTGTAAGTGCTCCCACGGTGAATGGAGAGAAGAGCGCAAGCAAAGGCATGGAAGCTGGAAACATCCTGTGCCTTCTGAGAGGCTCCGGAGTGCTGGCTGGCATTGTCAGGGCATGACGGGGATAAGGAGCATACAGTAGGAGCTGAGGCTGGAAGGGCTGGCAAAGTTCAGATAATGTAGAGACCTCTGCCCTTTGTGACCATCTGTATACCATGAAGTGGTAGCTGTGGGATATATTCTCTGACTCTGAAACAGATATAGATGTGCTGGCTTCCAAATGCTGCTCACTTCGGCTTTGCAGATATATTATATTGGTAGTGAGTCTCCATTCACCTCTAAGTGTAGAAAAGGAATTATGGAATTGACCACCACAGAAAAAAAAATAAGGTAAGTGTTAGGAAGACATTCTTGGCTAGAGCAATGGCAAAATACAATTTTAAATAAGATGGTTTTTTTTTTTTTTTTTTTGAGAGTACAATTGTCCATCAAGCAGGAGGATGGAAAAACAATTTTGTGGATGACTTTCTCACCCGGTGCTGTTGTGCTATTTTGAAGCAGAGTAATTACAACTGGGAACAAAGTTCGCTTAACAAACGGCAGTTATTGAAGCATTGCCTATTTTTCAGTGACTTCTTTTGTAGAGAAAGTTCAGCCAGACTCAAACTCAAGAGGGAAGGATCCTGGAAGATATGTGGATCCAAGCATTCATGGAGTTGAAGAACTGATAACATATTATGGGTTTCTGCTAGACTAGAGGGTTGTTGGTTGTTTGAGAGGGAGTCTCCCTCTGTCACCCAGGCTGGAGTGCAGTGGTGCGATCTCAGCTCACTGCAACCTCTGCCTCCCAGGTTCAAGCGATTCTCCTGCCTCAGCCTCCTGAGTAGCTGGGATTACAGATGCCCGCCACCTTGCCTGGCTAATTTTTGTATTTTCAGTAGAGATGGGGTTTCACCATGTTGGCCAGCCTGGTCTCAAACTCCTGGCCTCAGGTGATCCACCCGCCTCAGCCTCCCAAAGTGCTGAGATTACAAGCGTGAGCCACGACACCCGGCCTCGACTAGAGTTATTTAAGGAACAAATGCTCCTATGAACCTAGTCCAATAGGAAGATCACATCTTATTCTGTCTGTGGGCCAATGTTGTCAATATGGTGCTAGAAATGCTTATGAGAGCACATTTCAGTCAATTCCTCATGTTAAACATAAACAGCGCTTTAGGCCAAGGTCGCTAACCTTCTCAAATGGGGTATGCGTTTCCCTAAAAATACAATATTCAAAGATGTAGCTACCATTTCTGTTTTCTTAAAACTAGCTTTCTTCTTTCAGATTTTAGAATAACTCTCTCCAACGTCTCGTTTGTCCCAAAGCCTATTGCATAATTCTAATGACTTATGACTTTTATAAATTTTCCAAGACTTATGACTCAGAGGTGTGCCTGGGGATGCAGAGTTCTTACTTCCTATGGGCCAGAAGCAAGTGCTCCCGGCAGATCTACCTTTACAAAGAAGCAGATGCCAAGACCTTGCCCCTCTTGCCCCTCGGGCTGTGCCTGATCACTCAGTACCATCTGGCCACATTGCTGTGGAGGGAATTCTCTTGGTAACTGTTATTGCTGTCTGGTTATGCATTGGCACTTTACAACAGCACAGGGAGCTGAGCAAAGAACAAGCCATCTCAAAACAACTAATTTCACTAAACCTCCTTACAATACACATAGGAAACTTTTTAGAGCTTTTTGGAAGGAAGAATAGATTCAAACTTCATTACATGTGTCAGGAGAAAGCAAAAGTGATGTCGATATTGCAGAAAATCAGCTGTGATCAGTTTTTTGCCATAGGACCTGTGTTACCGATTGAAGAAATGAAAACCCTCTGGACCCAATAAGACGTTGGGTCTTTCCTTTCTATTCTCCTCTTGCTCCTCTCCCAGATCCTCTGACATCTTGCCCAAGTTGACAAACACAAACAGGACTGGCCTTCCAGAACCCTCCAAGTGGCCACCTGTTCCCACTTCTTCCTGAACTCTCCAAGTTAGAAGTCACTGCTCCTTCTCTTGAACTCCAGGGTCTCTCTGTCTAAACTTTCTATCTGGCTTTAGAATTAGCATTTGTAACTCCTTTTTTAGACAATTTGCTCATCGACGTTGTGGTCTGGACTGTGTTTGATTCATTTGTACTTTCTCAGTTCCCAGATATTCAGTGAAATACTGGTGAAACAGTCCCCCAGGACTGTGACATTCTATTTGTGGGTGTCCTGTAAGTAAACTGTTGGAGAAAAGCAAAAGGAAAAGTACATGATCTCACACAAACAGGGTCCTCACCTGCCAAGAAGCCATTTTGTGTTCTCTTGTTAGCATAATTTATCTACGTTTAAGAGCAAGGATTTTCTTTCTTTTCTCTTGGGCAAAGTATGCACATGGCTGCTGCAGCAACAGCTCAAATAGGCCCTGGCTTCCTGCTGAGGGCCAGAGGGGAAGACAGGGAGAGCACGTCTGGAGGAATCACCCAGCTGGGTGCCCAGACGCAGCCACCTGCCTGCTGCCCCATGTTGAGGTGATGTGTCACCACACTGGAGAGGGCTGATGTGGGTCACATTACATTGGAAACTCTAACCAGAAGAGCATGACATTTTAAAATATCAGTAGCACGTCGGGTAAATGATTAAACCTCCCAGACATGGAGTGTTTTTCTCCACGTCTACTCCAATACAGACTCATCTTCAGACCACCACATTAAGCAGTAAACTGAAAAGAACTTGTCACGGGCAAGAAGATAGAATAAAATCTTACAAAGAGAAAGGGAGAGGGGGAAAACGATAATTTAAAAAGGAATTTTAAGGGGATGGCTGGAGCTGATACCCACTCTTCCACCTTAGACACTCCTCTGACCCCATCAGTCCTCACTTCTTGTTTGTTCTCTGAAACTGTGCTTCATGAGAACAAGATTCCTTTTTTATTCTTTTTTTTTTTCTTTTTAAGTGTAGAGATAGGATCTCGCTATATTGCCTAGGCTGGTCTCAAACTCCTGGTCTCAAGTGATCCTCCTGCCTCAGTCTCCCAAAGCACTCGGATTACAAGCATGAGCCATTGTGCCCCGCCTAGATTAGTTTTTATTGTAACGTAATTTATGATGTGAATTTCACCATTTCCTATGTTCAGAATGTAGTTTCCCCATCTAGGAAGTGGGATAGTAAAAAAAATCCTTTTACCAATGTCGTAGATGTGGCTGTAGCTCAGTGCAAAAGGGATGTTAACTCTTCCAGGCCTCAGGGTGCCAGTAAGTGAGTTACTTAAGAGTACTTAAGGGCATCCTGACAGCCTGATAGTTTTCCAAAATAGGAACTGCATTCTCGGGAAAACCCTTCTCATTCCGTTTTAGTTGACAGAAACATTTTTATGGAAAGATCAATTTCACCTTGAGATTCAGAAGTGCTCCCCGTGACTACAGGAGAGTGCTCCCCGTGACTACAGAAGAGTGCTCCCCATGACTACAGAAGAGTGCTCCCCGTGACTACAGAAGAGTGCTCCCCGTGACTACAGAAGAGTGCTCCCCGTGACTACAGAAGAGTGCTCTCCGTGACTGCAGAAGGCAGCCCTCCAAGGTATTCATCGGGCCCTTAAGTTAACATGTTACTTGGGTAGCAAATGAGGCACAATGGCTGAGGTCACAATGTCCTGTTTCCATTAGTTAATTTACTAGAGGTCCGTAGTGAAGTCATTAGTTAATTGGTGCTCATTAAGTGACCTGAAAGAGTAGGTGCTGCTTCTGCAAAGGTCAACTTAACTCTCAGAGTGCAAATTGCGCACAGAATAAAATCGGAGGCAAACTGATATCCCCAGTCTTGGAGAAATGGGAACTGCTGTGGACTCGATATTTTCTGCCTCAGCAGGCTTTATGACAGGTGTTCTGGCACTCAGGAATTCACTAGTGATGTTGTTTAAGCTATTTGAAAGCAAAGTGTTCCTTCTCCCAGTCGGCCTATTGAATGGTGCTCAGGCTGGGTGGTGCTAAGGCAGATGGAACACCCATGTGCAATATGTTATTGCTGCAACAATTACAACAACACATTTGTCTGTAAAAGTGCCTTCTGTTGTTATTAGGTCATTAACCTTAACTGTGTCAATGTGTTCCCAGTTATGTAACTGTACTAGCAGGTCTGAATATCCCACCGTGGAAGAAAATGCTCACAGTTCATGCCTTGTTGGCTCATAAGAAAGGCTCCAATCCTAATAACCCAGTCCCAGTGCTTAGAACTACCCAAGGTGCTATAAAGAGGGTGGAGGGAAAGCTGTAAAACCCACAACCAATAAAACGGAAATTTAACAAGGAACTGCAAATACAGATCTTGCCAGAAAAAGCCCCAAAGTTCAATTGCTTTGTTTGAAGAATTAAAAAGCAAAAATAAACCTAAAAATTAAACCAGATGAAACCACCAAATAGGAACCTCAAACACACTCAGTCTTATTCCATTCCACTTCCAAATTGGCAATTGTCCCCACATGACTTTTTCAAAACTTTAACCAAGATCAATGACTATAAGCCAAGCTCTTAACAAAGGTGCATTTCACCTGGTTTTGGTTGATACTGTTGCAAAAACAGACAATAATGCTATTTGGCAAATTGGCAACAACATTTAATAATCAGTTTAACAAGGAGCAGTCTGGTAAATTGTTGAATACCTCGTCACCTAAAATGAGAGGGAGAAGCCTTTGGTTGTAAATGTATCTTTGCCTTCTTGGACAAGGTAACTAGACATTTACAGTTATGGAGCAGGTAGGCAGATTAAATGACAATGTAATCATGCTTTAAGATTATGTAACAATGTAAAGCATTTTGAAGTCAGTGATTCTTTTTTTGTTCTTGAACTTTCTGTGTTTCAACTTCCTGAAACAGAAAAATAGAGATTGAGGAGGAAAGGCTGATCACATGGCCTCTCTGAACTTTGGTGTTTCCAACATAATAAAAAGAGGTAATCCCAAATCTTTTCTAGTATTTTATTTTTAAAGTTCTCCAAGCAGTGTCTTCAAAGGCAAAGACAGAAGCAAACAGGGAAATTTTCAAATAAACCAAATCCTTATCCTAAATTCCTTTTTCTCAAATCTAAAGTCACTCATCTGCCTTGATATTTGACTTACAACAGAGGTCCCCACTTGTTGATTTCAGGGTCACCTAAGAATTTTTGAAGGAATATTGCTACAGAAACGTCAGGGGTTTGATCTAGGTCCTGCTGCTCGCTGCACAGAAAGCCTATGACTGAGACAGTGATTTTGCCAAGGAAGAAGGCTTTAATTGGGTGCTGCAGGCAAGAGATGAGAGTTCAGTCTCAAATCCATCTCCCTGAGCAGCTAAACCTAGTGATTTACGTAGCAGGGAAGAATGTATCAATGTGTAAGAAAACAAGAACCAGGGAGGGGTCAGGAAGCAATCATGATGAGTCAGGGGTCTGGCATCTCATTGTCTGGATGTGGTGACCTGGTGAGTTTCAGTTCTTTGATACTTTTTTATTTTTATTTTTTTTTGAGAGGACTGAAGATCATTTCCTAAGGAAGGAACTCAGATAAATCAAATATTAAGTTTCAAGCTTTAAGAACAGAAGGGTCAATTTCTATGTTTATCAAAAAAAAAAAAAAAAAAAGCCATCTATGGAATTATTGGGTTAGTTTCAGTATGAGAGGAAAAAAGATATAAGAAGCTATATGAACTGAGGAGGAGACCTCACCTTAGGAGACAGTGGATTACAGCAAGGTACCTCTCTCTTGAAGAGTATTGCAAGTGTTTTAATTTTTTTCCTCTAGAAATACCTCATCAGCTTGCTGGCAGAACACGAAAAGTTACTAGAGCTTATACAGAAAAAAAGAAGGGGAGAGGAAAGCTTGTTGGGGAAGGTAGCTTTAAGGTTGAGGGTTGTTTTTGAATCCACCCACTGGTTTAATGACAATTGTCAGAAACATATGTGAGAACAGCAAGACTTCTAGCCTAGGGTATTCAGGAAGTTAATAATTTTGCTTTTTAGTCTCATATCTCCCAGCAAGATGAGAAGTGTAGTTCCAGACCTGGGAGCCTAGGCAGAACAGAGCTGTTTGATTCTGAGATGAACATAATCTATGTTGTTATCTCTACCTTTCGTCTTCATCACAATACATTTGACCCTTGAACAAGTTAGGGGTTATGGACACAGCCCAGCCCACCCCACCCCTTGCAATAGAAAGTCCACATATAACTTTTGGATCCACCAAAATTTAAGCACTAATAGCCTACTGTTGACTAGAATCTTTATTGATAACATCAACAGTCAGTTAACACATATTTTATATGATATATGTATTATATCCTACATTCTTTTTTTTTTTTTTTTTTTTTTTGAGACAGAGTCTCACTCTGTTGCCCATGCTGGAGTGCAATGGTGCCATCTCAGCTCACTGCAAGCTCTGCCTTGTGGGTTCATACCATTTTCCTGCCTCAGCCTCCCGATTAGCTGGGACTATAGGTGCGTGCTACCATGCCTGGCTAATTTTTTGTATTTTTAGAAGAGTCAGAGTTTCACCATATTAGCCAGGATGGTCTCGATCTCTTGACCTCGCGATCCACCCACCTCAGCCTCCCAAAGTGGTGGGATTACAGGCATGAGCCACCACACCTGGCCACATACTACATTCTTATAATAAAGTTAGAGAAAAGAAAATCATAAGGAAGAGAAAACGTACTTACTATTCATTGAGAGGAAGTAGATCGTTATTAGGGTCTTCATCTTCATCGTCTTCACATTGGGTAGGCTGAGGAAAAGGAAGAAGGATAGATTGGTCTTGTAGTCTCAGGAGTGACAGAGATGGAAGAAAGGGTGAACCTGTATAGTTCAAGCCCTTGTTGTTCAAGGGTCAACTGTATATTATCTTATTTCTTCTTAAACTTCTCTTTATCTCTGTTTTAATTCTTGATACTATATGTTTATTTTTCTCTCCTTTTGTTAATAAATATTTAAAACATAAGAATGTTTTATTTATTTTTTTTGAGACAGAGTCTCGCTCTGTCACCCAGGCTGGAGTACAGTGGCACGGTCTTGGCTCACTGCAAGCTCTGCCTTCCGGGTTCACGCCATTCTTCTGCCTCAGCTTCCCGAGTATCTGGGACTACAGGCGCCCACCACCATGCCCAGCTAATTTTTTGTATTTTTAGAAGAGACGGGGTTTCACCGTGTTAGCCAGGGGGGTCTCAATCTCCTGACCTCGTGATCCACCTGCCTCAGCCTCCCAAAATGCTGGGATTACAGGTGTGAGCCACCACACCCGGCCAAGAATGTTATATTTTTAACATAGTAATGGAAAGAGAATTTTTTTCATATATAAAAAATTAGAAAGTTATTCTTTTTTGATAATCCTTGATTTCTTGCTAACCAACATATACAGTGATACTCCTTGACTGTAGTCTCCACTGATCTAAATCTGATTTATAGAGGGAACTGGATAGAGAAGAGTTCTAGAATTTCTGCACACTTTCTTTGGCAGCTGGCTGGGATGGCAAATAGTAGGGTAAAGAAGGTAAAGAAACAGGTATGTCAGACTTAAGCCAACAGAGCCAGTAGGGCCAAATGCCCATTTATAGGTGAAGACCCAGCTGTCACGAAGTTTCCAACTGCTCCATTGCACAATGACAGTAAGGATAATAGTGTGTGTTTCTCATACATTGAAATGTATTCAAGTTAAGGAATTACTTTTTGTAAATACCTATCATGTTAAAATGTCCTTCCATTTATGAACCAATGATAGTTATGATTTTTATTCTTCTGTGTGATTTTAAGATAAAAAATTGAACCATCCAATGTTAGTTGCCAGAATTATCTTTTGACATTTTACTCCTCTATAATCTAAAATATTAGAAGCACTGCGATAGTGAGATATGGGGAGTAACATAGCCAGAGACAGTGAGTAACATAGCCAGATATGGGGGGAGTAACATAGCCAGAGATGAAGAGTAACATAGCCAAATATAGAGAGCAACATAGCCAGAGATGGAGAATAACAAAGCCGGATATGGCAGGAGTAACATAACCACATATGGGAGAGTAACATAGCCAGGTATAAGGAAACTAGCATAGCCAAAGATAGGAAATAACATAGCCAGATATGAGGACAGTAACATAGCCATATATGAGGGGAGTAACACTGCCAAATATATTGGGAGTAACAGAGCCAAAGATGGGGGGTAACATAGCCAGATATGGGGAGAGGAACATAGCCATGTATGGGGTAGTAACATAGCGAGATATGGGGAGAGTAACATACTCACATATGGGGGAGTAACAAAGCCAGGTATAGGGAAAGTGACATAGCTATAAATGAGGGTTAACATAGCCAGATATAGGGGGAGTAACATAGTCAGATATACAGAAAGTAACATAGCCAAAGACAAAGAGTAACATAGCCAGAGATGAGTAGTAACATAGCCAGATATGGCAGTAGTAACATGATCACTTATGGGTGAGTAACATAGCCAGACATAGGGAAAATAAAATAGCCAGAGATGGGGAATAACATAGCCAGAGATCGGGGAAGAAACAGCCAGATATGAGAGGAGTAACATAGTCAGATATAAGGAAAGTAACATAGCCACAGATGGGGAGTAACATAGCCAAATATCAAGGGAGTAACATAGCAAGAGATTGAGAGTAACATAGCAAGATATGGAGAGCATAGCATAGCCACATATAGATAGGAAAGTAACATAGCCAGAGATGGGAAGTAAGATAGCCAGATATGAGGGGAGTAACATAGCCAAATACATAGAGGGTAACATAGCCAGATATAGGGGGAGTCACATAACCACATATGGGAGACTGACATAGTCAGATATATGGAAAGTAACAGAGCCAGAGATGGGGGAGAAACATAGCGAGTAATGAGGAAAGCAACATAGCCACATATGATGGGAGTAACGTAGCCAAATATAGAGGAAGTGAAATAACCAGAGATGTGGAGTAACATAGCCAGATGTAGGGAGAGTATCATAGCCACATATGGAAAAGTAGCATAGCCAGAGATGGGGAAAGTAACATAGACACATATGGGGGAGTAACATAGCCACATTTGGATAAGTTACATGGCTAGATATGGGGAGAGTAACATAACCAGATATGGGAGGAGTAACATAGTAGCCAGATTAAGGGGAGTAATGTAGCCAGACATAGAAAAAGTAACATAGCCAGAGATGGGGAGTAACATAGCTAGATATGGGGGGAATAACAGCCACATATGGGTAATAACACAGAAAGATATGGGGATTAACATAGCCAAATATGGGGAGAGTAACAA
The DNA here is from genome assembly GCF_024542745.1 of Macaca thibetana thibetana. Taxonomy (NCBI): domain Eukaryota; kingdom Metazoa; phylum Chordata; class Mammalia; order Primates; family Cercopithecidae; genus Macaca; species Macaca thibetana. The sequence continues at coordinate 204,245,261 of NC_065578.1, read as the reverse complement.
AGCCAGATATGGGGAGTCATGTAGCTGTATATGAGGAAAGTAACAAAGCCACAAATAAGGGGAGTAACCTGGCTAAATATAGACAAAGTAAGAGCCATAAATGGGGAGCAATATAGCCAGATATGGGGAGAGTAATATAGCCAAATATGGGGGAGTAACATAGCCAGAAATGGTGGAGTAGCATAGCTATAGATGGTGATTAACATAGCCAGATATAGGGAAGTAAACATAACCAGATACAGGAAAAGTAACATTGCCAGAGAAGGGGAGTAACACAGCAAGATATGGGAAGATTAACATAGCCACATATGGGGGAGTAACATAGCCATATATGAGGGGAGTAACCTTGCCAGATATGGGGAGAATAACAGGCACATGTGGGAAAGTAGCACAGCCATATACAAGCAGAGTAAAAGCACCACATATGGGGGGAGTAATACAGCCACATATGGGGGAGTAGCATACCCATATATGAGGGGAGTAAAAGCACCAGATATGGGGAGAGTAACATAGGCACATATGAAAAATAGCTGGATATGCACATAGCTGGATATGATGGGAGTAACATAGCCTGATATGGGGAGAGTAATATAACCACATATGGGGGAGCAACATAGCCAGTTATAGGGAAACCAACATAGCTAGAGATGGAGAGTAACATAGCCAGATAAGAAGGGAGTAACATAGCCATGTACAGAGGGAGTAATATAGCCAGAGATTGGGAGTAAAATAGCCTGAGATGGGGAGAGTAACACAGCCACATATTGGGGAATAAAATAGCTAGATATGAGGGGAGTAACATAGCTAGAGATGGGAATAACACAGTCAGATATGGGGGGAGTAACAGCCAGATACAGGGGTAGTAACATAGCCAGATATGGGGGCATAAAATAGCCAAATACAGAGGGAGTAACATAACCAGAGATGGGGAGAGCAACATAGCCACACATGGGGGAGGAACATAGCAAGATATAAGGGGAGTAACATAGCCAGAGATGGAGAGAGTAAAATACCCACACATGAAGGAGTAACATAGCCATATAAGAGGGGTGGAACATAGCCAGATATGGAAAGAGAAACATAGCCACTTATGAGGGAGTAACATAGCCATAGATGGGGAATAACTTAGCCAGATATGTGGAGAGTGCCATTGCCTCATGTGGGGAAGTAACATAGCCAGATATGAGGGGAGTAACATAACCAGATATGGGAGAGTAACATAGTCACATATTGGGAAGTAACATAGCCAGATATATTGGGAGTAACATAGCCAGATATGGGAAGTGTAACATAGCCACATATGGGGGAGTATCATAGACAGAAATGAGGGCAGTAACATAGCCAGACATGGGGAAACTAATATAGCCAATTATGGGAGAGTAACATAGCCAGATATGAGGAGAGGAACATAGCCAGATATGGGGAGTGTAACAAAGCCACATTTGGGGGAGCATCATAGCCAGAAATGAGGGAAGGCACATAGCCAAACATAGGGAGAGTAACATACCCACATATGGGAGAGTAACATAGCCAGATATGAGGGGAGTAACATAGCCAGAAATGGGGAGAGTAACATAGCTTCATATGAAGGAGTAACATAGCCACATATGAAGGAGTATCATAGCCACATATGGGAGAGTAACATAGCCAGATATGAAGGGAGTAACATATCCAGAAATGGGAAAAGTAACATAGCCTCATATGAAGGAGTAACATAGCCACGTATGAAGGAGTAACATAGCCATATATGAGGGAAGTAACATAGCCAGATATAGGGAGACTCACATAGTTACATATGGGGGAGTAACATAGCCAGAGATGGGAAGTAACTTAGCCAGATATGGGGAGAGTGACATAGCCTCATATCGGGGATTAACAGAGTCATATATGAGGGGAGTAACATATGCAGATCTGAGGGGAATAACATAGCCAGATATGGCCAGAGTAACACAGTCACATATGGGTGGGCAACATAGCCAGATATGGGGACAGTAACATAACCACATATGGGGGAGTAATATAGCCAGATATAGGGAAAGCAACATACTTGAAATGGAGAGTAACTAGCCAGATAAGAGGGGAGTAACATAGCCAACTATAGAGGGAGTAACATAGCCAAGTGTAGAAGGAGTAACATAGCCAGAAATTGGGAGTAACATAGCCAGAAAGAGAGAGGGTAACATAGCCATATATGGGGGAATTACATAGCTAGATATGAGGGGAGTAACATAGCTAGAGATGGGGAATAACATAGCCAGATATAGGTGGAGAAACATAGATATTGGTGAAGTAACATAGCCACATATGGGCTAGTAACATAGCCAGATATGGGGATACTAACATAGCCACATGTGGGGGAATAACATAGCCAGAGATGGGGAGTAACTTCGCCAGATATGTGAAGAATGCAATCGCCTCATGTGGGGGAGTAGCATAGCCAGATAAGAGGGGAATAACATAGCCACATATGGGGGAGTAACATAGCCAGAAATGAGGGGATTAACAGCCAAACATGGGGAGAGTAACATGGCCACACATGGGGGAAGTAACATAGTCAGATATGAGAGGAATAATATAGCCATATGGAGAGCAGTAACCTAGCCAGATAGGAGGGGAAAAATATAGCCAAGGATAGAGGGAGCAACATGGCCAGAGATTGGTAAGTAACATATCCAGATATGGGGAGAGTAACATAGCCACATATGGGAGAGTTACATAGCCAGATATGAAGGGAGTAACATAGCTAGAGATGGGGAATAACATAGCCAAAGGTGGAAAAACATAGTCAGAGATGGGGGACTAACACAGCCAGATATAGGGGAGTCACATAGCCAGATATGGGAGGAATAACATAGCCAGATATGAGAGGAGTAACATTGCCAGATATGGGCAGAGTACCGTAGCCATATATGGGGAAGTACCATAGCTACATATGATGGGAGTAACATAGGCAGAGATGGGTAGAGTAACATAGCCACATATGGGGGAGTAACATAGCCATATACGAAGGGAGCAACATAGCCATATATGGGTAGAATAACATAGGCACATATGGGGGAGTAACATAGCCATATATGGGAAGAGTAACATAGTCACATATGGGGGAGTAACAGCCACATATAGAGGGGGTAACATAACCAGAGATGGGGAGTAACATAGCCACATAATGGGGAGTAACATAGCCAGATATTGGGAGACTAACATAGCCACCTATGGGGAAGTAACATAGCCAGAGATGGGGAGTACTTAGCTAGATATGGAGAGAGTTACATAGGTTCATATGGGGGAGTAACATAGGCACATGTGAGGACAGTTACATAGCCAGATGGAGGCGAGTAATATAGCCTCATATGGGGGACTAACATAGCCATATATAAGGGAAGTAACATTGCCAGTTATGGGGAGGGTAACATAGCCTCCTATGGTGTAGTAACATAGCCATGTATGGGGTAATAACATAGGCAGATATGGGGATATTAACATAGTCACATATAGGGGAGTAACACAGCCAGACCTGGGGAGAGTAACACAGTCACCTATGGGGGAGTAACATAGCCACATATGTGGAGATTAACACAGCCACCTATGGGAAGAGTAACATAGCCTTGTATGGAAAAGTAACATAGCCTTACATGGGGGAAAAACATAGCCAGATATTGGGAGACTAACATAGCCACATATGGGGGAGTAACATAGTCCAACATGGTGACTGTAACACAGCCACCTGTGGGGGAGTAACAAAGCCACATATGGGAGAGTAACATAGCCAGATATGGGGATACTAACATAGCAACATTTAGGGGAGTAACATAGTCAGAGGTGGGGAGTAACATAGATATGGGGGGAATAACATAGTCAGATATACGGAGAGTAACATAATAACATATGAAGCAGTAACATAGCCAGATATAGGAGAAGCAACATATCTAGGGATGGAGAGTAACATAGCCAGATATGAGGGGAGTAAAAGACTCAAGTATAGAGGGAGTAACATATCCAGAGATTGGTAAGTAACATAGCCAGATATGGGGAGAGTAACAGAGCCATATGGGGGTGTTACATGCAGATATGAGGGGAGTAACATAACTAGAGATAAGGAATAACATAGCCAGATATAGGTGGAGAAACATAGTCAGATATTGGTGAGTAACATAGCCAGATATGGGGGGAGTAACATAATCAGAACTGGGGGGCATAACATAGCCAAATATAGAGGGAGTGACATAACCAGAGATGGAAAGTAACATAGCCAGACATGGTGGAGTAACATAGCCAAATATGGGGGAGTAACATAGCCAGATATGGGGGGAGTAACATAGCTAGATATGGGGGAGTAACATAGCCAGAGATGGGGAGAGTAACATAGCCAGAGATGGGGAGAGTAACATAGCCACATATGGGGAAGTAACACAGCCATATATGAGGGGAGTAACATAGTCAGATATGGATTAACATAGCCACATGTGTGGAATTACCTTTGCCATATATGAAGGGAGTAACATAGACAGGGATGGGAAGAGTAACATAGCCACATATAGGAGAGTAGCATAGCCAGATATGAGGGGAGTAACATAGCCAGAGATGTGGAGTAACTTAGTCAAATTTGGTGAGAGTGACATAGCCTCATATGGGGGAGTAACCTAGCCACATCTGGGGAGACTAACATAGCTACATAAGGGGGAGTAACATAACCAGATATGTGGAGATTGTCATAGCCTCATGTGGGGTAGTGACAGCCACATATGAGGGAGTAACACAGCCAGTTATGAAGAGAGTAAGATAGCCATATATGAGGGAGTAACATAGCTGGATATGGTGAGACTAACATAGCCACATTTGGGAGAGTAACATAGCCAGAGATGGGGATTAACTTAGCCAAATATGGGGAAAGTGAGATAGCCTCATATGGGGGAGTAACATAGCCAGATATGGGGAGAGTAACATAGCCATCTATGAAGGGAGCAACATAGCCAGATATGAGGGGAGTAACATAGCCAGATACAGGGAGAATAATATAGCCACAAATGGTGGAGTAACATAGCCAGATATGAGGAGGGTAACGTAGCCACATATGGGGAGAGTAATATAGCCATATATGAGGGGAGAAACATAGACAGACATGGGGAGAGTAACATAGCCATCTATGAAGGGAGCAACATAGCCACATATGAGGGGAGTGACATAGCCAGATACAGAGAGTAACATAGCCACAAATGGTGGATTAACATAGCCAGTTATGGGGAGAGTAACATAACCATATATGGGGAGAGTAACATAGCCATGTGTGAGGGGAGTAACATAGCCAAAATTGGGGAGAGTAACACAGCCACATATTGGGGAGTAACATAGCCAGAGATGCTGAGTAACTTAGCTAGATATGTGGAGAGTGTTATAGCCTCATATGGGGGAGTAACATAGCCACATATTAGGAAAGTAACATAGCCAGATAGGAGGGGAGTAACATAGCCAATTATGGGGAGAGTAACATAGCCACATATGGGGAGTATCATAACTGGATACGGTGAGACTAACATAGCCAGATAGAAAAGGAGTAACATAGCAAGTTATGGGGAGGGTAACATAGCCACATATGGGGGGAGTAACATAGTCAGATATGGTGAGACTAACATAGCCACATATGGGGGAGTAACATAACCAGAGATGGGGAGTAACTTAGCCAGATAGGGGGAGAGTGATAACCTCATATTAGGGAGTAACATAGCCATATATGATGGAAGTAACATAGCCATATATGAGTGGTGTAATATAGCCATAGAAAGGGAAAGTGACATAGCCACATATGGAGTAGTAACATAACCAGATATGGGGGAACATTGACACATGTGGAGGACTAACAGCCAGAGATGATAAGTAACATACTCAGATATGACGGGAGTAACATAGCCAAATTCAGAGGTAGTAACATAGTCAGAGATGGGGAGTAACATAGCCAGATATGGAGACAGTAACATAACCACATATGGGGGCAGTAACATAGCCAGATATCAGGGGAGTAACATAGCCATTGGTGGTGAGTAACTTAGCCAAATATGGGAGGAGTAACACAGTCAGATATGGGGAGTAACATAGCCACATATAGGGGAGTAACATAGCCAGAGATGGTTGGAATAACATGGCTAGATATGAGAAGTAACATAGCCAGAGATGGGGGGGAGTAACATAGCCAGATATGGGTAGTAACATAGCCAAGTACAGGCATAACAAAGCCGGAGACGGGGAGTAACAGTTCTGTAGAGAGTGTGTATTTATGTGTGGTGTCAGTTAAAGGGTGTTGTATTCGTCTCCTGTGGCTGCGATGACAAATTACTACACACTTGGTGAGTTAACAAAAATTTTCCTCTCAGAGTGCTGGAGGCCAGGTCTGAGATTCATGTGCCAGCAGGGCCTCCAGAGGCTCTAAGGGAGTTCCCTGTTCACCACGTCCAGCTTCCGGTGTTGCCAACATTGCTGCGCCTCCTCAGCCTTCCTTATCACTTCCGTCTCTGCCTCCATCTTCACATCACCTTCTCCTCTGTGTCTGTCTCTCCCTTATAAAGATGCTTGTGAAGACTGTCTTACCTGGAGATCCTTAACTTAGGCATATCTGTGCAGACCCTATTTCCAAATGAGGTCATATTTACAGGCTTCCAGAATTAAGATGTGAACATATCTTTGAAGCCATTCTCAGCCCACCTCAGGCATCAAACCTTATTCAGGCCAGGATCACCTCCATATCACCTGGGGGATCCAGGATAGAGAGATGCTGATTTAAGTGCTAGCATGTATGCAAGATATCTGACAGTGACTTATTACTGGATTTAATGGCGCGATGTCTACACACCACATAAAACTGTTCGGGGGTGGGGTAGAGAGGCAAACTGCAACCTGAACTTAAGAAAAAGTTGAAGGTTTGATGGCATCACCATGTATTTTATTTAACTTACCTATAAATTATCCTGGATACTTTACATACCATTATTTAAACTATATTTTGTGTGATTGTTTTCTTAGATCAAAATTGTCATTTTGTAGTAAATAATCTTTGAACAAATCTTAACTCTAGAGAAGGTCTGTTTCTGAGTCCTTGAATGTTTACAAATACTTTTATATCATTGCCCTACCATTTGAGTGCTCTTTGGTTGGGTATGAAACAATTGGTTTAAAAATAATTTTTCCCCAGAACATCTCAGAATTTGTTTCTTTTGAGATGGGGTCCAAATCTGTTGCCCAGGCTGGAGTGCAGTGATGCAATCACATCTCACTGCCGCCTCAACCTACTGAGCTCAAGCGATCCTCCCATCTCAGCCTCAAACGTGCTGGAATTACAGGCATGAGCCACCATGCCTGACTGGTTTTTTTTTTTTTTTAAGATGGAATCTCGCTCTGTCGTCAGACTGGAGTACAGTGGCACGATCTTGGCTCACTGCAGCCTCTGCCTCCTGGATTCAAGCGATTCTCCTGCCTCAGCCTCCCAAGCAGCTGGGATTACAGGTGCCCACCACCGTGCCCAGCTAATTTTTGTATTTTTAGTAGAGACAGGGTTTCACCACATTGGCCAGGCTGGTCTCGACCTCTTGACCTTGTGATCCACCCACCTCAGCCTCCCAAAGTGCTGGGATTACAGGTGTGAGCCACTGCACCTGGCCCAGATTTTTTTTTAACCTACAGTTTTGCCAATAAGAATTTCGATGACAACAGAATTCTAATTTCTACATAAGTAATCTGTTTTTCCTCTAGGAGTTTTTCGAAATCTCTGTATACTCTACAGCTCTAAGACTTCATAAGGATACATTCTAGCCTGGGTGTGGTGGCTCATGCCTGTAATTCCAGTAGTTTGGGAGGCCATGATGGGAAGATTGTGTGAGCCTAGAAGTATGAGACCAGCACGGATAACACAGTGAGACTGTCTCTACAAAAAGTACAAAGATTAGCCATGCGCGGTGACATACACGTGTGTTCCCAGTTATTCGGGAGGATGAGGTGGGAGAACGCTGTGAGAAGGCACCACTGCACTCCGGCCTGGACGACAAAACGAGAATGTCTCAAAAAAAAAAAAAAAAAAAAAAAAGATACATTCTAGATGCATCTTATCCATTTATATTGCTTAGGGATTATTATTTCTCTTACAATACATTTGGGTGGCTCTGTTTATGTAAAAAAAAAAAAGAAAATCTATGTTTCTCTTCAGCTATGATACATTTTTATTTTTCTGTATAATTTTCTCCACTTAATTTTTTTCTGTTTCTGAAACCGTGGTAGATGTGTTGGAACTCTTGAAACAAGTTTTCCTGTTTAACTCTTTCCCGTCTTTTTATCTTTTTCTCCATGTTTTGGAATATTTCCTTAACTTCATCTTTTAGGTCACACAAGTCACTAAACTACAGGCCGTGGGCCGAATCCAGTCCACCACCTAGTTTTGTAAATAAACGTGAATTTTGTAAATAAACCCTTTCTTGTCTGTATATTATTCGGTAAATCAACTCTTTCTTGTTTGTATTTGTCAGTGACTACTTGCCTACCACCCTGGCAGATTGAGGAGTTGTGACAGCGACAACGTAACCTGGAAAACCAAAAATATTTAAAATCTGGCTTTTCACAGAAAAAAGCATGTTCTGACCTCTGTTTTAGATCGCTAATTCGTCCTTTATTGTGCCTGTTCTTCTATTCATTCCTTCCAGTAAGTACTCTATGTTTGTAATTCCATAATACTAAGAACTGTGGCTTGTCCTCTGTTTCTTTTCCATAGAAGCCTCTTCTTGTTTTAGGGGGCAACGTCATCTTGAATCCCCTGGAAGATATTAAATAGAAAGCTTGGCAGTTCATTTCTCTATTGTGGATTTTCTGTTTTCTCTAGGGTCGATGTTCTGCCTCTTTCTCTTACTTCCTTTTTAATTTAATGGTTTCCTCCCTTAAGCATGTCCATTTATGCCTAAGGATGAAGAACTGGATGAGTTAATACCACATAGGAGGACAGCGTGGGTTTCCTCTTCAGCCGAGGAGGGAGTCACTGGCAGCGGAGCCCCGCGTTCTGCAGGCGGCTCTTTAATTACCCTGATCATTGCCAGAGGGCCTCCTTCTGCTCTCTGTAATTGTTAATACTCAGCTTGGAGTTTCTCTGCAACTGCTCTTGTCTTCCTAGTGGGTTCTTTCTTCTGTGCACATGTTGGGCTGTGGTTTTTTTCAGTTTTTGTCAATTTAATCCCATCTGCTTTCTATCTTCCTAATTCATTTTAGGTTCAGGATCTCTCAATGTCACCTCTATTCTTCCTGTGCTGTCACGAATGTAGTCTTAAAAGATGTCCTTTTCCTGTCACTGGAAAGGATTCAGGGTGAATGGAAGTACAGGTGGCAGACCTGTGTGCTCTGACTTACCTACTTTTAGATGAGAAACATTATCTGTAGCAATCTCCTATTTGTTTTAAGAAATAAGTTCTTTTCCACCAGCCAATTTTCTAACTAAAGCTCATCTATTCAAAAATAAAGCTTTAAACAACTTAACCATTATGATGTCAACAGCATTTCAAATATGTTATTCACTTTTCTGGCTTCTTAAATAGAGGATTCTCAACATCAGTAACCACATATTTACACAGGATCATCGTCACAATATGTTTCCCTCTCTGGGTGGTAATGGAGTGAACTTGGTCCTTGAGTTTACCTGGCCACATCCAGCAGCTCCTGTGCTCTTCATTTATGACTGCTAATGCTCCCCTGTGTTCTTGCTGAACTTTCTACTTCTAATTTTCTGTGGAACAGGAAACCACAGGGCTAAGCATATTATAAAAGTACATACTGTAGATAATTGCCACTAACACTGGGGGCTAAAAGAAGAAGAATGTGGCTTGGTGAAGTGTCTTTCTGTAAACTATTTCAGGCACGTGGAGGCTTTTTGCATACTTCTAGACCCTGAGGTTTTATTTAAGTAGATGAATGTTTACTAGGAGTCTGACTCTGACCAAGAGGGATATTTCTGTGCTAATGTTTTGTCATTAAGTAAAAAAAGTATACACATTATATATAAACTAGTATACATAAACAAATTATATATACATATTATATATACATAATATTGTGTGTGTGTATATATATATATTTACACATACAAACACACATAGGTACTTTCACTCACATAGTCATTCGTGTGGGCTTAATGACAGAAAATGTGTCGTTAGGCATTTCCATCTTTGTGCGAACATCAGAATGTACTTACACAAACCTAGATGGTCTAGCCTACTACACACCTAGGCTACATGGCACCCACTATTGCTCTGGGCTACAAATCTGTATGGCATGTTCTGAACTGTACTGTAAGCAATTGTAGCACAATGGTAAGTGTTTGTGTATCTAAACATTTATAAACATAGAAAAGGTGCAGTAATAATACAGCATTAACGATAAAAAAAAAAAAAGATACTTCTTTGGAGGGCACTTACCATGAATGGAGCTTATAGGACTGGACGTTTGCTCTGAGTGAATCAGTGAGTGAATGTGAAGGTATAGGACATTGCTGTACACTCTACTAGACTTTATCAACACTGTATTCTTAGGCTGCACTACATTTACTTAAACATTTTCCTTCTTCAATAATGAATTAACCTTAGTTTGCGGTAACTGTTTTACTTTACAAACTTTTTAATTTTTTTAACTTTTGACTCTTTTCTAAAAAGACAGCTTAAAACACACATTGTACAGATGTTCAAAAACATTTTCTTTCTTTATATCCTTATTATATAAGCTTTTTTCTATTTTAAACATTTTTAATTTTTTTTAATTTTTAAACTTTTTTGTTAAAAACGAAGACACAAACACACACATTAGCCTGGGCTTACCCAGGGTCAGGATCATTAATATCACTGTCTTCCACCTCCACATCTTGTCCCACTGGAAGGTCTTCAGGGACAATAACACACATGGAGCTGTCATCTCCGGTGATAACAATGCCTTCTTCTGGATTCCTCCTGAAGGACCTGCCTGAGGTTTTTACCGTTAACAGTTAAGTTACAGTTACAGTTAACAGTAAACAGTTAACAGTTAAGTAATGTTTACAGTCAACTTTTTTATATAAGTAGAAGTACACTCTAAAATAACAATGAAAAGTATAGCCTAGTAAATACATAAACCAGTAACATAGTTGTTTACTATCATTATTAACTATTATGTATAATAAATAATGATATGAGCTAGAATTTTTTATGATGGCAGCACAGTAGGTTTGTTTACACCAGCATCATCACAAACACATGAGTAACATGTGCTACAACGTAACAATGGCTATGACATCTCTAGGTGATAAGAATTTTTCAGCTCCATTATAATCCCACAAGACCATCATTGTATATGTGACTCATTGTTGATTGAAACATCATTATGCAAACTGTAATCTCAAATGCATGTAATATTCTCATATATACTCTCACACACATATACTTTCTCTTTCAAACAAAAAATAGTTTGGCTCTTGCTGAAGTAATCACCTGCAGAGGAAAAAATAGTATTTTCTGCATATGAATGTAAATCTCAATATAAATCCCCACTTATTTATAAAATGTGAATGAGTGACAGGCACATTAAACAGCCAGAGTTATGTTAGAAACAAGAGCTCACAGTTCCAAGGAAAACGAGCACTCAAATGAAGGATTTCTCAGCAAGGCAAATTTACTTCTACAGAAGGATGCTGCTTGCACTTCCAGCCACTGTGAGAGCACACTGAACAAAGGAGGGAAGGGGCTTTTATCCCCAATGTGGTTAGTCTCTGCTTCTGTGTCCTATCCCCACTGGCTGGAGTAGGACCACACAGGCTAAACTGATCCAACTGGCTACTTTTTAAAATTGAATATGGCTAATTAGGCAGGAAGGCAGTGGCTGTCTGTTATGGTACAAGGCACGTTTGAGCATGTCAGGGTGCGGCAAAGGGGGTAGAGTAGTTTTGGCGGGAGGGGTAGCTTCGGGGGAGGGACAGTTTACAGAATGGGTAGCCAGGAGTAAAGAGGACTCTTTCCAAATAAGGAAGAGATGTGAGTTACAGAGTGGGACTGGCAGGAGAAGTTGTTTACAGAGCAGGTAGCTTAGGAGAAGGGACAGAGAAGTTGATCCCAAGAACAAAGAACAAGGAAGTCAGAAATTAAAACTTTGGAAAGGAACTTACTGTATCTGACAGTTAAAAGCTAATGTTAACAGAAAATTTTGGAGCTGCTTCTAGTGGTGTTTTCATTTCTTTCTGCAAATTAACTTCTTGCAATAAAATCTGAAGAAGGGGCTGGGTGCAGTGGCTCATGCCTGTAATCCCAGCACTTTGGGAGACTGAGGCAGGCAGATCACCTGAGGTCAGGCATTTGAGACCAGCCTGGCCAACATGGCGAAACCCCATCTCTACTAAAAATACAAAAATTAGCTGGGCGTGGTGGCAAAGGCCTATAATCCCAGCTACTCGGAGGCTGAGGCAGGAAAATTGCCTGAGCCCAGGAGGGCAGAGGTTGCAGTGAGCCGAGATCATGCCACTGCACTCCAGCCTGACTGACAGAGCAAGACTCTGTCTCAAAGAAAAAAAAAAAAAAAAAAAACTGCAGAAGAATAGTTCATAATGACCATAGCAGACTGCATGAAAGAATAGTTCCTAATGACCATAGCACATTGCATGTGCATGTCATCCAGACCAAGAACTTCACAGGGGCCCCAGGCAAGTGCAGGTCTTTCCCAGCAAGGGGCCACTTCAGGATACGTTTCCTGCCTCTAGTTTCTCTCTCTTTGAATCCTTCCTGTTTTCCACAGCCAGAATTATGTTAATAAGAGAGCATTTTAATAAGTGTTCATCCCCTTCTAACCCACTTAAGTAGGCAGTGTGGTAAAGTGGAAAAAAGCATTGCTTATGAACCAAATAGACCTTGCTTTGGATTCCAACCCACCACATGTGAATTTCATAAACTTTAAGTTGCTTGACCTCTCTCAACCTATTTTCTCAAGTATAAATTTAGGAAGATAATGCTTGCTGTGATATACTCTACTTTGTAATATCTAAAGAGTATAACGCAGTCTTTTTGGTCTGACATTCAAGGTCTATGCAGTCTGGCACCAATATATCTACCGCTACAACTGACATAAACTCACTACTGCCATGCTACCCCGTGTATAACTTTTATATCTACATTTATGTCCATCTGTCTTAGTTTGTGTGCTGGGCAGAATAATACCCCCGTCCCCCAACCCGCCACAGCCCTCCAGAGAACAAGTCTAATCCCCAGGACCTGTAAATGTTACCTTATTTGAACAAAAGAGTCTTTGCAAATATGGTTAAATTAAGGATTTTAAGATAAGGAGATCATCCAGTATTATCACAGTGGGCCCTGCATGTCCTCACATGTTTCCTTATAAGGTAGAGGGAGATTTGACACACAGACACAGAGAAGAGAACCATGTGATGAAGGCAAAGACTGGAATGAAATGCCAGCAGCCAACACTGCAGTAACTCCATTAGTGGCTACAGTGCTAATTTAGCACTAATGGTTTGTCTCCTTAAAAGGTGGTGCCATACTAGGGCTTGCTGCAGGTCTCTCATTTTCGGCACTGACAGCATCCAGGAAGATCTGGTGAATTGGAACCATGCTGTTGGCCCACGTACCTATTGCATCCATCTTTGCCACTGTAACTACCACGCTAGCTGGAAGAGGCAAGGAGCAGAATCTCCCTAGAGTCTCTGGAGGGAGCGTGGCTCTGCCAACATTTTGCTTTCAGCCCAGACTGACTGCAAACTCTCCAAAACTGTGAAATAACCTATTTCTATTGTTTCAAACCACCCAGGTTGTGTAATTTATTACAGTTGCCCCAGGAAATGAATAAAATTTGGGCTTGCCCGGAAGCTAATTCCAAGACAAGGCTTTGAGTGCAAGTTTTCTATGGGAGGTGACACCAAGAGTCACTGTGACGGCCTGGAGAAGCAAGGGTGAGAAGAAAAGAAAGAGAGCAAAGGGAGCATGAGAGACTGCTGTGCTGTGGGCTAGTGGGCAATCCTGTAGGAGACTGTGTGGACCATGCTTCCAAATCCCCCCACTGAGCAGAGATAGTTGGGGTATTGATCCCTAGTTCCCATTTCTCACTGGTCGAAGGTCATTCCTGGGGACATTAATTCTCCATCACTGCAGGCCTCCCCTGTATGCAAGTGGAGCATACTCTGCAGCCAGAATATGTTCTCAGGCAGAGAGAGGCAAAAAACCATCAGACAGGAAGAAACATGGTGAGGGCCCTGGACTTTGTTGGAGTTCACCATGCAGCCTTTTGATCCACTTGTGCCCCAGAATAATTCCATTCTGTTCTGTCACTGAGTCTGCAATTTGGTGGCCACTTGCAAACCCAAGAAGACTTACAACAGGGAGGTTAGTGGGATGGGCCAATATCCTGATGCTGCAGTTGGATCTGAGGCCATAATTAATACTCGTTGACTCCCTCTTCTCCACCTGTGTTTGATTCTTCTCACTTTTGCTGACTTTTTTGCTGATCTTAGTTGGCGTGTCAGGTGGGACCCAGACTTTGATCCCTGAAGGGTCTGAGCTTCTAAAGACTTCGCCCTGTTGTCAGGCCTGATTGGTACAATTGTTCTTTCATTGTCATCAGCAGCCATGGAAACAACCAGAAGTCCCGAGAGAATCTATCTCTTGAGTTCCAAGTACAGTCATCCCTGGGCCTTTATGCATCAGCCTCTCTGGATTTTCATAACCAACATCAGTGACTTATGCCAGTAGAGTAAATGCTTTCTCTGCTGCTGGTCTGTCAGCATGGAGGCTCAAATTAACCGGGCTACAGTGTAGCTTTAGATTCAGTGGAACCATTGCTGCTTCTCCCGGTGGAAGCATTCCATCCCTGAAGGCCACATCTTCTAATACAATAGACCTTAAAATTTTGGAAATAGATGCACAAAAACTCCAAGTAAGTTCTGGAAGTAGAGATGAGATTACTTCTACTCCTTGATTTCTGGATTGTATATTATTGCTACTGGGGACACAGCATCCTATAATTGCTCTTGGTTCAATGTATACCACATCTTGCCCCAACCACATGGGAAGGCACATCACTGGCATCTTTGCTGAGCCTCTCAGGGACCATTCCAATATCCTGTCAGGCTGACAACCTCTCGGGGTAATACGGCTTTTGATAGGACCGGTGGATCTCACGGCAACATGCCCATCGTCAAACCTCATTCCATGAGTAAGAAGTAAAGTAGAGATTCCTCTTCAAAGACTTTCCTCCCCAACTAATTAGGAATAAATAGTAACTTCTCTTAGAAGCAAAATCTATTCAAAGACCTGTGCTAACATTCTTAGATATCTGCTAGCCGTGATAAAGAAATCAATGTACTTTACGTTCTTAGCTCCCACAATTTAGCCTAAATATTTGCCCTGGAGGCTTATACTGGTCCAAGCAAGCATTAGGTCATAGCCTGTTCCTCTTCCTTATTTGGAGGTGTTTTTACCTTTCTCAGCATTCCACAAGTTACTTCCTCCTTCCTTTGTTCTCCTCTGCCTTTGCCTCCTATAAAAAGTTCTAAGTTGCCAGCCAGTCGGGACAAATACAGAGTGTGAGGTCCCGTTCCAGTGGAATGGAATGGAATGGAATGGAAACCAGACACAGCAGTAAGGTGGACGCGTCAGGTTATAAATGACCCTGTCTCCTTTGTTCCGTGTCCTCTCGTGGCAAAACTGCTGGCAAGTGTACCAGAAAGTAAAGTAAAAATGGCCTTGCTGAGGAAATTAAATTTATGTTCAAGTGCTATTTCTTTATGGCACCGGGGAACAAGCATTTCTAACACATGTAAAGTGGATCCCGCGGTTCATGGTGATTTAATATGAGATCCCATGTTGGAAAATGACTCTTTAAACCTTCAGTTAATGATACTGAGTGAAGCAGTGCAGGCAGGGATGGTGACCCCATACCCAGAATATGTATCAGAATAAAGACAAATTACTGCTCACTTCAGGGTGGAAGATGTCCCATGGAATTAATTTAGCACTAATGGTTTGTCTCCTTAAGAGATGGTGCTAGGGCTTGCTGCCGTACCTAGGGCTTGCTGCAGGGCTCTCATTTTTGGCACTGAGAGCATCTAGGCAGATCTGGCGAATGCGAGCCCATGCTCTTGGCCTATGTATCTGTCACATCCATCTTTGCCACTGTGACTACCATGCTCAGGGACCCCTTATGCAAGTCCTGGGGTGACCAACGAGAGCTGGATGGAGCAAAAACAGTCTCTGCTACACTGACCTTGCCTTCTTTGGTCCAGTTTCCAAATGAGAAGAGCCCTAGCTTTTGGTTTTGTTTTCACTTTTCAGATCCAGTTGTCAACACATAGCCCTATCTTCGTGACCTTTTGTGTTCTTGAGAATCTCCAGCTAACTTACATTTTCTTTCTCTTTTTTTTTTTTTTTTTTTTTTTTTTTTTTGAGACAGTGTCTTGCTGTGTCACCCAGGCTGGAGTGCAGCGGCACAATCTCGGCTCACTGCAACCTCTGCCTCCCGAGTTCAAGCAATCATCCTGCCTCAGCCTCCTAAGTAGCTGGGATTATAGGCGCGTGCCACCACGTCCTGCTAATCTTTGTATTTTTAGTAGAGACGGGGTTTCACCATATTGGCCAGGCTGGTCTCGAACTTCTGACTTTGTGATCTGCCTGCCTCGACCTCCCAAAGTGCTGGGGATTACAGGCGTGAGCTACCACACCCAGCCCTAACAATTTTCACCTGCCCACTTTCAAGGTTTCCCCTTGCTTTATGAATATACTCGAACCTCTCCCATTCCTCCTCAGAAACAGTTCCCTTCGATAGTTAACATCAATTGCTTTCATTAATCTATTCATCAAGGATTTTTAAACAAGTATCATATGTCAGCCATCTTCTAGCTGTTGTGGATACAGTGAATAATAAAACAGATACTGTTTTGATTCTCATGTAGGTTATATTTTAGCAAGAGGATTGGGAGGTGTCATACAATTAACAAGTAAACAAATAGAAGGTAATAAGAACCAGTGCTTAGTGTTGTGAAGGAGGTCAGCAGATAGTGTGGTTAGTAAACTTCTCCAGCACAGTGAAATTTCAGCTGAATCCTGAAGAATTAGAAGGGGCCAATTATACAAAAAGACAGGGGAAAACTTGGCTGACATAGGGAAAAATCAAGGGCAGAAGTTCTGAAGTGAGAGGCCTGAAATATTCCAGGAACTGAAAAGGTACCACACTGAGTGTGTATTCATTGAGGAACTATTTCCAGAGTGCCTCCAGGCACCAGGCTGGAAATACAATTGTGAAGAAAGATGCAGCACCTTCCTTCAAGAAACAGGAAACGCTAGTGGGAGAGGCAGATGAGGGAGGAGTCAACTCTAACGTAGATATAGTTCTACTGAGAGGCTGCGAGGGTGCACAGGAAGAGCTGCATAGGCTCAGCAGAGTCCCAGAGAAGACAGCATCTGTGCTGAGTTCAGAAGGACCAGAGACATTATGAGGCCAACAGGGAAGAGACTGGGCAGGGAAAATAACTTACAAGAAAGCAAGTGTCGGCCGGGCGCGGTGGCTCACACCTACAATCCCAGCACTTTGGGAGGCCGAGGCAGGTGGATCACGAGGCCAGGAATTCAAGACCAGCCTGGCCAAGATGGTGAAACCTCGGCTCTACTAAAAATATATAAATTAGCTG
Organism: Macaca thibetana thibetana; assembly: GCF_024542745.1. Taxonomy (NCBI): domain Eukaryota; kingdom Metazoa; phylum Chordata; class Mammalia; order Primates; family Cercopithecidae; genus Macaca; species Macaca thibetana. Next base: position 204,227,596 of record NC_065578.1, on the reverse strand, counting down.
GGCGCAGTGGCAGGCGCCTATAATCCCAGCTACTCGGAGGCTGAGGCAGGATAATCGCTTGAATCCGGGGGGTGGAGGTTGCAGTGAGCTGAGATCAGGCCACTGCACTCCAACCTGGGGGACCGAGTGAGACTCCGCCAAAAAAAAAAGGAAAGAAGAAAAGAGGAGACGGGAGGGGAGAAGGAAGGGTCACAAAAGAGTGTGAAATATGGGGTCACTGCAAGTAGTTGAGTGTGGCTGAAATAGGGCATATGGGCGTAAGGAAAGATCTGAATAAAATGCTGAGCGGTCACAAAGTAGCCCCATGATGGGGGCGCCAAATGCCATGCTAAGGAGATTGAATATCAGACATAGGGTGATGGGAGCACTGAAAAGGCTGAAAGCAGGGCGGTATGTGAGTGGACTTGTGTTTTAATAGGATCACTTAATTGCAGAGAACTGACTGGAAAGGTGCAACCCTGAAAGCAAGATGACCAGGGAATGGGTAGGTACAGTGATCCAGTCAGTGATGAGGTGGCCCCATGTATTAGTCCGTTTTCACGCTGCTGATAAAGACATACCCGAGACTGGGAAGAAAAATAGGTTTAGTGGACTCACAGTTGCATGTGGCTGGGGAGGCCTCACAGTCCTGGTGGAAGGTGAAAGGCACTTCTAACCTGGCTACAGCGAAAGAGAATGAGCTTGTGCAGGGAAATTCCCGTTTTTAAAACTATCAGATCTCGTGAGACTTAGGCACTATCAGGAGAACATCACGGGAAAAAACCGTCCCCATGATTCAATTACTTCCCACCAGGTTCCTCCTACAACACGTGGGAATTGTGGGAGTTACAATTCAAGATGAGATTTGGGTGAGGACACAGCCAAACCGTATCACCCCAGGAGGGTGGAGGTCAGTAATCAGATTCCACAGTTGCTGTGGAAGCAGAATCTATGGAACACAGCAACTCAACAATCAACAGGGCTTTGAAGTGGAAAAGGAGTGGGTGGTGGGGATGTGTGTGGTAGGGTCTGTGGCTTAGGAAGCTGAGTCTCCGTAGTGCCATTCATACAGATGGAATGAGGAAGAAGCAGTTTCATGGGAAAGTAGTAAATTTGATTGAGTAACAAGAGCTTGGGAGATCCAGAAGAGAGCTGGGTTTGCAGCTCAGGAGTCCAGGAGAGAGTCAGACTGAACACATAAGCCCATGGATAGTCATTGAAGCCACAGGAGTGAAGATCACCTGTGGGAAACACAGATGGAAGAGAACGTTCCAGCAATGAAGCATAGTCTATACAATTAATTGCTGCAAAGAGCTCAGGTAAGATAAGGACTGAAAAGTAGCCACTGGGTTTAGTAACAACAATGCCTTTGGTGACATTGGAAGTACAACCTTAAAAGTGGCACAGTAGGCCGGGCGCGGTGGCTCACGCCTGCAATCCCAGCACTTTGGGAGGCCGAGGCAGGCAGATCACGAGGTCAAGAGATTGAGACCATCCTGGCCAACATGGTGAAATCCCGTCTGTATAAAAATACAAAAAATTAGCTGGGCGTGGTGGCAGGCGCCTGGAGTCCCAGCTACTCAGGAGGCTGAAGCAGGAGGATTGCTTGGATCCCGGAGGTGGAGGTTACAGTAAGCCGAGATTGCACCACTGCACTCTAGCCTGGTGACAGAGCGAGACTCCGTCTCAAAAAAAAAAAAAAAAAAAATGTGGAACAGTAGGTGCAAAACTCTTTGTACAGAATGCAAGAAGTAGCCACGAGGCAATGAGGACAGAGTGCAGACAAGGCTCAGAATGCATGATTCTGAAGGCGAGGGGAGAGAGAATGAAGCTGTCTAGTGAGGAAAGTGGAATGATTGAAAAAAAATTCTTTTTAAAGACAGATGTGTCTGGAACACATTTAAATACTGATAAAAATAGACTAGAGCATTGAAAGAAATCGAATGTGGTTATTTTAAATTTGGGAATATAAGAGCTATAAGGTAATATGTTAGCCAGATAGAATTTTTTTCACTTTAGAAAAAATCAGTTTGATTATAATAGGTATGATTTACCATACCTGCTATGTACCAAGGACTGTACTGGGCATTTTGTAACTCCAGTGATTTTATGTTTAAACAGCATTAGGAGGTAGGCATTGCTATAATTGCTATCATTATTTTACGGATGAGAAAATGAAGACGTTATGTGTCTTTCTCAGCCCATAACTAGTAGATTTTCAGTTCAAATTCCAACCTTTCTCCAAATCCATATTCCTTACACAGCACCACCTCTCAGCATATATTTGCTATTTGGTAGCAGAATCCTTGGTGAATGAGCATCGAAAGGCATGTTTTGATCAGGCTGGGAAATGAGGAGAGAATACAAAGATCTGAAAGGATTCTCTGTCTGGAATAAATCTTGGTAAAAGATGCTACGAAAGCTGAACCTAGGACAGGATATGAAGGGCAAAGGGAGACAGGCAGAATGAGAATGTGATGATAGCAGAGGTAGCAAAGCATTGTGTAGGGGAATAAAGTCCAGCAAAGTGGGGTGGAGCAGAAAAGAAGAACCCACGTCCTAGGCCAGCCTACACAGCACTCTTAAACAGGGGAGATCTGGTAATGACTCTATTGATTTTACACATGTGGATAAAGGAAATGCCAGGGATAGGCTACTGACAACCACCTTTCTCTACTATGCTCCTTATGTGCATATCCAACCACTTATTTGAAACCTCTACTCTTGATTTCTCCCTGAACCTGTTCTTCCCCAAGCCTCCTCATTTCAGTAAATTATTCTACCTTCTATCCAGTTGTTCAAGAAGTCATTCTTGACTCCCCATTCCTGCTTATTCCATGTAATCATTATCTGCTGCTGTGTAGCAATATTACTAGAAATGTGGTGGCTTGAAGCATACTTCTGATCTTAGTTTCTGTGGGCAAGAATATAGGCACAGCTTCCTCTGCTTCAGGGTCTCTCACAAGGCTGCAATCAAGGTGTTGCCCAGGCTGCAGTCTCATCTGAGCCTCAAGTGGGGAATTATCTAATTCCTCATAGTTATTGGCAAGATTCAGTTCTTTGTGGGTTACTGGACTGAAGGCCTGAGGCCCTTACTGGCTATTGGCCAGACATCATTCATTGCCATAAGGGCCTCTCCACACAGAAACTTGCTTCATCAATGCCAGCAAGGGTGACAGCTAATAAACAGTCTGCTATCAAAACAGACGTTTAGATCTTATGTACTGCATTCACAGAAGTGCCATGCAATCGCTGTTTCTATATTCTGTTGGTTAGAAACAAGTCATAGGCTCACCCCATATTCAAAAACAGGAGACTTCACAAGGGCATGAATATCAGGAGGTGAGGATAAACAGAGGTCATCCTAATATCTGCCCACCACATCCCATCACCCAGTTCATTGCTAAGTCTTGTGAATGCTACTCCCAAAATGCCCCTTGCATTTGTCCACATGCCTCCATTGCCAGTGCCACCATCACCAGTTCAGGGACCATCTCTCACTGGACAATTCTTTGGTCTCCTTGGTTTCATTCTTTCCTCTCTGAAGTCTATTCTACACACTTAGATTATATAATTTCTCTTCCATACTTTAAAAATCCTCCAAAAAGTTCCCACTGATGACAAAATAAAATTGAAACTCCAACAAGACCCTACATTTCCTGGCCTGCTGACCTCTGACTTAATCTGATTTCGTATTCCACAACTCAGTACACTCAGACATGCAGGCTGCTTGTGGTTCTCCAACTCCCTGAGTTTATTCCCAGTTTTCAGAATTTATGCTTCATGTTTCTCTGCCTGAAATGTTCTTTCCCCAGGTCTTTTGCAAAGCTGTCCCTCCCTTGTGATTCAGCCACAGCCCAAGTGACATATCCTTGGAGATGTTTGCCCTGCTGTATTAGTCTGTTTTCACACTGCTATAAAGAATGCTACCCAAGACTGGGAAATTTATAAAGGAAAGAGGTTTAATTGACTCAAAAGTTCCACATGGCTTGGGAGGCCTCAGGAAACTTACAATCCTGGCAGAAGGGGAAGCAGGCATGTCTTACATGGTAGCAGGCAAGGGGAGAGTGAGCAAAGGAGGAGCTTGCCAAGCACTTATAAAACCATCAGATCTTGTGAGAACTCACTCACTATCATGAGAATAGCATGGGGGAAACTCCTTCTATGATCCAATCACCTCCTACCAGGTTCCTCCCTGAACACCTGGGGATTGCAATTTAAGATGAGATTTGGGTGGGGACACGAAGCCAAACCATATCACCTGCCCAAAGAGAAAGGGAGGAACCAGGATGATTTCCAGGCAATCACCCAAGCTATCTCTATCACACTGCCTCTTTTAATTTTATTAGAGCCTTTATCACTCACCGTCATTTTCTTGTTTACTAATTAACTGTATTTTCTTTTATTCAAGTTTAAGATCTGTGAGAACGAAATCCCCGACTTTCTTATTTTCCACTATATATTCCCATCATCTAGAGTCAGACTTCAAATATAACAGGCACTGGGTAAACATTGCTGAATGAATGAATGAATGGTCAATTAATTAATGAATCAAATTACTCATTCTGGGCTATCTTTAGATGTCTGCACAACATTAATAATTTTAAAATTAGGCTGGGAATGGTGGCTCACTCCTGTAATTCCAGCACTTTGGGAGGCTGAAGGTGAGAGGATCACTTGAGGTCAGGAGTTCAAGAACAGCCTGAGCAGCATAGCGAGACTCCATCTCTATGAAACAAAAACAACAAAATAGCCAGATGGCCAGATGTGGTGGCACACTCTCATAGCCACAGCTACTTGGGAGGCTGAGGTGGGAAGATCACTTGAGCCCAGGAGTTCAAGGTTGCAGTGAGCTATGATCACACTACTGCACTCCAGCCTGGGGGACAGAATGAGACCCTGTCTCTAAATAGATTAAAAACAAATTTAAAAAACTGAGGTCCTTTTGTATGCCCTTATTTTATTGCCACTGAGATCCAGCCTTAGAAAGTTTCCTTCACCATTTTTTAGGAAGATTTTATAGCCCCTTCATTGATCACCATTTACTTCCCATGCACCCCAAGATGTATTTTATAGCACAAAATTAACAAAATGCTTTCCTGGAACAAAAACGCCACCACAGAAGGCATTTTGTCAAGGTCTTCAGGGAGCCAAATTAACCCAGTGGACCTAAAAGAGAGCATCTCCATCATGCCTGCAGGGACTGACAGAGAAGATAATCTCAGTATTCCTTGGCCACAGCTGTTCTGTGGGCATCATTGGTGGTTTCTACTATGATGGCTCTTTCACAGGTATGAACGTTTCTGTAGGAAAATAAAGGGTTGCACCAAATGAAAATAAAAGCAACTCCCTGAGAAATAATGCCATGTGGGAGATGTAGTAGAGTCCAAGAAAATTAAAAACATTCCAAGTTGCTGTTTTGATTTGTTCTATTTCTCGTTCTGATGAGGCCAAATGATTGATGTCTGTTAGACACTCCTTTGTGTTTCAGAGCTGATGTCGTACCCATTCAGAATTTAAAAAGAAAAGCTAATCATGATTATGGCCTCATGGTGTATATCAGTCTGCTGAAGGATTTTTCTGAAGTGAAGACATGTTTTTTGGCAGCTCTTGTTTGCGGGAAAGAGCCACCTGCTCTAATTCTTCAGCTAGTGGGAAGGTTTGGCACTATCCTCTGTTGCTGTTTAAACCAGTACTCACAAGGGAATAATAGGAATATGAAACAAACAAAAGAAACAAACAAGGAGAAACATCTCTTCTACTGGTGTAGCCATAACGGTCTACTCAGAAAAATAAAGCCCAGGCCAGGCGCGGTGGCTCATGCCTGTCGTCCCAGCACTTTGGGAGGCCGAGGCGGGTGGATCATGAGGTCAGGAGATCGAGACCATCCTGGCTAACATGGTGAAACCCCATCTCTACTGAAAATACAAGAAATTAGCCGGGCGTGGTGGTGGGTGCCTGTAGTCCCAGCTACTTGGGAGGCTGAGCAGGAGAATGGTGTGAAGCTGGGAGGTGGAGCTTGCAGTGAGTAGAGATCGTGCCACTGCCCTCCGGCCTGGGCAACAAAGACTCCATATCAAAAAAAAGAAAAAAAAGAAAAAGAAAAAGAAAGCGCAGATTAAAGAATTCAATGGTAAGAATTCAATTAGGGGAACTAGTTGGGAAGGTGCTGGAAGAGCTGAAATAGCCAAGGGGCAATGAAAGACATCAGGTCTTGGCATCTCAGAGGAGATTCAGTTAAGTGTCTTGCCCCAAACAACCTGATGCATCAGAGCGGCGACAGTGGCAAACTGCGGCCACACAGGAAGGCGGTGTCATGGGCCAAATTGTATCCCCTCAAAAAGGTATGTTGAAATTAGGTCATCACAAATGTAATTAGTTAAGTTAAAATTAGGTCAGACTGGAATAGTGGGCCCCTAATCTAATAGGACTAGTGTGCTTATAAAAAGAGAAGAGACACAGAGACAGACATAGGGACAAGATGGCCTTCTGATGACAGAGACAGACGAGAATAACACAGCTGCAAACCAGGGAATGCCAGGGATTGTGGCCACCACCAGAAGCTTGCAAAAGGTGAGGACAGATTCTCAGAGGGAGCACGGCCCTGCTGACACCCTGATTTTGAACTTTCAGCCTCCAGAGCTGTGAGACAATACATCTCTGTTGTTTTAAAATATGCAGTGTGTAGTACATTGTTAGAGCAGCCCTGAGAAACTAATACGAAGAGTGTATTCAGAATCCAAGGCCAGGACCACCTGGAGAGGTGGATTTATGAGGCATCCGGGGAAGAGGCTGGGGTCATGGAGGGAGGGCCTAGCTGGCAGGATCTGGGACTGCAGAGAAGACTCAGTCATTGCTGGAGAAGCCACCGAAGCAGGTGAGTGTCGGGGAGGGAGGGAGAAATACTCTGGCCTCTCTATTCCTCCCATCCTCCCAGCTCCTGCCAGTGCCTCTCTGTTTCTGAATCTAGTTAGAAACCAGTTGGCACAAGAGTCTGCAAAATTGTTGTTTTCGGGGGCAGGGTGAGGAATAAATTTGAGTAAAAACAGACAATGCCTGTCACTCAAAGAAGGGGCTCTCACGTTAGGCTGGCATGTGCACTGGATGTTCTGTTCTCTGCAGCCAAGTCGGGAAATACAGGATGTCGATTACTGCATATACCCTAACAGTAGGATTGTAGGATTGTTGAGGTTGTTTGAAATGAAAAAGATCCTAAACACAAAGGCAAAGTATTACAAGCCACTGTGGTTTCATTATTAAAGGCAGTTGTCCAATGATCTGGAGTCAAGAAAACTGCCACAAATTGGATTTTTGACAATTTGGATGTTTGGATTTTGGACAAAAATGGTTCACTGTTTCTATCATATTATTAAAAAGAATTGAAACAATGGTGTTGGGTATTGTTACGAAGAAACGGAGAAAATTTAGGGCTGAAGACCTACAAAATTTGTTTTTTAAATAGAGAGAAACCACTCCTTCAACCACAAAAATCTGCCAAAATCAAGAAGGAAGTGAATACATGCTAGAGTGATATTTATTTCATGACCCTATATGACTCCCCTGGACCTAACATTCCACAGTAAAAATTAAATCAGTGTATATGCAGCGGTCATTTGCAAAAGGATTGGAAAAACTTGTGGGTTTAAACAAATGAAGAGACTTAAAATAAAAATCCGCACCATTCTTTAAAGGAAGCAGCATTTGGTAATGAATTTGAGATAAAGTTTTCTTTCATATAAAACAAAATAATATATGTGCATATATTTTATAAGATATTTTAATATTTACAGATAATATTTTAAAATTTGTGATAAAAGAAGGCACACACATTTATTTGCCAGGACAAAACTCTTCTTGGAACACATTTATGAAAGTAGTCCTTGCATAGGTGACATAGGCATTGTCTTTAACCAATATCTTGTTCTGACTGCTAATCTTTTTTTTAAAAAAAGAGCACCACGACCAATCATTCATCAAAAATAACAGTCAGCAAAGGACTGAGGTAATGTGATTGCTGCTTTCCAAAGTTTCAAATTAGCATAGAAATAGAAGGTGAGCTATCATGCCACTAAATAATTAATGTGGCCACAGCAAACACAGGAGCTCCCAAGGAGGCCTTTGACCTGTGTGGGATGATAGTACATTCATGGTCATTACACCTAACGTATAACTTTTTGACGTTGCTGATTGAAGTGAAGGTTATAAGTTATAAATGTGATATTCTGCTGGAAAAGGTTGAGGTTTTTAAACAGATCCATCAGTGTCATGTTCAAACCACAACAAACATGAAATGATAAACAAAATCGAAACCCACAGCAAGACCTCCAAAGAACCTGCATGCTCACATTGCAAGCAATGCTCATTGCAGCACACTGCAGCTGGGCGTGGGCCTGGGACACAGCAGGATGCAAAAACTCCTCTGTAGGGTGATATAAATCCCTCCACATCGATATCGCTTAGTTGTAAAATAAGGGAAGGGAGAAAAAGACAATCCAAACTGGCAGTGGCACTCAGGAATGGAGTGTCAGAAATAGATTCTTGAGCGGAACCTTCAAATACATCATGAATCAAAGAGGAGAAGAAAAAAGAAATGTGGGTTGCAAATACAAAATTAGCATAAACCAAGAGAACAGACTTTATGTAGAGTGAGGAAGATAAGTATTTCTCTTGAATGGCCATAAAAGTGTCCCCTGGGAGTGCCATGGACACTTTCTTACCATGCCCCTGGCAGTTTCATACTAGGGAGCATGTTTTCATAGTAGGTGGGCATAGTGCCTTGTCCAAAACAACCTAATACATCAGAGTAGAGCTAAGATGGGCCTTCTCAGTCCCTGAGTTTAAGGACTTTGATCACTTAATCGAGTCATGCTGCAGCTCTCAAAGATGACTTGGCTTCCTGCAGGTCCAAAGCACATTACCAGCTTAGTAAGTAATGATACTAAAATGCAAGACAGCTATATGTGCAGTGTCTGTCCCCTGCAGAGTCCCCGTATGACCATAGTAAGTTTCTATTGCTGAGAGATGGAAAGGAGAAATTTTACACAAAAATCAGGATGGGCAGAGCACTGCCCATGTACATTACTTAAGAAAAAAAACCAAACTATTCCTGGTATTTAATATCCAAATGACTTACTACTTGTTTGTCCCCTGAGAAAATATTTTAGTGAAAGCTACATAAATGCTATTCTGGTGATTCTTATATAAAACACCGAATCCCAGTTACCATCTCTTAAAGAACACAAATGTGGAGGCACTTCACCTGGGTGGCAGGCTCACCATTTAACCAAGAGCCCTTGGCCGGGCGTGGTAGCTCACACCTGTAATCCCAGCACTTTGGGAAGCCAAGGCGGAATCACCAAAGGTCAGGCTAGTACACCTTGTTTACAATTCCCAAAGGGCATAGAGCAAACATTGCTCTATACTAAAGGCAAAATAATGAAATCTGATGACAAAACACCATCATAAAATAAAGGTAACATTAACCATTTATTAGGTTCCAGGTGAACTAAAATTTGAGCGAAGGGGTGAATTTACTCTGGGGGTTGGTGGAAGACAAGAATGTTTATAGACTGTTTAGAAGGGAATCTAGTAGTAAATGGTCACTCATTTTTCTGTGTACGTCAGGGAGTTTCATGAGAAAAATCTCCACTAGTGCATTGATATTCTCCCACAGCTGTGGCCAGTAAGTGTGTCATAGTTACTGATGCCAATTTGACAAGAAAGCTGAAGTGAGTCCCAGTGTGGGAGTCTCACCTTCTTAGCAGGCTCCGTCATCTCCACTGTGTAATCTGACCAACTTCAATGTACTTTTTCCCGCTATAAACACAAAAGTGTTTCCTCTCATCTCTATACTCCTCTAAGAATGTTACCCTTATAATGCTAAGAAAATCTTGGTAGTTATTTGAAACAGAACAATGTAAACAAAAACAATTCTTTTTCAGAATTTAAAAATATGTAGCCACTTAACCCCACAAGGGTTACAATATTTCAGGTGATTTAAAATACAGTAACTTGACTGACTGTCCCGAGTGGGATATATCCTAATGGTAAAAAGACACTCTAGAGAAATTTATTTTTATTTTTATATTTTTTTGAAATGGAGTCTCATTCTGTCGCCAGGCTGGAGTGCAGTGGTGCAATCTCAGCTCACTGCAACCTCCGCCTCCCAGGTTCAAGCGATTCTCCTGCCTCAGCCTCCCGAGTAGCTGGGACTATGGACGTGCCACCACACCCAGCTGATTTTTGTATTTTTAGTAGAGACTGGGCTTCACCATCTTGGCCAGGATGGTCTTGATCTTTTGATCTCAGGTGATCAGCCTGCCTCAGCCTCCCAAAGTGCTGGGATTATAGACGAGAGCCACCACACCCCATCCCACTCCAGAGAAATTGTAAACTGTATTCAATATTTATATTGAATGATTTGGGCATCATTTTTCTGAAACTAAGTCATGTAAGGTAAAAACAAGTAATTATGTTAACTTTGCCAGAACCAAGAATTTCAGGGTAAGTAATTAGAGTCACAAATATAAAATCAAAGAGTAAAATTTCTCTGACTTCTATTTCAGTTGGCTATGTCACTATGCCCATATTCTTTTCCTTTAAAAGTGCATATTTTATATTGCCTTGTCCACTAAAAGGGGCAAAGAAATATGGAGCAAGTGTCTTACATGTGTCCGTGTGAAGAGACTACACAACAGGCTTTGTGTGAGCAACATGGCTGTTTATTTCACCCGGGTGCAGGCGGGCTGAGTCCGAAAAGAGAGCAAAGTGTGGTGGATCATCATTAGTTCTTACAGGTTTTGGGATAGGCGGTGGAGTTAAGAGCAATGTTTTGGGGGTAGGGGGTGGATCTCACAAAGTACATTCTCAAGGGTGGGGAGAATTACAAAGAACCTTCTTAAGGGTGGGGGAGATTAAAGAACCTTCTTAAAGGGAGAGATACAAAGTTTGATCAGTTAGGGTGGGGCAGAAACAAATCACAATGGTGGAATGTCATCAGTTAAGGCTATTTTCATTTCTGTGGGTCTTCAGTTGCTTCAGGCCATCTGGATGTATATGTGCAGGTCACTGGGGATATGATGGCTTAGCTTGGGCTCTGAGGCCTGACAGCAAAGATCATGCCTAGTACTCAGTCTGTGATCTCGCAACATTGTTTCACACATAAAGTCTTTTTGGAGAAATGACTGTTTCAGATCTGGTTCAGGAAACAGACAAGATGAGCTAGAGCATCTTATTATACCAGAAAATAAAAGAAATCTTTTAAAGATCTCTAGGGTCATGTCAACAGGGTTTAGAAACGAAATTAAAGAGACACCCTCACTCACTAAAGATGGGACAGTTGGGTTCTCAAAAAGGATAATAACTGCCAAGAATTTTTAGGCATCTAATATTGTATCATTCATGGGTTCAAAATGATACTGAAAAAAAGAGCCACCATTGGTCTTTGGTCACATTTAGCAGATGTTAGGGAACTAACTATTCTAAAAACGAGAAAACGGTCAAGCATTTATTGTGCTTTTCCTTTACAAACTATGCTTAGGGATTATCATATAGCTCATGAAGAAAAGTCTTTCTTTATGGCAGCACTCCAGCTACTAAATGAAGAAGGATTAATGTAATGACATCATTTCAGAACTCCTAGTAAAATAATGGATGTAGGCAGTGATCATCAATGACTGCTAAAACTGTTAGATGAGAAACTGATGGGGAAGTTTAAAATGATGGAAAGACTAACAAGATTTGACCCAGCAATCAATCTCAACATCCCATAAAGGGAGATAATCAGACATTATGTGCCTCCTGATGAAAGTACACAACCATGAGTCATTCCTGCCAAAAAACTGAAATTTAATCTGATAAATCTTCCAGATTGAACTGCCAGCTTTTAAGAAAACAGAGTATGTTAAATAACACCATGAAGATGCAATTAGTAAAATTCGTAGGAAAAATGACCTGGTTTCTTTAATCTCTTCAACAAACACATTGAAAAGAAAAATATAGAGAGGGAAATCTACAGATTAAAAGAAACAAGAGGGGCTGGCGTGGTGGCTTAAGCCTGTAATCCCAGCACTTTGGGAGGCTGAAGTGGACGGATCCCTTGAGCCCAGGGGTTTGAGACCAACCTGGGCAACATGGCAAAACCCGGTTTCTACAAAAAAATACAAAAATCAGCCAGGCATGGTGGCATGCATCTGTGGTCCCAGCTACTTGGGGGCCTGACGCAGGAGGATTGCTTGATCCCAGAAGATCTAGGCTGCAGTGAGTCAAGATCACACCACTGCACTCCAGTCTGGGTAACAAAGTGACACCCTGTCTTAAAAAAATTTTTAAAAGAAAAAAAACTTAAGAGTTATATCAACCAAACGCAATGTGTATCTATTGATCCTCATTCAAATAAAGCAACTGCTGTAAAATACTTTGAGATACTCTTAGAAATTTGAATACACTGAATATTTTATGATATTAAGAAAGTATTAATAATTTAATGTGTGATATTTATGTTTTGATTATGTTTTAAAAGAGCCCTTGGCCGGGCATGGTGGCTCACACCTGTAATCCCATTACTTTGGGAGGCAGAAGCGGGAATCACTTAATGTCAGGAATTTGAGACCAGCCTGGCCAACATAGTGAAACCCTGCCTCTACTAAAAACACAAAAATTAGCTGGGCGTGGTGGCGCACCTGTAGTCCAAGCTACTCAGGAGGCTGAGGCAGGAGAATTGCTTGAACCTGGGAGGCAGAGGTTGCTATGAGCTGAGACTGTGTCACTGCACTCCAGCCTGGGTGACAAAGTGAGACTCTGTTTCAAATAGTAATAATAGTAATAAGCCCATAACTTGCAGAAATACATAGTAAAATATTTTCTAATGACATGATGTGTCAAGTATTTGCTCAAAAAGAACCCAGTTTGGGAGGGAAACAAACATTGGAGGAGGTATTTGTGCAACAATATCAACCATAAGTTAATAATTATTGAACTAAGTGACAAATACATGATAGTTTATCATAGTATTCTCTACTTTTGTATGTGCTTAATAATTTTATAGCAAAGACTGGAAAATACAAAAGCTCTAAAAACCAACGTTATCCATATGCTTACATTACCAAAAGTTAAAATTACATACACATTGTTCTGTTCATGTTTCTGTCCCATTGTCTAAAGATCATTTTATTTATTCTAAATATCTAGAATATTTAGGAGAAAATCTGATAACATCTCCTTGGCCTCTTTAATGATTAAAAGTAGAATTGAGGTCTCAGTGGACCTAGTGCAGCCATATATTGGACCCTAAAGGAAAAGATAAGTTGGTGCTGCCTTCAATTTGTGAACATAGCTCTTTAAATAAGTGGTAGCTTAAAATAACCTGCCTTTGGGGATCATACTCAGTGCATATAAAATGATGGAACAACAATCCTTAAGCTGCTAGAGCTGGAGTGGGAAGGGGTATCATAGCATAATATAGCAAGTGACATGACGTCAGTGACTTCCACTGTGTGGTACAGGAGAGAGAATTTGTAGGTCTTCTCAAGGTGAAGGATGCTCTTTTTCTGCTCTCCTTACAGAACAGAGTGATCTGTGAGATCTTCCCGCTACTCCCATGTCGGGAGAGAGAGAGAGAATGAAGACCCATTGCTGTAGAGGAACAAACTGAACGTGTTGAAGGTCCTGCAAGGCCAGTGTGGCTGGAACGCAGACACAACGCCAGGAGGAACAGGAGATGGCACTGAAAAGAGAGGCAGGAGTCAGATCTCAAGGGAACTGTCACTGCAGGTAAGAGGTTTGGACTTTATCCCACATGACATAAGAAGGCATTGTTATGCTGGCAAGGGCAGTGGCTAGATTTGCCTTTTTAAAAGTTCACTCTGGCTGCCTGAAGTAAAAAGGATCAGAGAAGGGACAAGCATGGAATCATGTCAGAAATGTAATCCTCTCACCAGGCACAATGGTTACCCTGTGGAGGTGGTGGAAATGGAGAGAAGTAGGCAGATATGAGATATAATTTGGAGGTAGGATAAACAGGACTTGTTTTTTGGTTGTTTCTTTTGTTTTTGTTTTTGTTTTTGAAACGGAGTCTCACTCTGTCACCAGGCTGGAATGCAGTGGCACCATCTCGGCTCACTGCAACCTCTGCCTCCTGGGTTCAAGCGATTCTCCCGCCTCAGCCTCCTGAGTAGCTGGGACTACAGGCACATGCCCCCGTGCTCAGTTAATTTTTGTATTTTAGTAGAGACGGTTTCACCCTCTTGGTCAGGATGGTCTCAATCTCATGACCTTGTGATCTGCCCACCTCGGCCTCTCAAAGTGCTGGGATTACAGGCGTGAGCCACCACGCCCAACCAGGACTTGTTGATGTATTGGTTAGGGAGGATTACAGAGAGAAATTTCAATAGTAACTCCCAGAATTTTTCATATTATCAACCAGAAGAAGAGATGCATTTATAACTAAATGAAGACCACAAGAAAAGAGGCATATTTGTGACCAGAGATCAAGAATAAAGTTTTGAGCATATTAAGTTTGAGATGCTGATTAATCTTTCCAGGGGACATCCCAGTGATGATAAACAGAAGTTAGAATGCACATCTGGAGTAAAGAAATATCATCAGGCATTTAGGCCGGGCATGGTGGCTCACACCTGTAATCCCCGCACTTTGGGAGCCCGAGGTGGGCGGATCACATGAGGTCAGGAGTTCAAGACCAGCTTGGCCAACATGGCCAAATGCCAACTCTACTAAAAATACAATTAGCCGGGAGTGGTGACCCATGCCTGTAATGCCAGCTCCTCGGGAGACTGAGGTAGGAGAATTACTGGAACCCTGTTGTGGTGAGCCGAGGTCGTGCTATTGCACTGCAGTGTGGGCAATAGAGCAAGACTCCATCTCAAGAAATGTTGGGGGGGTGGTGGGCAGGGGAAAGAAACATCATCAGGCATTTGCACAAGGTGGAAAGGTGATAGCCTCTAATGTTGATCAAAGCAGGAAGTATTAAAAGACTGGGTGGGGTCATAGGGAGAGAGGCAACTGAAGTTAGAAGCCCCCGGAACTGATAAGACCCACCATGTTGACAGTCTTAGGCTGTGGCCCTCCAAATCCCGTCCGTATACTAGCACATAGAATGCTTCTCTAGTGAGTTCTGTTGTTCCCCAGACATGGAACACCTTCTCAGCTTTCTGAGGAAGCTTTCCTAGGATGAAGTGATTCTTCTGCCATCCTGTAAGTATTATTCTGAGCTTTGAAGACAGGGCTGACCCAGGGGAAGCCCAGGATTGGGACACAGTTGACTAAGATCTTAGGATAGTGTCCAGGGATCAGATACATTTTTTTGTCTTTCTTAAGGAAGCCTCTTATCAAGGTAATTATTGTGAAAAGTAGGAAATGATTTGTGGTACTGCCCAGTAAGCCTTAAATATTGCTGGAAATCATGAATCATATCAAGGTAGGGGCGTGCCATGCCCTCTTTAGAAGTGCAAGTGCCTTCTTCAGCAGGCAGAGATTTTACCCAGAAATTTTACTCTGACACTCTCAAATAAATATTTTTTAGGTTTGGGTTTGGAGTTAAAGCTGCAAACATCATCAGAGTCTCATGGGATGCCAGAATGAGAAAAGGAGTCCAAGTAAACATCTGTTTTTAATCTTTTCAGTGTTGCAGACCTCTTTGAATACACCATGAGCACTGTGGATTCTCGCCTCTGGAAAATAAAAATCACATACAGAAAAATTCAGACAACTTTTTAAGGAGTTTGAAGAATCCCTGCTAGTCATGGACCCATTTGGGGTTGATGGGTTCCTGACCATGACTCCTTGGATTCGGAAGTCATATAAGATGCAGTTTAACAAACATTGGAAAACAAACGAGCATTCTGAGAGCAAACAGCATCTTCTATATATCATCTTCTAGAATATCTCAGATCTGGATGAGGTCACAGGAATGTCCATTCATAGGGAGCTCTTCCTGGAGCTCAGAGATCATTGAGAGAGGGTAATCATCATGGATGTGTACAAGTGAAGGTAGTTTGAAAAGAAACAAAGTTATCCTTTTTTTCCTTTACTAAAAATCTTAAGGTCCCCATTAGCAGGAAGGAAGGAAGAGGACAGGTGAGCTCCCTGGTATTGATGTATTTAGAGAACCTAGGCATCAGCCATGCATACAGAGGACACTCATTTGGCTGGAATTCGGGCATTGACTTTAATTAAATTCCTTTGCTCCCAATAAGACCTCTCTTAATCTGAAAACAATTTGTCATAAGTGATGTATCTGCCAAGACCTCACGGCAAAGGGGCAGGGGTACCTAGGAAATGTTGCTGGCAAAGTCCAGAGTGACTCTAAAGGGACAGTGGCTTCCTTTGGATGGTCATGTGCTGGACATAGCAATCAGAAGGACAGTCGTGAACACCCAGGAGTGAACCAAGATGCAAAGTTCAAGTCCGAGGGAAGAAGGGTGCAGTGTGGAAGAAGGGAAGGCAGATGCTGCAGCCTACAAGCAAGGTGGGAGCCATTAAGAGCCCCAAGCTGGCCGAGCACTGTGGCACACGCCTGTAATCCTAATCCCAGCACTTTGGGAAGCCAAGGTGGATGGATCACCTGAGGTCGGAAGTTTGAGACCAGCTTGGCCAACATGGAGAAACTCTGTCTCTACTAAAAATACAAAAGTAGCCGGGATGCTGAGGCAGAAGAATTGCTTGAACCCAGGAGGAGGAGGTTGCAGTGAACCAAGATCGTGCCATTGCACTCCAGCCTAGGCAACAAGAGCGAAACTCCATCTCAAAAAAAAAAAAAAAAAAAGAAAAAAGAAAAAAAAAAAGCCATCACAGTCTTTATTCCAATTGACATTCTAGGTAAACCTGCGTACAACTTTTTCTGTGTATTTTCCAACAAAGGTTCATTTTATAAAGGCTCAAGTTATTTACAAATACTGTGCATATTCTTGCTGTTCCTCAGTTCTTTAAGAACCATACAAACATATTGCTTGGATTTTCACCAGCCAATATGAATGTGCTCACCTTCCACTGGGTGAGACCACGGAGGCACAACATGCAGCTCAGGGTAAGTTTTACTGAACTTTAATTAATTTTTCGAGATGGAGTCTTGCTGTTTCGCCCAGGTTGGAGTGCAGGGGTGTGATCTCGGCTCACTCCATCTCCTGGGTTGAAGTGATTCTCCAAACTCAGCCTCCCGAGTAGCTGGGATTACTGGCATGTGCCATAACACCCAGCTAATTTTTGTGTTTTTAGTAGAGACTGGGTTTCACCATGTTGGGCAGGCTGACCTCGAACTCCTGACCTCAGGTAATCTGCCTGCCTCGGCCTCCCAAAGTGTTGGGATTACAGGGGTGAGCCACCACGCCTGGCCCAAGAGCTGGTTAATTTAAAAAATAGTTTATAAGTTCTTTAATATATGAGAAAATGGAAACTCAGCCCCAAGGGGAAACAGAATTCTAAGTTTAACTTCCTTAGGCAGGTCCAGTTTTGTGTGGTTTCTGTGGTATGGGTGAGTAGTTATCACACAATTTGATCTCATCAGTCAAACTGATGCAGGAAGACTTTTGTTCACTGTGTTTTATTAATGAAATGAATCCAGAGCTGCTTTTTTGTGCTAAACACTTTAGAGTAAAGACATAATGAAGACAGCCCTTCCTCCTCTTGCCTGAGGGAAGTTAGGAAGACATTCCTTGAGGAATCCATTTAGGGCTTTGGAGACAGGAAAGGTAGCAGGATATGGTAAGAGCGAAAGCATCAGCTCCAATAGGCAATGTCTGGGGTTGTTGAAACTGATGGAAAAAAAGGTTTCCTATACAAAAACCAAGCATTGTTTTATTTTAATGCTCAACCGAGACCCCTTGCTGAGAAAACCAGCCACGTGTGTGATTCTTGAGGAAGGTAGTTCCTCTGAGCCCTGTGTTCGCCAGAGGCCTGGAGGAGTAGGTGTGAAGTAGAGGGTGCTGCCAGCACAAATGCTTTGTCATTTAGAACTGTCCAGGGAGCAGTTACAAAACACACACCTGCAAATTACAAGAGGATGGCAGGGGCTCACATGTGCAGCAAGACATGAAGTGACATCCGTCCTCGGTGTTCCTTTTCTTGGAATGCTCCCATGTAGAACCCTATGTCTCTTTGAACGAGCCTCTTTCTGAAGTGCCTCGGGACCTCTGTCTCCAAGCCCCTACCCTAGGTACTTGCCCCCTCACCCCCACCCCAGTACTGATGACTCATCTTAGTAACTGGAGATATTGAAAGACAAGACCAACTGAGCATTTGGGTGGGAGAGAACATGACTTACATGCTCTGCTAATCTGGGATCACATTCTTCCCTACAAGTCTGAAAGCTAAGTGACAGCCGAAAGTCTCCCTTTTAGCAGCTCAGGAGGGGAAGCACACCAAGAGGCCTCACAACTGTGTGTGGAATCACTGTGTTCTCAGTGAGGGAGAGACAATAGAGAATTTTTAAAGCATTCTCCCCAGATAGTAGAAGTTTTGATTAGTTCTTTCCCAAGACAAGACCAAAAGTTTGTTTAAATCTTGTTGTTTTGTACACACATTCGGGAGAGCAACTTTGAGTGTCTACTACATACTAGGCATTGCACTATGTGTGGGGCAATACAGGGGTGATATGGGGCGGAATAAGGCAACTTGAGTGGCCACTAGGCATACTGCAGAGGTAATTAACCTGCACTTTGACAAGGCTCCCTCCCCTCCACTCCCCTCCACTCCCCTCCCTTTCCCTTCCTTTTCTTTTTTTCTTCCCCCTTGCCCCCCAACCCCAGACGGAATCTCACTCTGTCGCCCAGGCTGGAGTACAGTGGTGTGATCTCAGCTCACTGCAAGCTCCGCCTCCCGGGTTCGTGCCATTCTCCTGCCTCAGCCTCCTGAGTAGCTGGGACGAGAGGTGCCCACCACCACACCCGGCTAATTTTTTTTGCATTTCTCGTAGAGATGGGGTTTCACCGTGTTAGCCAGGATGGTCTCAAACTCCTGACCTCATGATCCGCCCACCTCAGCCTCCCAAAGTTCTGGGATTACAGGAGTAAGCCATCATGCCCGGCCCATTACTTTTTTTTTTTTTTTTTTTTTTTTTTTAAGGCAGAGTCTCTATCTCCCAGTCTGGAGTGCAGTGGCGCGATCTCTGCTCACTGCACCCTCCACCTCTCAGATTCAAGCGATTCTCCTGCCACAGTCTCCCAAGTAGCTGCGATTACAGAAGTACGCCACCATGCTCCGCTAATTTTGTTATTTTTAGTAGAGATGGGGTTTCACCATGTTGGCCAGGCTGGTCACGGACTCCTGACTTCAAGTGATCCACCCACCTCGGCCTCCCAAAGTGCTGGGAATACAGGCATGAGCCAGCACGCCAGGTCTAATTTTCATTAATTTTAATCTCTCTTCTTTTATAAAAGCATTTAAGTTTCTACGTTGTCTTCTGAGGATTCGTTATGCTAGGTTTCAATTTTGATTGCCTCTTTGTTACAAAGTTTGTGGATGTATTTCATAATTTCAAAGTATTAACTTCATCACTTATTATTTATTATAACTCTATTCTAACTCTATTGGATGATGATAGAAATAAACTCTCCTTTCTTTGTTCCATCAACCTAGAAAATAATTTTTATTATCTATTTGAGAGATTATAGGTTCATAAGTTTCTTTATGTTTTTAAATTTTGTCTGTTACTTATGACTGATTATGAAAGAGCTATATTACAATCTCCCAGTAATATTACACTTGTGTACAGGTCTTTTATTCCTAATAAGTTTTGCCTCATATATTCAGCTGCTATTTTTTGTGTGCACAGAGGTTTATGAGTTATTGTAATTGTCTGGGTTGTCTAAGAAGCAGACACCAAAATAGAAATGAATAGGGAAGAATTGTATTGGGGAAATGCCTAAGAAATAAATTGGAGGAGGAGTTGGGAGTGGCTGGGAGAGCTGTCAGATCATAATGAAGTCTGACCCTTAGAAAAGGAGAGAGACAAGAAAAATAGAGTTGAAGTGTTTTCAACTGCTGCGAAGTCTAAACATTCGGTACTGCTGTCTGGAAGTCCTTGAGCCAAAGCTGGCTGTCCAACAGTCTTGTGTCTTCCAGGAATGGGCCTAACTTACTATGCTATTGCTCTTGTTCATTGCCTGAGAACAACCTCTGGGAAACCGGGCCCATCACGAATGGGGTGATAGGTTTAGAGGACAGTGGCTGGTGCCCACTGTCGGTGATGCTCCTTGTAGTTGGAAGTCAGGTAGGTGTATTCTAATGACAATCATTTTCACTTACCTTCCTCAAAAATAAACACATTCAAATGTTATTAACTGACTATGTTAGCATTTTCCAGACCTACTAGATCATGGAATCTTTTTTTTTTTTTTTTTTTTTTTTTTTCCCTACAGAACTCATGGAGCACATCCTGAGAAGAGCTTTTCCAGTTGCACATCCGTAGGCATTGCCCTTGGTCATGTCTAGAGCATTTTACTAATGATATCTATGACAACAGAGAAAGCAAGTATGTTGAATTTGTAGCGGTAATATAGAGCAAAAGGGAAAACAAATTCAATCGATTTTCAGAAGTCTGTCTACCTACTCAATTATGTTCCAGTTCTAAAAGGCTCTTTGAAAAGCCTTTCATAAATCCAAAGTAAGAGAGCCTGTTTTTAGTCTGCAGCCTCTGGGCACATTCCTACCAAAATGGACATGGGTCATGACTTTGAAGCGTTAAAACCAGACACACATTTTCCTAGCTGCTGTTTGTTCTGTAAGCATCTGAAGTTCTTGAGACAGTTACTCCCCACCCGGAGCTCTGGGGGTCTCTGAAACTAGTTTCTGGTATCTCCTTAGATGTCTTGCCATCCCACATGGATTTGTCTCTTCTCACTTTGATTTTGTGCAGATTCAAATGGCCATGAACCCATTCAACCATACACAGCTTAAGACAGAAGTTTCCTTGGCAGTAGCATCACCTTGTTCTGTCTTCAAGTTCTCTAACTAACTCTTGGCTTTAGAATACTTAATCTAATAAACTAAAGCCTAAAAAATCTACCTCATCTAATAATAGGGCCCATCTTTCAACCACATACATCTCTTTTCCTTGTCTTGCCTTCTATTGTCAGTTGCATAGACTTTTTTGTTCACCAATGTTTCACTGTTTATCCTTGAGAATCATTGCTACTGTCAAATGACTCATCTCAGCTGCATCGGCTGCATTTGTCATTTCCTTAACACTTTCAATTTTTACAAGTCACTTCCTTTGTTTTCCTTATATTAAGTCTCTAGGTGTGAACGCTTTCAATATTTTATCAGTAGTACTTTTCAAATAGTATGCATTTAATAATGTACTTAAAACAGCTTAATAATAAACACAGACAAATAAAGAGTATGACAGCTGGCCAGGCGCAGAGGCTCGTGCCTGTAATCCCAGAACTTTGGGAGGCTGAGGTGGGTGAATCACCTGAGGTTGGGAGTTCGAGACCAGCCTGGCCACCATTGATGAAACCCCATCTCTACTAAAATAGAAAAATTAGGCAGGCATAGTGGCGCGTGCCTGTAATCCCAGCTACTCAGGAGGCTGAGGCAGGAGAATCGCTTGAACCTGGGAGGCAAAGGTTGCAGTGAGCCAAGATCATGCCACCGCACTCCAGCCTGGGCAGCAAGAGTGAGACTCTGTCTCAAAAAAAAACAGTGTGACAGCTGAATATGCAAACCACTGATGTCATCTGTTGGTGGCAGTGGGACCTGAAACAATTTGCTCTGATGGAAAGCTTTGCTTATATCTATAAAAGTTTATTGGTGGAAAACTCATAAAGAAAGATGATTCTATATTAATCTATATAGCTAGAGGGGGTTTATAGGTAATGCCATAGATGGTTTTCTAGTCCCGCTGGAGACAGATCCTTTAAATACAAATAGGGAAAGAATGGTAGTTATGATTTCAGATACCAAACCAATTTACCTTAAAGTCTCCTATAAATTAAACCAGCTTTGATCCACCAGTCCTGGCTCATTGGTGACCTGGGTTTTATTCCTAATTTGATTTAGGTAGCTTTAGCTACCTGAAAGGTACCAATCTTCCACTGATAATCTGGCATTGACACATACAATTCCTGGCTTCATCTTTGTGTATAAATAATAAGCCCTAACCTCTATCAAGCTGGTGATGTCTTTGCCTGAGGTCCCAAGTGTCCTTTTAGTAAAAGGCTAGAATTACATTAATTGATTAAAAAAACTTCACCTGGATGCCAGATTCTTCCAGGACCTGCATTTGGTTGGATGGTTCTTAGTTGTTTCCTTGAGTTTCTTTCCTCCTCCTCCTTTTTTTTTTTTTTTTTTTTTAGAGATGGAGTTTCACTCTGTTGCCCTGGCTGCAGTGCAGTGGTGTGGTACAAGAATAGTTCACCGCAACTTTGAACTCCTGGGCTCAAGTCATCCTCCCATCTCAGCCTCCCAGGCGGCTGGGACTACAGGTGAGCACCACTATGCCTTGCTAATTTTTAAATTTTCTGTAGAGACAGAGTCTCGCTGTGTTTCCCAGGCTGATCTCAAACTTGTGGCCTCAAGCAATCCTCCTGCCTCAGGTTCCCAAAGTGCTGGGATTTCAGGCATGAGCCACCATACCTGGCCTGGCATCCCCTCTTTTACCACTGTGGGGATCACTTGGCTCCCATCTATTGGCCTAGGCCTACCTTAGTCCCTATGATAAATCTTGATGTTAGACAGGATAAAAGCACATCCCTCCAGCCCACAACATTCCCATACTGTGGGGCTCGGGGTCTATCCCCTCCCTGCTGCTCTTTGACCTTGTGCACCTAGTCTGATAAGAGGAGTAGACTCCTATTGCTATCACTCCATCTATGCCGTCTACCACCTCTGTAACTAAACAGAGACACTGTAATGTCAAGAGTACCAGATTGGCTCAAAGGACACAATCAACAGAGTGAAAAAACTACGGAACGGGAATAAATATTTGTGAATATTGTGGGATTGTGGGCCCTTATTCCATGGGAGTTTAATATCCAGAAAATATAGCTACAATTCAATAACAAAAAAGCAAACAAATCCCATTAACAAAATGGACAAAGGACTTTAAGTAGAGATTTCTCCAAAGGAGAAATACAAGTGGCCAATAAGCACATAAAAAATGCTCAACATCACTAATCATTAGGGAAATGCCAATTAAAACCTCTTTCACCCATTAGAATGGCTACCATCAAAAAAAGATAAAATAATGAATGTTGGCAAGGATGTGGAGAAATTGGAACCCTTGTTCATTGTTGGTAGGAATGGAAAATAGTGTAGCTGCTGCAAAAAACAGTAGAGCATTTCCTCAAAAAATTAAAAATAGAATTACCACGTGATACAGCAATTCTACTTCAGGTATATACTGAAAAGAATTGAAAGGAATTTGAAGAGATATTCTGTACACTCATGTTCATACCAGCATTATTCACAATAGCTAAAAGGTGAAAACCTCCCAAGTATTGGATGAATAGATAAGCAAAATGCGGTATATACATACAATGGAAAATTATTCAGTGGTAAAACAGAAGAAAATTCTTACACATGCTACAACATGGATGGCACTTATGGAAAATATTATGCTGTGAAATGAGCCACTCACAGAAAAGAAAAAGACTGTGTGATTCCATTTATAAGAAATATCTAGAATGGGGGACTTCATAGAGACAGAAAATAGAATGGTGGTTGCCAGGAGCTGAGGGGAGGAGGGAAAGGGAAGTTGTTTGGTTAATGTGATTTCAGTGTGGCAATATGAAAAGAGTTCTGGAGATTGGTTGCACAACAATGTTAATATACTTAACACTACTAAAATGTACACTTAAAAATAGTTAAGATCGGCCAGGCGCGGTGGCTCACGCCTGTAATCCCAGCACTTTGGGAGGCCGAGGCAGGCAGATCACAAGGTCAGGAGTTCAAGACCAACCTGGCCAACATAGTGAAACCCGTCTCTACTAAAAATACAAAAAAAAAAAAAAAGCCAGACATGGTGGCAGGCACCTATAATCCCAGCTACTCGGGAGGATGAGACAAGAAGAATCACTTGAGGTGGAGGTTACAGTGAGCCGAGATCATGCCACTGCACTCCAGTCCGGGCAATAGTGCAAGATTGTCTTAAAAAAAAAAAAAAAGTTAAGATGGTATATTTATGTTATATGTATAAAAAAATTTTTTTAAAGAATGAGCACAGCAGAGGACCTGAATAGATGTCTCAATCTGATCTTATTATGTATGTCACTAACTTCTTTGGAATTCAGTTCTCTCAGTGTGTCATTAGAAACCTAATTATTCTTATTTACATCCCAGGAACACAGAGAATTCAATGAGATCATCCATGGAAAATTACTTTGTAAACATTACAGAATTTTCTATAAATGTAGATATTGTAGAAAGTGAAGTAGAGGTTCCTCTTCAAAGGGACTTTCCTCCCTGTCTAATAAGGAATAAATAGTAACTTCTCTTAGAAGCAAAATTTATTCAAAGACCTGTACTAACATTCCTAGATATCTGCTAGCCATAATAAAGAAATCAATGTACTTTGTGTTCTCAGCTCCCACATTTTAGCCTAGATATTTGCCCTCGCATGCTTATACTGGTCCAAGCAAACATTAGGTCATAGCCTGTTCCTCTTCCTTATTTGGAGGTGTTTTTACCTTTCTCAGCATTCCACAAGTTTCTTCCTCTTTCCTTTGTTCTCCTCTGCCTTTGCCTCTTTTGGAAAGTTCTAAGTTACTAGCCAATCGGGACAAATACAGCATGTGAGGTCCCGTTCCAGCCAATGGAAACCGGACACAACAGTAAGGTGGACGCGTCAGGTTATAAATGACCCTGTCGGCCGGGCGCGGTGGCTCACGCCTGTAATCCCAGCGCTTTGGGAGGCCGAGGCGGGCAGATCACAAGGTCAGGAGATCAAGACCACGGTGAAACCCCGTCTCTACTAAAAATACAAAAAACTAGCCGGGCGCGGTGGCGGGCGCCTGTAGTCCCAGCTACTCGGGAGGCTGAGGCAGGAGAATGGCGTGAACCCGGGAGGCGGAGCTTGCAGTGAGCCGAGATCTCGCCACTGCACTCCAGCCTGGGCGACAGAGCCAGACTCCGTCTCAAAAAAAATAAATAAATAAAATAAAAAAATAAATGACCCTGTCTCCTTTGTTTGTATGTGCTCTCGTGGCAAAACTGCTAGTGAGTGGCACTCTTTCTGCAGAAAGTAAACTAGCCTTGCTGAGAGATCCTTTGTCTCAGTATTGACTTTTGTGACACCGAGCACTGGTTCCCAACTATATCAACAATAAAGTACACAACTAGGAATGTTTTAGTTGTCTCTAAGGACACAATTAGTAGATACATTTGAGAGAAATTTGTAGATTAAAAGAATCCCAGGAACCTGAAGTACAGCATGGACATGCAATTCAAGTCAAAGCATTTTAGTGAGAACTTACCATACATCAGGCACACCCTAGGCACAGGAAACAAGAATAGTCTCTCTCTGTTTGCTGAGCATGATATGATCACAGAATTTTTTAAAAAGCTATAAAACATTGTATTGAGGAGCGAACACAGAAGGCTGTGAGAGATCATGGACATCCTGAACGAGGTGGGCTTCTCATAGGAAATGACATTTAACCTGAGGTCTGAAGGCTGAGTACAATTTCACCAGGCCGAGAGGAAGGGAAAATCAAAACATACATACCCACTCATAAGAGATGACACAAAATGTGTATACAAGGGAATGAATAAGAAATAGTAGAAATAGGCCAGGTGTGGTGGCTCACACCTGTAATCCCAGCACTTTGGGAGGCCGAGGTGGGCAGATCACAAGGTCAGGAGATCAAGACCATCCTGGCTAACACGGTGAAACCCTGTCTCTACTAAAAACACAAAGAATTAGCCAGGCGTGGTGGTTGGCGCCTGTAGTCCCAGTTACACGGGAGGCTGAGGCAGGAGAATGGCATGAACCCGGGAGGCAGAGCTTGCAATGAGCCGAGATCACGCCACTGCACTCCAGCCTGGGCAACACAGCAGACTCTGTCTCAAAAAAAAAAAAAAGAAAAGAAAAGAAATAGTAGAAATATTAGAAAGGTTGAGTAAAATTTCTGAAGGTTGAGTTAAATTTCACCAGACCAAGAGGAAGGGAAAATGTGTTCTAGGAAGATGAAACAACTCGTGAGAAGGCATGATAGTAAGAGAAAATCCTGATATGTTTGAGGGGCTGAAGAAATTTCTCTACGAAGTTTGGGAGAGGAAAAGCTAAGAGTTAATGGAAATCTCAGCTCACACCCAGACCTTTAGGCTATATAAAGTTGTTAACATTTAACCTGTAAAAAGTAAAGTAGAGGTTCCTCTTCAAAGACTTTCCTCCCCATCTAATTAGGAATAAATAGTAACTTCTTTTAGAAGCAAAATTTATTCAAAGACCTGTGCTAACATTCTTAAATATCTACTAGCCATAATAAAGAAATCAATGTACTTTATGTTCTTAGCTCCCACAATTTAGCCTAAATATTTGCCCTGGAGGCTTATACTGGTCCAAGCAAGCATTAGGTCATAGCCTGTTCCTCTTCCTTATTTGGAGGTGTTTTTACCTTTCTCAATATTTCACAAGTTACTTCCTCCTTCCTTTGTTCTCCTCTGCCTTTGCCTCTTTTAAAAAGTTCCAAGTTGCCAGCCAATCAGGACAAATACAGAATGTGAGGTCCCGTTCCAGCCAATGGAAACAGACACAGCAGTGAGGTGGACGCGTCAGGTTATAAATGACCCGGTCTCCTTTGTTCGGTGTCCTCTCTTGGCAAAATTGCTGGTGAGTGTACCCTTTCTGCAGAAAGTAAAAAAATGGCCTTGCTGACGAAGTTAAATTTATGTTAAAGTGCTATTTCTTCACAGCACCAGGGAACACGCATTTCTAACAAACCCAAAGTGCAATATGATGCCATCAAAGAGAATTAAGTGGGTAACGCTATCATCAGAATTTTGTTTTGTGAAGATCATTCAGTTTGTAGGGTAGAACAGTATATTGGGGTATGCAGGGGAGGAGAAGACCAGGCATAGAAATGTCATACTGAAGGTTGTTACAGTAATCTAGACCCATGATGATGGAGGGAAAATAGAATGTACATTCAAGTCCAGATTTATGAATAAAAATTGACAGCACCTGGTAATGTATTAGATGTAGAGTAAGAAGGAGAGAGAGGGGTCAAAGTGATGGCTTGGGCAACTGTGAACATGGCATTACCATTTTTGGAGAAAGGGAACACACAGCAAGCAACATGTTCAGTTTTGGATGTTTTGAGTGTGAAATGTTTGAGGGCCAAGCAAATGGGATGCCCAGGTCAGGTGACTGCACTGGTTTAAGATGATTGGGATAGAAATTTGAGCCAGAGATATAGATGTGCAATTCATTAACAGGTAAAGGGAATCAAAGCCATGGATGTGTAAAGGCACTGTGTAGCAGTGCAAGTGATATAAGAAGGTAAACAAAAGATTTGTTACGAGAATGAGAATCAAAACATACATAACCACTCATGAGAGAGGACACAAAATGTGTGTACCAGAGAATGAATAAGAAATAATAAAAACACTAGGAAAAGGGAAGGACATATTTTCTGAAAAAGTTAGGTGCCATTAATAGTTTATGTTTTTTTTTTTAGACGGAGTCTTGCTCTGTCGCCCAGGCTGGAGTGCAGTGGGTCACTGCAAGCTCCGCCTCCTGGGTTTATGCCATTCTCCCGCCTCAGCCTCCCGAGTAGCTGGGACTACAGGCGCCCGCCACCTCGCCCGGCTAGTTTTTTGTATTTTTAGTAGAGACGGGGTTTCACCATGTTAGCCAGGATAGTCTCGATCTCCTGACCTTGTGATCCGCCCGTCTCGGCCTCCCAAAGTGCTGGAATACAGGCTTGAGCCACCGCGCCCGGCCAATAGTTTATGTTTTAAGCTGGGAGAAAAACGTCATCTATCCAATGAAAAATAAGAAATGAAGGAAAAAATTCAAAAGGTACAGTAAGTGGAAAATGTTAAATAACATTGCAGAAGTTTTTTTATTATAATAAAAGTAATCAGAGTAAATGTAAATGGATTTTAAAACACCCACTGGATTTAAAAAATAGAAGAACCTAATATGTTATTACAAGAGACAAACTTGAAACAAAAGAAAACAGAAAGATTTGAAATGAAGATTTTATTTATTTTTATAGCTACTAACTTTTGTAGCACTTACTATGTGCCAGGCATTGTTCTAAGCCTGTTACAAGTATTAACTCATTTAATCCTCATAACAGTACTATAATATAGTTCCTATTAATATCCCCATTTACTAGATAAGGAAATTGAAGCATAAAGTTTACATAATCATTCCAAGATCAAAAAACTAGTAGTAAGTGGCAGAGCTGAGATTCAAACCCAAGTGGTCGACCCAGATTGAGAAAGGTATACAAATATGGATCAAAACAAACATGGTATTCAAATTTTAGTATCTGATAAAATAGAACTTGAGACAAAAAATGTTGGTCAAAAAGGGACATTACATACTGGTGAAAATAGCACTAATTGTTTTTGGGGATTTCTAATATACCATCTCAAACCAACAGGTCAAGCAGAGGAAAATAAACAAATACGTCTATAAAAGATCTGTTTAATTATTTTTTTCAGAGAGGTTTTCTTAATCTACCCTTCATGAATTAACTCTGACTACATATGCCCTAAATTCTCTATCACCCTTATTCTGCTTTATTTTTCTCCAACGCAGTTATCACTACCATATATATGTGTGTAAGATGTAATGTGTTGTTTACTAATTTATTATCAGCACCAGCAAAATACTGCCTCCATGAAAAGCAGGAATTTTGTTTTGTTTACCACCATATCTCATATGCCTAGAACAGTGTGTAGCAAAAATGTAGGCATTGAATATTCATTGAAAAAATTAACAAATAGATAAATCTAAATAATACAATCGATAAAATTAATGTATAAGTACTATGTGTACATACTCACCCTCAATAGATGTAGAAAACATCCTCTTTTGAGTGAAAACAGAATAGTCAGAAAAATTGGCCATGTGTGAAGCCATAAAATAAGCATCAAGAAATTCCAAAAGAAAATGTCATAATAGTAATAAACATCATACTAGTAACAATAATTATAAATCAATATTAAAGATATTCTTAAAATGTCAGTAACATACTAAATATTACACTAAATAATAAGTTAAATCTTTAAATAGTGGATCAAAATAATTTAAAAGACTGAAATGTTAAAAATTAGTAACTGACTAGTAAGTAGTAATTTAACTATGCTAACAAACTAAACTAAGTTAAAAGGAACTAAACAAATAAAGCTAAATGACTAAGCTAAGAAGTAAACTAAATTAAATACCTAAACTAAATTGTATAAACTAAACTAAAAAAAAAATACTATCCTGAACACTTGAGATAAAGATAAATCATAAGAAATGCTATAACACATAGAACTGAATTCCTGTGAGTTATTTATTTGTCAAAATTAAAGGGACATAATAAAAGCATACCTAGAGAGAATTTTATAGTTTTCATACACTTATCAGGGATAAAAATGAACTCAGTAAGAGCAAATGAACTCAGCTGAGCACCATTGCCCGCACCTGCAGTCCCAGCTACTCGGGAGGCTGAGCCAGGAGGCTCACTTGAGCATAGGAGTTTGAGGCCACAGTGCACAGTCACATCAGTGAATAACCACAGCACTCCAGCCTGGGTAATACAACAAGACTCCATCTCTTTTAAAAAATGAAATAGAAAGAAAAAGAAACAAAGAAATAATGTTAAAGATAAGAATAGAACAAAATTCTGCTTAGGAAGTTGTCTAATATTACTTGAAGATAGACTGTAATAAATCAGAGATGTATATTTTAAGCCCTAAAGCAACTCATAGAGAAGTAAAACAAGAAGTATACTCCATGAGCCAATACTTGAGCAGTCATAGTGGAATCGTAACATATACGTAATCAAGCCAAAAGAAGGCAGGAAAGAAAAGAAGCAAAGAAAGATGACCAAATAGAAAACAATCTATATATATGGACATTTTGGTGTCTTCCAGTGAAAAAACTGGCTTTCTGACGATAAAACCCATCTGCCAACAGATCCTCCCTCCACATACAGAGTTTGCCTTCAGCTTTTAAATTACTTTCTCTTAAATATAAAAAGGCAGACAAGGTTTACTGGACATTTGAGCAAGGTCTCTATTATGAAAGATAACAATAAATAGCCACGTACAATGGGATAGAACTACTTGGAAGGCTGAGGCAGATTGCTTGAGCCCAGAAGTTTGAGACCAACCTGGGCAACATAGCAACAGATACCATCTAAAATATGAAACAGAGAAACACAAGGAGAAGAAATCTTCAAAATGTGTATAATTTTTATCCTCAAAAAAAGCAGAGAATATATTGCAACCATAGAGCAACAAAAGATGTTTTCAGATTCATAAAACAAGACTGAACTTTGGATAAGTAAAATATGTTAACATAGGTTTTTCTAAATTAATAAGTGGATTAGAAAATAAAATAAGAAATTCTCTCCAAATGTGAGAACTAAAAGACAAATACAAGGAAAGTGAGAGAGAATAAATAAAATGGAGGGTTCATCCCAGGAGATCTAATATCTGACTAGTAGACATTCCAGAAAGAAAAAACATGGAAAGTGAAGGGGAAGAAAGTATCACAGAAATAATACAAGAAAAGTTCTCAAGTAGAAGCATATGAGTTTCCAGACTGAAAAGTAATTCTCCAGGATAATGGATGAAATTAGAAAGGACCCACCTTAAGTGGGACCTTGCCCACTAGTAAAGCATACCTGTAGAATTTAGGGATAAAGGGGATAGTAAAATCTTCCAAAAACAAAACAAAACATAAACCCCAAGTCACATTTAATTACTGAGAATCAGAATGGCCTGGGCTTCTCAAAAAGAACACAGGGAATTTGAAGATAATTGAGTAATGTCGTTCAAAATTCTAATAGAAATACTTTCTAACTTACAATTCTATATTCAGCCAAACAATCAAGCAAGTGTTGGGATAGAGTAAAGATATTTTCTGACATTCAGACCTTCAAAAAGTTATCTCTATTTGTTCCTGTTATAGCTTTGGAAATTAAAAATTAGTTCCACCAAAACGAGAGAGTAAACTAAAAAAGGAGATTTGTTGTTTAGGAATCAGGGATGTAACACAGGAGAGGGGCAAAGGGAATTCACAGGATGATGGATAAGGAGAGTCCCTGGATGTCATCTGAGTATCTGGCCAAGAGAATGACCAGGGCAGACTGAAGCTGAAAGACAGCTCCAGGAGAGAGATGTTGAATAATAATAATAATAATAATAATAATAATAAACTAATACATAGAAAGGAAAATGGAAAAAAAAATCATTTGATAGCTTTAATACCTTGAGAGAAAATGTAGATTTCTGTGGGAAATTTTAAGGATGATTTAGCATAATACAGAAAAATAAGCAAAAAAAGACAAGAATTAATTTCACTAATTACAAGAAAGGAAGTGTAACAATATTGCTTTACATGATTCAACTGTAAATAATAATTATGCAATCAAGGTAATATAAACTCTCACAACTGATTTTAACAAAGTAACAACATAATTGGGTTCAGGGACAGTGGGGGTGTGGGAGTGTGTATATGTGTTTTGGGGGCATGGGGAAGAGCCAAATTCCATCTTTTATGATAGAAAGTTAAAAGCCAATGTCTAAATTTGAAATATGAAAAACTATTTTTTAAAAAATCTGTTATGTCTTGAATACTTATGTCTCCCACAGAATTCCTATGTTGAAATCCTAACCACCAAGGTGATTAGGAGAGGGAATCATCGGGATGTGGTTGGGTAATGAGGGTGAGGCCTTCATGAATGGAATTAGTGCCCTTATAAAGGAGGCCTTAGAGAGCCAGCTAGCTACTTCAGCCATGTGAGTCTGGAATAAGATGACAGCTGTCTGAGGAAGCCTTGATCTTGGACTTTCAGCTCCAGAACAGTGGACAACAAATTTATGTTGTTTATAACTCATCCAGTCTATGGTATTTTGTTAGAGCATTCGGAACAAAGACAAGATGCTATCTTGAAATAACAAGGTATAAATCACAAGACATAGCTGAGAGAGTGAAAAGTGATGCCATTTGAGGTGTGGGAATTGGGAAATAGAAAAGTGTGGTGAGGGAACTGCTCTTTTATTATAAGTCTATAATAAAACAGTGTTTTTGTTCAACAGTTTCTGTGTTACTTTGGGAAAAAATTAAAATCACAATTAGATGAAATTGTGAGATGGATGGTAATGAATCCAGATCATGAACCTAAGGATCTATCCAAAATGATTCCAAGTTCTAGGAAGAAGCAAAAGCAGGTTTTGGCAGGGAAGTTATAATGGCATATCCTGGGAGAGCTCTGAAGCCGGTTCTCTAGAGAGTAGCTGGGAAATGCTGCAGCGTCTCACACCCACACAGCCTGCTAACCCGTTCCTACCTAGATCATGTTTTCCAGTGAAATATTGGCAGGGGAAACATTGATTTATCACTATTTTATACGGAGAGAATTTGGCAAGGACTGTGGATTAAAGCATACACAGAATATAGGTCTTGAAACTGGAAAATGTCCACCTGGATTTGAAGAGAATTGACACTAAGTGGGATAGCTCTTCCTTCAATAAAGACATACTGAGCATCTAAGTGTAAAACATTGTGTTAGACTTTGGGTGGGAGGTGCTTATAAAGATTAATAGGCTGCAGGCTCGAGAAAGTTACAATCTACTGGGGAAGATATGAGCACATGGAAATTAAATAATAAGACGTCACAGTCAGTATATCAAGTCATTTAAGCAAGTTGTTGTGAGCAGTTCAGCTTGCCCTCATATTCTCAGACATTTTGAATGAGGGGAGGTACACAGTGATGCATTTTTAGAATCCTAATTATGTATGTCCTAAGAGAAAGAAAAATGGGAAATAATGACAATGTATTCTGTGAAACTAAGCTGATCTTTTCCAAAACTGTTTGCATTGAAGGAAAAAGAAAGCCAAAGCCTGAAAAACAGAACAGGAAGAGAGAAAGAGACAGGAGAAAAAGAGAGAGAGAACATTAAATTAGGAACACTGTAATAAGGGACGTAATATAACTAAATCAATGGTTACAACCCCCAGAACCAGTTTTAAGAAATAAGCGAATGGAGGGGATCATGCCTTGTGTGTGTTAACATTTATTTCCACAAAGAATTAGAATTAATGTGATATGAATCAAGTCTCACCACAATGGATTGCCACATGGGGTTCTGGCCCATATCTTACAATTTTCACGTACTAACTTTTTGCTTAAAATAAATAGGGTGTAAGGTGGTGGTTGCCATTTTGATGTAACTTCTACATTTTTGTGGCAATAGATATTTTTACCTGAATTTTAATTAATACTTGAATTATATTTGACAAACGATCCTTTCACTGCCTTTTACTTAAGTAAAAATACCTGTGAAATGTGGCTTTCAGCAAAGCTGAGAAGACCATTAAAAGGGTAAATTCTGGGCTGGGCGCAGTGGCTCACACCTGTAATCCCAGCACTTTGTGAGGCCAAGGCAGGGCAAATCACAAGATCAGGAGATCAAGACCATCCTGGCTAACACGGTGAAACCCCGTCTGTACTAAAAATACAACAAAATTAGCTGGGCATGGTGGTGGGCACCTGTAGTCCCAGCTACTCAGAAGGCTGAGGCAGGAGAACGGTGTGAACCCACGAGGTGGAGGTTGCAGTGAGCCAAGATTGTGCAGAGTGAGACTCTGTCTCAAAAAAAAAAAGGTAAATTCTGAAGATAAAAAAAGTTTAATAACTAGTAAATCAAGATGACTAGTTTACAAAAAGAATAAAATAAACACATGTCACAGAATGGGAGGAAGTAGTTTGGGAACACCATGAGAACTTGGGAAAACATTTGTTTGCCAAAGAGGTGCTCTGGTTTTGGGATGGGAGAGATTGCAACACTCACTGATGGCTCAAAGAAGGGTAACAGAATGCGGCTCCAGGAATGTGAGATATAATGAAAATACCAGGACATTTCAAACATAGATGCATGATTAGAGAAAGAAATCTGACAATAATTCCTTAGCTAAGAAATGTATCAAGCAGTAATAAATAATAAAAGCACAATATATGGAATCTTCAAAAACAGAAATTTAGATAACTTAAAAATATCTATGTATCATCACACCCATATCTCTTAAGAATAACCAAAATTATTGAGCTGTTGAAAGGCAAGGCCATGATTGCCGTCGATTTAGCCAAAGAAGACAATTCTGAAGTGAAATAAGAAAAACAATGAGCATTTCAATGAGGACAAATAATACAGCAGTGGTAGAAGTAAGAAAAATATTTCGAAAGTGCTTCATGTTATTTGTCTGCTTGCATTGTTTGTTGTTTTGTTTTACTGTTGCCCTTTGACTTTTCTCTGGGATATATAAAAATTTAGGAACAGAAATAAGTGGTCACTTGAGTCAATGAAAAATTCTATATTGTAGGCCACGCACAGTGGCTCATGCCTGTAATCCCAGCATTTTGGGAGGCTGAGGCAGGCAGATCACCAGAGGTCAGGAGTTCGAGACCAGCCTGGCCAAAATGGTGAAACCCCATCTCTACTAAAAATACAAAAATTAGCTGGGCATGGTGGAGGGTGCTGTAATCCCAGCTAATCGGGAGGCTAAGGCAGGAGAATCACTTGATCCTGGGAGGCGGAAGTTGCAGTGAGCCAAGATCGTACCACTACACTCTAATCTGGGTGACAGCAGCCAAATTCCATCTCAAAAAAAAAAAAAAAAAAAAAAAACACAAAAAACAAAAAAACCAAAACTCATATTGTACTAACAGATACAGAATGTGAAGCATCATGTAGGGTTGCTATTCATTTGGTCTGAACCGCCATTTTATGACTATATTTATGGCCCTGATAGGTTAATGAGCATCTGTCCAGTCCCATGGGCTCCTCTGTTTAAGCATCTGAGTGAGGAGAGGATGGACAGTAGGCTGGACCAGCAGGTTCCATGTCAGCTCAGAGCCCCAAACATCAGATACACGGTTAAACTGAGGGTGCAGACAGCTCCGTGAAGAGCCTAAAGTAGCCATCTCTGATGAGCTGAGAATGGGGAATTCGTTTCCTAGTTTCCCAACATCCTTGTTAAACTTCCAGGGAGGGCCACCACCTTCTGTCACCCACCCAGATGCCTGTCTGGGAGCCCCTGATCCTCATCAAGTAACACCACACTAATGCAGGACCTAGCCGTTCCACCCAGGGCAGCCGTCACCGTGGGACGCACCTGGTCATAGTTACTCAATAGTCTTCTTGGAAGAGGTCCCTGATGTTTCTTCCACTCCCCCAACTGTAAACTTTGCCAGGAAGCAAGGCAATGCCCTGTGGAACATTTCTAACTGAACAGTCAGCAAAAGACAATCACACAGGTCAGGTGATGATTCATGCTTTGCAGCTCATTTCTTCCCTTTGGGAAAATCCATGCTGTTTCCCTGAATCCCCTGAAATAAATTGCAAAGGTTTAGAAAGCCTAAAAATAAGTGCTTCTCCAGTCCAGAGCTGTCACTAGAAGCTAACTCCCACATTGGTTTTAATTTCCTGTCCTGTAATGTTTTCTAAATACATGCTACCATTTGCCACCTCTTCGGAAACTGCCATTAAACCATGATTTGTGTCTAGTCAAGAAACTGAGGCACAAAATGGTCAAGTAACATTTCCAGAATCACACATATAGTCAGGATGGGATTGGAATCCTAGCACAGGCAGGTCTGCCTCTGCCACTATTTCTTCATGCCACCTTCTTAATAACTTTTAGACCTTGCACGGTGGCTCATACCTGTAATCCCAGCACTTTGGGAGGCCGAGGCAGGCGGATCACCTGAGGTCGAGTGTTTGAGACCAGCCTGACCAACATGGAAAAAGGCCGTCTCTATTAAAAATATGGAATTAGCCAGGTGTGTGGCGCATGCCTGTAATCCTAGCTACTCGGGAGACTGAGGCAGGAGAATCGCTTGAACCCGGGAGGCGGAGGTTGCCGTGAGTCTAGATTGCACCATTGTACTCCAGCCTGGGCAACAAGAACGAAACTCCGTCTCAAAATTAATTAAATAAATAAATAAATAAAATAACTTTTAACGGTCTCATCCCCTAGTTCTCTAAATTCCTAGAGCATGCCCCTCACTGATGGCCCATGCCACTCAATTCAGCTTCTAATACTCTACTGATCTCGATTCACATAAATTCCAATAATACTCTAATTTCAAAAAAGAACTTTATTGACTATTTCAAAAATTGTTATTTTATTTCCCAATGAGCTTGTGGGCTTTTTGAAGAGCTGTATTTTAGAATGATCGCTGTGGTCCTGTGGGTAGCGTTAGGGCCCACTTCTTCATGGACAGACAAGACTTGAGCATCGTGGCAGAGTTTGAAGCTGGTCGGGAGTACTGGGTGCATGATTACCCTGCTACACAGCTGGTTCCCAGGGTACAGGGAGTTAAAGAGCTTCCCAAGGGAGCTTGGTCTGCCTGTAGACATGGTTAGTAGATATATTTCTTCATCCAATAAGACTAGGGAGAGAATGCGCAAAGAAAGATAAAGGTTTTCCATCAAACTATGAAAACCTTTGCCCCCAATATTGGCAGTAATGTTTTCTTTTAGATACCAAAGGAAACATCCCTTTCATGGTACTGCCAACAATTTTCTCAACAAAACATCACGTTGATGGATTATGGATGCAGCTTACATTCTCTACGTCACTTTCCTTTTTGTTTCTTTTTATTTTCTTTATTTTTATTTCTATTTTTTTTGGGATAGAGTCTTGCTGCATCACCTATGCTGGAATGCAGTGGCATGATCTTGGCTCACTACAACCTTCTCCCAGGTTCAAGTGATTCTCCTGCCTCAGCCTCCTGAGTAGCTGGGATTACAGGTGTGTGCCACCAAACCTGGCTAATTTTTATATTTTTAGTAGAGACAGGATTTCGCCGTGTTGGCCAAGCTGGTCTTGAACTCCTGACCTGAAGTGATCCGCCTGCCTCGGCCTCCCAAAGTGCTGGGGTTACAGGCATGAGCCACCACATCTGGCCTCTACTTCACTTTCATTCAGAGCAGATTGTGAGGAATTGCATATTTGGTAGTCTTTTCATTGCTTTTTTTTTCTTTTTTTAACCTTTTTTTGGTTAGCCTTTTCATTGCTTTTTTATATTCTAAAACTGAATATAAAATTGATTGAATGCAAACACCAATAATGACAATGAGTTACAAACTTGTGGTAATAAATGGCCTGAATTTATGATGGCCCTAAGCTGTAACTCTTCATAGAGTCCTCAGCCCCTCAGCCTCACTCTGGCATATCTCAGTTTCTCTGTTATTCTGCTCCACGAATGATCTCTATAGGGATCATTAGTTCTTACGTAGAGTACTTGATTTTGAAAAAATATGAGGTATCTGTCTTAGTTCCTCACCCAATAACTGATTATTTCCTCTCTCCCAGATCAATAATAACTGATTATTTCCTCTCTCCCTCTCCCTCTCTCCCCACTGTACAGGCTCAGTAATGTTCTCATTCTCCATATCTCTTAGTCTTTAATACAAATAGAAACTTTATACAAAGTTTATTCTTCCAGCAGGTAGGGCACAACATTTTCAATCAGGAAAAACTGGGTTTTAGTGGCAGCTTGCCAGATTAACCAACCAGTGAACTTGGCCAAGTTACTTTACATCTCTGAGTCTTAATTTTCTTATTTATAGAATAAAGATCAAAAATATATTCCTAAGAATGCTTAGCCCCAATGATGTAAAGATCTTTAAAATTATAAAGTGATATACAAATAGAATGGATCAATATTTTGATTTTGTGTTTCTTCCACAGATTCCCTAGAAGCAACAAAAAAGTAGTGAGTTCCGGGATTAGATGCTGCATAGGGCGCTAGGGATATGAAAACGTGTCTCCTTTTCTTGTCTTCTCTTTCACTTGAACTACCTTGACTGCTAATTTAATCTTCTCAGATTATATCATTTTTGTACGCTATCTCAAATCTTTGGTAGATCAGAATAATACATTATTTAATAAATTAATAATACAAGAAAATAAAATTAATTAATGGTACAAGGCACAATACCTGCTCAAAAGGAATGTATATCCTAACAAGAGGACATGACAATATTTTTAAAGACAATTTCACAACATCAGGGATATTCTGAAAGCCCTGAATGAGTGATGGAGATGGTACAACTTCAGGATAGATGGGAGAGATCGCCGGAAGACGCGAAGTGGGAAAAGGCTTCGGAGAGCAGGTAGTGTTCCCGTGAGGTCTTGAAACCAACGAAGATTGAAGAGAGCCTTTCACCCCAGATAAGGAGGTGAACAAAGATTCAAGCACAGAGACAGGTCAAGGGTGTTCAGGAGGAAGTAAGGCAGCCTGGAGTTGAGAGAAAGGACACTGAAGTACAAGACAGAAAAATGACTTTTCAGAGGCTGAAAATGTAACCAAATGTATAGGCTACTGGCTCTTGTCCACCACCACTTCCGCATTTGCACAATCTGAGAATCCTGTACAATCCATGAGGCTCAGGAACAAGCCACTTGGGTGGGAGTCAGCAGGCCTGGGTGTCCTTACCAGCTCTGCAAGTCACAAACATCTCTGAGCTTCATCGTGTTTTCCAGAAGAGCAGTTCTCCACATCCATATTGCAACACATTGGAATGTTTAACAAGTCGTTTGTTACTATTGTGAAATTGTTAAAGTAGGTGAATATTTTAATTAGAAATCACTTGTTTCAAAATTTCTTGAGAGGAATGAGAGGAATGGAAAAGGCAGTGTGTAAGTCCATAAGAGGGGGTGACCTATGTCACAGCACCAATAATGTTGTTCCAACATACAGGGAATGGGGAGAGACCAGTGTCCTAAAACCTAGAGGCGTGGTTCTATATTTCAAAGTGCCCCATAACAACGAAGTAATAACACGACTAGGTCTGGACGGTGCCTATGAAGGCAGAAAATCTGAAGATAGACTTGCCTCTGGAGAGTATGTAGCCATTACTCAGGCACTGGGTAGCTCCTCATGGAAGAAGGAAGGAGCAAGAGGCTGTCATTGGTTCAGAGCCAGCTTGTCTTGGGATCTCAGACGTGGAGGGCTGGTGCGGTTCTGATGCCCTCACAGCCAGGATCGACTGGGTTTGCAGCTTTCCATTCTCTTTTCTGTTCTAATTCTGGAGGTAGAACTTGATGCCTCCTTTGAGTCCTCTGCTCCTGGTTCCTCTGTTCCCATTTCCTATTCCCAATGGATCCTGGGAAACACATGAATCACACTTCAAATGATGTTTGACATTATTGCAAAGGGCCCTCTCTAGAGAATACTTTTTATTATGTGAAACATCTTATTTGTGATACACAGAGCACTTGTGTTTAAGCTGCTGCCTGTTTATATTTGTGTATGCAGTATTAGTTTTCTTTGAGAGGGGGCCACTTAGGACATTTATGTTGCTGAGTACCCATTACATTGCGAAAGATCCCCCTAAGACTAGCTGATTGTTCAGTTTTTCCTGATTTTCTGTCTTACTGCTAGTGCCAACTGCATCTGGGCATAAACCAGACCCTGGCTCACCAAAGACTGGCCATGGTCTCTTCCTCTTACCCATCTATTCTAACGTACCTTCAGTCACCCAGAGCCCATAGAATGCCATCAACAATAGTACACCTTACACAGGAAGAAAGATGAGACTTTCTAGTTGACTAGAAAGAATGCAAGTGTGAACATTCTACAGTGAGGAAAACAAAAACCAAAATAGAAAAACACCAAAAACTTGGAATATTCCTCTTGGTTTTCCTTGAGCTGATAGAGTGGGCTCTTTAAGGATGAGACTCTTTACACAATACATCAGGTCATGAGTTCTCAGCGGGGGCCAAAAGGGACACATTGACAAAGGAAGACATCATTTTCCTCCAGCAGATTCAGGGACGAAGGGATCTGTTCCGCTATTGATGCAGTGCTGAGTCACTTAGCAGCTGACTCATTAGCAGCCATTAGCCGGCCCACAGTCAACAGAAAATGAGCACAATTGTGCAATCTTTACAGAAGAGAATTTACAAATTAGGGTTGGCAACCGAACTGACAGATCTGGGACTGTTATCAAACAGAGGAGACTTTCTGCCTGCTGACTATTTTGGAGACTTGCACCCGGCAACATGAACACCCAGGAAGCCGTTGCACACTATAGACAGGTCAAACAAGACTCCTTTAAACTGATGTTTTTCTGTCTCTCTCTGTTCGCTCCTTGTATGAGATTATGCCATTACATTCATGCACTAAGCAGACAGATCATACTATTAGTTCTGATTTCACGTGGCTCCTTAAACACCATACAGTTTACTAACGGAGCTGTTTTAATAATATTGGCTCTTTGTGTCATGCCAAGACACAGGTGTCACTAGGGGACACAGGGCTGGAAACTTAGCTGAGCGTGAATAGCCCAGAAGGATAAGACTGGGATGTCTTCTAAATAGGAAGAGGAAAACGACTCCCGTGAAGCCAGACAAGGAAATAGGAAGTGTTAGCCAGGCTTTCAGCAGTGGGAAGTGCTACCCTGGAATCTTTCTCACTCTGGTGGCCAAATTTACTTGATTTCTACCTTTCATTCAACCTGGTGCCCCTGTGGTGGGCTTCACTATGATTTATTCAGTGAGACCTCTGGCCAGTCCTGCCTTTACCTTGGTACCCCACTCTCTCAAGGTCAGCTTTCCCTGACTGGTCACTAGCTCTCTGAAGCTCCAGCCTGGTAGGTGACTGGGCACCTGTCTGAACCTCAGGTCTCTTTTTTTTTTTTTTTTTTTTTGGTGAGACAGAGTTTTGCTCTTGTCGCCCAGGCTGGAGTGCAATGGCGTGATCTCGGCTCACTGCAACCTCTGCCTCCCGGGTTCAAGCAATTCTACTGCCTCAGCCTCCTGAGTAGCTGGGATTACAGGCATGCATCACCATGCTTGGCTAATTTTGTATTTTTAGTAGAGACAGGGTTTCTCCATGTTGGTCAGGCTGGTCTCGAACTCCTGACCTCAGGTGATCACCTGCCTCGGCCTCCCAAAGTGCTGAGATTACAGGCGTGAGCCACAACACCCAGCCAAAACCTCAGGTCTTTAAGGTCAGATGCTCCTGACAAGTTAGTCTTACCAAGAGAAGATGTTCTGCCAGGTAGCACTGGCTCCCGGTTATGAACACTAGTTTCTTCTGCCATTTACTGGCTGGCTGCACACCTTTGGGCAAATGACTTAAATCCCTAAGTGTCTAATCCTCCATCAGTTACATGGGAATACCACTGCAGTTCATTTAGCTCCACAAGAGTTCATTTACTCAGCAAATATTCGTTGATCACCTCTGACAAGCCTGACTCTGTGCTAGGCACTAGGGACACAGTGGCAAACTGTAAACTATGTAGATAAGGTTCTTTCTCACATGGAAGGAAATTTACATGTTACCTAGGGTAGGAATGGGCAGGAGGAGACAAAATAACAAAGCAAACAAATTTACCTAGTAATATTAGATAGTAACACATGCTAAAAATTAAGGAACAAAGA
Source organism: Macaca thibetana thibetana (assembly GCF_024542745.1). NCBI lineage: Eukaryota > Metazoa > Chordata > Mammalia > Primates > Cercopithecidae > Macaca > Macaca thibetana. The sequence continues at coordinate 204,186,039 of NC_065578.1, read as the reverse complement.
TACAGAATACGATGATTTGATAAAGAGTGACCAGGGTGGAGGTGACGGGATTTAGACAGGGAGGTTGCATTTGATATGAAGCAATGCGAAGATGCATTGTGAAGATATGAAGCATGGACATGAAGACCGCTTTGTGAAGATATGGAAGTGCAGCAATCCAGGTAGCAGAAAGAGCAGGAGCCAAGGTCCTTAAGCAGGAATTAGCTTGAGTATTTCTGAGGACACGTACGGGGGTGTTGGACTCAGGAAGGTAGGTGATCCAGTGTGTGGTAGCAGATGAGCTTATCTGACAGGCAGAGCCAGCCGTGTGGGACATTGGAAACCACAGAAGGAGCCTAAATCTTAGTCTATATTCAGTGGTGACTCTGGGAGGAATTTTCCACAGGGAAGTGGCATCATCTGCCTTGCATTTTAAAAGATCATCCTGTCTGCTTTATAGGGTGGGGATTATAGGAAGAAGTGAGCGTAAAAAGAACAGTTAATAGAGTATGCATAGCCCAGGTAGGAAATTCTGGTGGCTTGGCTTGGACTAGAATAGTTTCGGAGACAAGGAGGAGTTGACCCAGCAGGGATTCTTCTTGGAGATAAAGCCAGCAGGCTTGCTGATGGATTGGATGTGAGTGGATGGGAAGGAAAGGAATTCAGGATGATGCCTAGATTTCTGGCGAGGTGTCTGGGTGGATGATGGTAACTTTAAGTGAGATGAGGGAGACCAAGTCAGGGCTATTAGGGGAGGAAGGTCAGTGGCAGTCAGACTTTCCCTGGGGCCAGGTTGCTTTGTCATTCTTCTTAGCCAAGTGAGGTTGTCAGATTGGCAGTTGAATCTACTCTACGTTTACAGCTCAGTGGAAAAATTAGAGATGGAATTTTTTTTTTTTTTTGAGACCCTCTTGTTGCCTAGGCAGGAGTGCAATGGCGCAATCTCAGCTCACTGCAACCTCCGCCTCCCAGGTTCAAGTGATTCTCCTACCTCAGCCTCCTGAGTAGCTGGGATTACAGGCATGCACCACCATGTCCGGCTAATTTTGTATTTTTAGTAGAGACAGGGTTTCTCTATGTTGGTCAGGCTGGTCTCGAACTCCCGACCTCAGATGATGCACCTGCCTCGGCCTCCCAAAGTGCTGGGTTTACAGGCGTGAGCCACAGCACCTGGCCGGATGGAAGTATTTAAGTACGTAGATTGTTTAGGGCTCAGCTCATTCATTCATTGAACAGGTCCTGTTCTAGGCACTGGGGTTATAGTAGTAAACATAACAGATGAAAAGCCCTGCCCTCATGGAGCTGACATTCTAGCAGGAGGAGAGGGGCAACAAACAAATATGTGAATGAAATGTATGTTAGGGAAAAAAAGAGCAGGAATTATGGAGACAGGGATGCAGGTTGAAGATAGAGGACCAGATTTAAATTCAGTGGTTAGGGAAGGCATGTTTGAAAAGCAAAAGACCTGAGTGAGGTGAGGGAGAGAGTATGTGGTTACCTGGGGAACTATGTTTCAGGAGGAGCGCAGGCAGGTGTGGAGAGGGAACAGGTGTGGGAGTGCAGGCAGGTGTGAGTTCTCTCAATCCCAGCCCTTCCCAGTTCTGTGTGGGTTGTCCATCAAAGCTATTATTGCTCTCACCACCTCTATCAGCCAGTGGTTGAAGGGGTAGTCTGTGAGTGTCACCAAGTCCACTGGTTCCTCTGCATTGAATGGACTCACTCGCTAACTGATGGTGGGCTGCACCACCCGGGACACTTGCCCTCAGCAGGCGGCTTCTCCACCAAGCCTGCAGGTGTGAAGAGGAAATCCCACAGCCCAGGGATGGGCACCACATGGAACTCACAGGAAAGGGCTCTGCATGTGCTCACGGATACCGCAGCCCCAGAGGGTAGGATTCCTCCAGAAAAGAAGTGATCAAACAAACAACATGTTCCCTAAATCTTTGGTTTGGGCTTAAGTTTCCCCTGCTCTTTCTATCTGTCCTCCATTCCTGACACTATAGCTGGGATGCCTGCCTTTGTAACCAAGCCTGGCTCGGGCAGAAGCACATCTTCTGAGCATCAAAAAAAAGATGCACATTTTTTTTTTTTTTTTTTTTTTTGAGACAGAGTTTCACTCTTGTTGCCCAGCCTGGAGTGCAATGGCGTGATCTCAGCTCACTGCGACCTCCGCCTCCCGGGTTCAAGCGATTCTCTTGCCTCAGCCTCCTGAGTAGCTGGGATTACAGGCATGCACCACCACGCCCGGTTAATTTCATATTTTTAGTAGAGACAGGGTTTCTCTATGTTGGTCAGGCTGGTCTCAAACTCCCGACCTCAGGTGATCCACCTGCTTCGGGATCACTTCTGGGACTTCAACTTTGTCATCTCCTGGCTGATCCAGCCACCATACTAGCCCCTGCCCAAGGCCCTGAGTTCATAGCTGCCATTTCTTCCTGTTTCTATGGGCAGCCTCGACTTACCAGCAGGTTTTGGAGCCAATTGGACTAGGTTTGTTTCCTGGCCCTTATCAGCCATGTGACCTTGAATCAGTCAATTCCTTTTTTTTTTTTTTTTTTTTTTTTTTTTTTGAGACAGAGTCTCACTCTGTCGCCCAGGCTGGAGTGCAGTGGTGTGATCTCTGCTCACCGCAACCTCCACCTCCTGGGCTCAAGCAATTCTCTTGCCTCAGCCTCCCGAGTAGCTGGGATTACAGATGCTCACCACCACACCCAGCTAATTTTTGTATTTTTACTAGAGATAAGAGTTTCACCATGTTGGCCAGGCTGGTTTCAAACTCCTAACCTCAAATGATCCACCCGCCTCGGACTCCCAAAGTGCTGGGATTACAGGCATGAGCCACAGCACCCAGCCAGTCAACTTCATGAGGGCTGTATTTCTTTATCTATAAAATGGAGATAATAGCCCCATCAATGTTTTTGTAAGACATAAATGTGTTACTACATCTGCAATTATTAGTCCTGTGCTCGCCATGCATTTGATGTTCCAAATAAAATGTATTATTATTGGCTAGTTATCATCTGCCTTTTAAATAGATATAAATAAATATTGTAAAGTACAGCCTGTGACAGCAACAGTAGACGTCTGCCCCGGTTGTGTTTAGGCAACGTGCTGGCTTCTAAAAATTGCTAATAATATATTTTATTTAATGAACATATCCCAAATATTTTCAATTCAATGTGAACAATATAAAAATGAATGAGATATTTAAAATTTTTTTATTATGGTAAAATACATACAACATAAAATGTACTATCTTAACCATTTTTATGTGTACAGTTAAGTGGGATTAAGTTGATTCACATTGATGTGCAACCATCACCACCACCCATCCACAGAACATTTTTCATCTTGCCCCAAAATATTAAACGCTTTGCCAGTTTGTGTGTTATCCTTGCACAGGGCCCATGTTAATTTCCTCTGTGTCATTCCAATTTTCAGTATCACTTCCAATATTACTTGTTACCCACACAAACACAGCACCCTGGCCTTTTAAAGAGGTTCACCGATGGTCTGAAAGTGATTGACAAGGGTTAAAGAACCTGTCTTATAGAGTAAGTTTCCTTTAAACCTCATGCAATTTTGCACGCTAAAAATGCCTCAGAAACTCTGACTGGGGGTTCTGTGGACACAAAACTTACTGTGACATCTATAGCTTGAACATTTTCATTTTTCACTCAACCAGAACTAACTTAAGGTGTGTCGTCACCAATGTGCTTTCTCAGAGGGTCTATTGCTGACTAATTGGAGGCATTGTGTTAGTAAATTCTTCTCAAACAAATATATTCTTTCCACAGATCTTACATCTGAGTCCTTTATGGAGGCAGTGTTAACTTTCTACTGTAAACATTTGTTATTCAACTCCAGATCAGATACAAAATGGGTATCGAGATGAAGTGCAGAAATACTTTTTTTTTTCTTTCTATTCCACATGACTTTTTAAGACTCGGCGCAGGATAGAAAAGAATGCCTGAGTCAGGATTCAGGAATTAACTATCACCCACAGGCTCACTTCTAGGTAGATGGAGAAGTGCATATCCCCACATCCCCCTGAGACTAGGTGTGGCCATGTGGCTTGCTTGCCCAGTGGAATACGGGCTGCAGTTACCTTGCCCCAGTCAACTCTGAAACTGTGTGTGATGCTAGTGGTGTCATAAAATGATGGATCCCCCATCAGCCTGGGACCCGTAACAATTACAAAGAGCAGAGCCCCCTCCTGCCCAGTGGGAAGCGTGTAATACAGCAGCAATAAAGTTTTGAGTCTTTAAACCCCTGAGATTTCGGGATTTTTCATTACAACAGCATAATCAACCTTATCCTGGCTAATACAGGAGCTAAGTAATAAATGCAAAAAAATCACTAAATCATGAAAGGCCTTCCTCTTTTTCCCTGCCCATCACCTGCCCACCAACACTCTTCTCTGACCACCACTATAAACAATAGAGCAAATTCTGAAAGAAAACTTCCCTTGGTCATAATTTTAACATGGCTAGGTTTTTTTTTTTTTAATTTTTAAAAATTTTTATTTTTGAGATGGAGCCTCACCCTATTGCCCAGGCTGGAGTACAATGGCATGATCTCAGCCCACCACAACCTCTGCCTCCCAGGTTCAAGCTATTCTCCTGCCTCAGCCTCCCAAGTAGCTGGGATTACAGGCACCGCCACCATGCCTGGCTAATTTTTAGTAGAGATAGGATTTCACTATGTTGGTCAGGCTGGTCTCGATCTCCTGATCTCATGATCCACTTGCCTCAGCCTCCCAAAGTGCTGGGATTACAGGCCTGAGCCACTGTGCTTGGCAGCTTAGCTCTTTTATGTTGTCGTTTTTCCAGCTCAGGTTTGGTGATGTAATGGAGCCTTAAAATCTGACCATTTTCAGGCCGGGCGCAGTGGCTCAAGCCTGTAATCCCAGCACTTTGGGAGGCCGAGGTGGGCGGATCATGAGGTCAGCAGATAGAGACCATCCTGGCTAACACAGTGAAACCCCATCTCTACTAAAAATACAAAAAATTAGCCGGGCAAGGTGACGGGCACCTGTAGTCCCAGCTACTCCGGAGGCTGAGGCAGGAGAATGGTGTGAACCCAGGAGGCGGAGCTTGCAGTGAGCCGAGATAGCGCCACTGCACTCCAGCCCCGAGACTCCGTCTCAAAAAAAAAAAAAAAAGTCTGACCATTTTGAAGTTTCAGTCCTCTAAGGTAACATGGTTATTAGTGGGTATTGGTGCTGGGCGTATCTGTCTTTCAATCATCTTCATGACATGTTCATCCATTTTCACTTGACAGACATATTGGGGCTGAAAGCGACGTTCTTTATTTTTTTCAAGTTAGAGAAAATATGCTCCCACGTGAGTGAATTCTCTTTCTAATCTGAAACTCCAAGCTAGACACCTTCCAAAGGTGAAACTGCGACAGAGCGTAATCACTGGGATTCCATTCATTTGCTGCTGCCTCACTTTCAGAAAAGTGAGAAGGAGGCTGATCCTAATTTGGTACCTACAGCACACAGGCACTATGCATGTTATTTAGAGTAGCTTTCAATGCAATCTCCTGAAAGATTGGTTCTTAACTTTTCGCAAACTTCTTTGAGAATGTGTTGAAAACCACTGAGCCTCTCTTCAGAAATTAACACACAAAAAGTTTGCATTCAACGTAAGGACGTTTGCAGGGGTCATGAACCCCAGCTGGGCTCCCTTCAGATGCATTTCTGCCTGCTCTAGAGAGATGTCATATGGCAGAGAAGCATAATGTAAGGAAATCACACAATTTAAAAACCTGAGTCCCACTTATCAGACACCTGCTAGCTGCAGAATCTGAGCAAGTCACCTGACATCTCTGAGCCCCATCTCCTTTTAATACGGAGTGATCTCTCCTGAGCCTGCTCTGTGCTGCATGGTGTGTTAGACGGGGGAATGGAGCTACAGTGATGCTTAAGACCCACTGCCTGCCCTGAGAAAGCTCACAGGCGAGTACTCTAAGGGAGACAGAATAATACACATCAATAGAGGAGAAGCAACCCCTGACCTCTCGCCTATACTAACCCCACCGAGAGCCAGCTTCCAGGACACAGACTGGGTCCCATCTGCCACGGGGTGGGGCTGCAGGTTTTATAAGGTTCCATTTGGGCATGCCTGTCTGATTCCTCCTGCTTCGGCACTTCAGCTGTGGACACACCCAATTCTGCTCTCTCCCTCCAGCTGGCTTGAGAGAAAGGCAGAGTCTGCCCCACTAGAATGGCGCCGCTGGCTCTCTTTTCTCTTTTTCACAAATGAACAGGCTTTTCATTTGGGGTTCAATACTACATTTACGTTTAGGGATCCACAGAGGCTCCATTTAGGCCCAGAGGCTCATCCCAGTGCTGCAGTCTGTAAGGAACTTGGCTGAATATAAAGTGAGCCTTTGGTTTCTCACCCATTATCACTCATTTGTACGTCTCCCTCAGGGAATCAGGAGGGAGGGAGTGAGCTTGGCAGATGAAAGTTCAGGTCTTCCTGAGTCCTCTGAAATAGGGGCAATGCCCAAACCCCATGTGAACACTTTAGAAAGAGTAGCCAGGGCACAGTCTGATCAGTGCTCTGGGGGCAACATGAGCTGTGTGCTCTGGAGGCAGAGAGGAGGAGCAGCTTATTGTGGGGTAATTATGCCACCTGGCTGACCTCTCAGCTGTGAAGAGGGCATTAAATGAATTGCACACGGGCGCTTTGCAGATTGTCTGGATGAAAGCAAGATGCTACAGTCATTCGCCAGTGTGGACATCAGCCCCTCAGTTTATCTCAAGGGGAATGGGGCTGGCTGGAGTATCTAATCCCTTCCTTTCCTGACTCCCCGCTCCCCAGGCCCACCCCCACCCCCACTCAAGATGATTGTTCTTTAGTCAAGGGGAATGAATGTCTTCCAACACGATATGCTTTCCAAACCCTTTGAGCTTGTGCTTCTCTTCTTTCTTTTCTTTTGGGAAATAAGATTCTGGGTCAGAAGTCTTCTAAATTTAAAGAAAGTACTTAGAGAAGAACATCTTCTTTCTCTGCTAAGGCAAAAGCAAGCCTGAACCCCCATGCTAATGAATCGGCAATGCTAGGGCATATTCGGAAGCTGCCCAGAAGAAGTGGGTGGGAAAGAAGGTCTGATTTAACTGAGAGTAAATTGTGCTCAAGGGATATGTAATCTCTCCAAGGCAATGTGTCACTCAACTGCAAGCTTTCCTCATTTTTTCCCACTCATTCGTCTGCTTTCCTACTTAGATTCTATGGGCTAAGTCACATGGCATTGAAGAAAGTCACATTACATCACAAGCGTGGACACACCTTCTACCCAGCTGGGGCAATCTGGCTGTCCCTACTTAGTCCACAGAGATGAAGACACAAACAAGCTCCTCCTCTCTTCTGTTTATCTTCAAAATGGCTCCTGTAGATGGCCAAGCCTGTAACTTCTCAAATCTGGGGCTTCATCATTGACATGCTTTGCTTTCAACTCTATAAAGTTTTCCCGTGCCCTAAGGAACAGGAGCCCTGTTTGTTCATGTGCCAGTTTGGAGAGCCAGGACTTAACTACAAATAATTGAGCACATGTGCAGGAGTCTGCATGTGGAACCTTGAGCCTTCCCAGCTGAGCTTCTAACTGACTCCCACAGCACCTCTCAGTCTTGCTTCTGGCAGGGAAGCCCCAGGCTTGGGATCCAGCTATGTGGCACTGGACCCAGCCCAGAGCTATAGCCCAGGCTGGAAGAGAAACAGCTCGATGTTTTCATCTTATTCTGCAAAACAAGACGAAGCCTTCTTCTATCCTTTTACAATGAGATAAGAAGACTAGAATTTATATCAGTTTGCAAGTTAATCGTCCAGAATGTAAAGAGATGCAATCTGTGTAATTAATTTGCATTTCTGATGGCAGAACAGAAATTCAGTGACTACCAGTGTAACTTAGGAGAGTAAGAATTGTCTCATGTGAAAAATGGTTAGGACCAAGTGCCATCTTGGCTTAGCTAAGACCTGATGACAAGCCAAGATCCTACCTCTGTTATATTAACATAGTATTTATTCATTCATTCAATCAAAATCTTAGCACCTACTTGTATATGCCAAGCTGGGCACAAGATAGTGAATAAGAGATAACTCCTGCCCTCGTGAAATTCAGTCTGGTGCAAGGTATAGACAGGTGAATAGAAATCAAAGTATAGTGTAACGAAAGTTGAATGTTGGCCAGTTAACAAAAGAACAGCAATTTTTAGCCAGAGGAAATGACACAACCTTTTTTTCAAAATATAAGGAACTAAGGCTGGGCGCGGTGGCTCATGCCTGTTATCCCAGCACTTTGTGAGACTGAGGCGGGCAGATCACGAGGTCCAGAGATCAAGACCATCCTAGCCAACATGGTGAAAACCCATCTCTACTAAAAAACACAAAAATTAGCAGGGCATGGTGGCGCGGGTCTGTAGTCCCAGCTACTCGGGAGGCTGAGGCAGGAGAATCACTTGAACCTGGGAGGTGGAGGTTGCAGTGAGCCAAGATCATGCGACTACACTCCAGCCTGGCGACAGAGCGAGACTCTGTCTCAAAAAAAAAAAAAAAAAAAAAAGTAAGAAACTCCAAGGCAAAGAATCCATAGAATGTCCTTAAACTTCATGAGGTTAAATGTCGGTCGCTATACACATATGACTTATGGTTATCTACTTTTATGAATTATGTAAGTATTTATTAAGAAAGTTGTAAAAACAATTAAACAATTTTAAAAAAACAGATGCCCGAACAGATTTTGGAGGTTCAGAGTAGCACTCTGTTTTATGCTAGTGAAGGCAGGAAACTGCCCCTGATCCCTTTGCAGGTGGGAACTGCAGTGTGGGCGTGAGAACTAGCCAGGCGCTTCGGCGCTAGCAGAGGTGAAGTCCACTCACTTGCACCCACTGAGCTCAACCCCAACAGGAGGGACCACGCAGGTAAACAGATACAGGAGCCGGGGTGAGTGCTTTTGGGCGCTGGTAGAAACAAACTCTATACCAGCCCCATGGCAGCATCTGGGGGGTGTCTGCAACCCCTTAAGCCCCAGAGGAAGTGTTACAGTCAGTGCTCTTTTAGCCTTGCCACCTGCAGATGGCTTAAGTATTAACAGCTCAGTGGAGGGTCCATGTGACAGCCTTTTGCACCCACACTTGTGGCTCCGAGCTCTTGTTCAGCATCCTGGAAAAACAAGGTCGCATGAATGAGTTGAAGATGGTAAATGTGGGAGATTTTTATTGCCAATGAAAGTGGCTCTCTGTAGGATAGGGAGTTGAAAAGGGGACATAGCAGGAAGGTAATCTTCTCCCAGAGTCCAGCTGTCCTTGGTCGGACTCCTCTCTGAAGCTGCACCATCAAGCTGTCGTTCTGAAGTCAAGCTCTCCTCTCCAATGTTCAACATAGTCTCCAATGTCCGGTTGCTCTCCTCCACTCCCTCTGCCAGTGGAGCCTTGGGTTTTCATGGGCACAGGATCGGGGATGGGGTGGGGCGGGCCATGGGTGGTTTTGGAAAAGGCAACATTCAAGCAGAAAAACAGGGATGTCTGTTCTCACTTTGGGCTTAGGTTCCAGGCTTGAGGGTGGGGACCTTGCCCGGGACCCGCCCTCTTCCACCCAGAATTCCCCTGTCTCCTGTCCCTATCGCTGGTGACATCATCTCCCTTTTATTTGACACTATCAGCAATCCCACTGAATCTAGGCATCATCAACCAAGGTTGTGTAAGGACATGCTGTTGACTTGTGCGAGGAGTAGCAGAAGTGGAGCCATAATTTGCAGAAGCCCACTGCCGAGTAGAGTCATCCAGACACCCCGAGTTGGTTTGTATGATCATATCTTTGCATACTCCTTTGCTCTGGGTGGGGGGGGACCAGGTGAACACCTCCCAGGCAAAGTGCTCTCCTCTCTGTCTTAATGATGCCGTGAGCAGAGCTCTGCCCACGTATCCTGGTGCCTTGACTATCAGAAATTGAAATCACCTGCAACGTGAACCACGCCTCCTCAGCCTTCTTTAGCCAGAGGAAGGGTTTCCTTCTGCAGTCCATTTCCCGGTGTTCTCCTTAAGGCCCCTGATGACTGGGCGATGTGGCCATTGCCTCATGTGGGTTTTCATATTTTCTCAGACAAAAGATGCTTCTGTGATCTGCAAGCTGTTCTGCAGGTCCTGCTCTCTCTCCTGCATTCTCTTTTCCCTTCGTTAGGTTACGCTGAAGTGTTTCTGCAGCTCTCTTAAACTTTCTACTAACAAAACACTGGCCTCATTTCTATTAGCTTGTCCTTAGGGCACCTCTGGGAGGCATCTCAGTTGCTCCTTATGCAACACAAGTAACCGGCCTCACAACTCAAACTTGGCTGTAGGCAGATGACTCTACTAAATGCTAACATGGGGCAAGAGAGAACAAAAAACTGATTTTTTTTTCTCTTCAAGGACTTTGAATCTAGTCAAGGACACCAAACATTTATGGATTTACAAAGAAACAACTTTGCCTCATAAACAAGAAATAGTCTTCTCTGCTTCTGGAGCCCTTTGTCCATGAGGCCATGGTAGCAATATTTTTATTCTATTGGATGCTTTGCCCCTTTGTTTTTCTACGAAGATGAGCCCCATGAGGGTAGACGCACATCTTTTCGACTTCTCATTCCCAGTGCTGTGAAAGAAAATAGAATCTCAGGACCCCACACTCACTATGCCAAAGGGAAAGTTACGGTTGGGAACTGAGTCACCAATCCTGCCTTCCTTTTGTTCTGGAGCAGATAGCTGTAATTCCACAACCCGTGTCATAGGCTCATTTCCTGTACGCCCTCTTTTCTCATGTCTATAATACTTTATCTTAAATAAAATGTAGATTTACTGAGCATGAGACAAGTCATCATTGACTTTTTCATCTACACTCTCTTTTCACATGTAAAATGTAGTTTACTAAGGCTCATCAGAGCCTCACTAGAATGTAACCACCTACCTCACTGCCTACTCACTCTCCTCTTTTTTCCCCTCCTGCTTCCTCTTTCCTCTTTAAATACAGAAGTTCCTGAAACCCTTTTGGAAAAATCACAGGTCACAGATGTCCCTGCAACTGGTGTATTTTCCCAAGCATGTCCTCGACCTTGACAGAATAAACTTCTATGGATTGACACCTGCCTCAATCACTTTTTGGTTGACAGTGCCCATCATGGTGCCTCTTACATGGGTATTCTATAAGTATTTGTTGGATACTAAATTTGTCGAGAGGTAAAGTGGCTGAATCAACTTCTTTACATTGACTGCCCTTGGGCAGGAATAGTTTTCACCCAGTTACTTAACTGTTCAGAAATCGGTTGCACACTGTTGATGAGAAACAGAAGCTCGGGATGTTCATGTCAGCCAACATTTCCTCATTCACCAGGAAGTATCACTTGAATGAAGTTCAAGGTAGCAGAATGGCAAGGACAGTTCTATTCAGCAACCATTCGGTGGCGTATATAATATATGTGTGTGCATGTGTATTTATAGACCTATATACAGATTTATATGTATGTGTATATATATATTTATTCACACATTTACACATGTATAATATGACTTCAGGAAATACCAAGACAACCTCTAATAAAAATGTATGTTCCTATTACATCCCCCTAGTCAAGGGATGAATGTGGCGGAAGGGGCTTATGAGGAAAAGAAGGGCTCCTACAATGTGTTAGGAAGTGGGTGTTCAGAAGCAGGAATGTCAATCTAGGAAAGGGGACCAGGGATGAAGGGATTCCAGGGTAGAGCGCAGTGAGGGTTGCTAGTGATCCTGTATATTTAGAAGACCTGGGAATAAGAGGGTCTGAGAGGCTTACCCATGGGCAGCTGAGAGGGATTGGGGTCTGCAGTCGTCCACCACTCGCTGCAGCTGTGGGGTGAGAACCGCTGATCCCCGTCCAGGCGGAGCTTCTGGCAGAAAGTGTGCAGAGTCATCCGATGCACGTGCTTGGGATTTGAAACATCTCAATTCAAATTCTAGCTCTGTCATCAGTCAACTTGGGAAAAAATTATTTCACTTCTCTCAGGGCTTTTTCTTCATTTCTAAAATGAAGCTGCTATTCGACCTTGTAAGTTGTTGAGCAAATTAAATAACAGAAAACACTCAATATGGTGCCTGCCACATGGAAAGAAAGTAATACACAGCAAGTCTCATTAAAAGTTATTATTGGCTGGGCATGGTAGCGCACACCTCTAATCTCATCACTTTGGGAAGCCAAGGTGGGAGGATCGCTCGAAGTCAGGAGTTCAAGATCAGCCTGGGCAACATGGCAAGACCCTGATCTCTAAAAAAAAATTTTTAAATAGCAAGGCATGATGGCTCATCCCTATAATCCCAGCTACTTGGGAGGCTGAGGCAGGAAGATCACTTGAGCCCAGGAGGGTGAGGCTGTAGTGAGCTGTGATCATACCACTGCACTCCAGCCTGGGCAACAGAGAGAAACCCTGACTCAAAAAAAAAAAAAAAAAAAAAAAAAGAAAGAAAGAAAAGAAAAAAAGCCAATATTGCAGGGAGAGGCAGGTCATCTGGAGATGGCTAGGTTCTCATGGTAAAGTGCTGGGATGGGGCTAGACTAACCAGACAAGAAATTTCAGGAGACATTTTATCCTTATAAGTATTCAAAGACTTCTGGGAAGGAAAACATTGTGAACATCATTAGACAGTTATGCCTTGGTTAGAAATAATTTTTTCTGAAAGCTGGTTTTGATTAAGAAAGGGAGAAGTGAGAAAGGACATGGACAATTGACTGGGGGGAGAGAGATTGTGGGAGGAATTTCTGAGCTACAAGACATAGAAGGCTTGTCCGAGAAAAGCATGCTGAAAAGAAACTCCTTCTGCTTCTCCACTTTGCTGCTGAGTAGACGGGGGCCGGCCCTCCTTTGGTAGCTGAGTGTCACTTCCTCACCTCCCCCACTCCATTCTGCCCTGAGTGGAAGTGACCAAAATGTGCCATTTCCTGCGGCAGGGCGTGCTACATCAATTCCTCATCGGGCAGTTAAATCCTATCTCCTCTTTGTTTTTCTAATACCCAGATGTTATTCAGAATACTTCTGTTCTCCTCAATTCTCTTTTCCCATGTTGGAATTAGGACTGAACAGATGCATTTAAGCCAACTTGATTTTCTGTCAATTTGGGAGTCAAATCTTGCGAGTTTTTTTTTAAGAGACTGTGGTGAAAAAAACCGAAAATACTCAAAAGAGCATTATTCTCGGGATGCTTCTGATGTATCTGGAGCCAGAAAATTAAAGACATTTATAAAAGGCAGATTTCTGCCAAAAAAAAAAAAAAACAAAAAACAAAAAAACAATTTTATCTTCCTCTTACCTGAAAGCCAGATTGTGTTTAGAATGTGCAAATTGAAAGCAGATTGAATAAGTGCTGCTGCTCAGGGTTTGGGCCTTTTGAATGTGAAAAAAACCCTAACTATGAACCAATCGATTTGTCTGCTCTTAGGAGGCTTATCTGTCATGAGCTATTATCTTATACTGTAGTAATAAACACGCCTTGCCTACTGAAGAGAGGTGTGGAGTTCCATAAACTTCTAAGAGGATATTCTCAAGGGCAACAGTTCCCAACATATGTCCTAAGAGGAACTAGTTCCGTGGGATGGTAATGCACTATCTTGTGCTAACCAAGCTTGGAAAATACCAGATTATACAAAATAAACTCAATTTCTTTTCCTCAGGAATATTCAGCCTTCAATATAAACCTAATATACATATTTAATATCCGTTCACTGAGATTTTTCTAGAGTGAAGAGTCAATGTTTAGCATTTTCCAAACTAATTCAACAATAGACTCCTGTTTCTGAGAGTGGTTTTGAGAGTCGCGTTCCATGGACCACATGTTGAGAAATACTGCACAAAAGTCATTAGTCTACTGATGGTTAGTGTGTGGTTAGCTATTTAAAATAATAACACATTTGCTGGTATTCTAGATTCTTGAGTCTGGGAGACAAAAGCTCATCACTATTTGTAGCAAAATTAACCACCACTTTTTGGAGCTAATTGAATATTAAACTGGCATAATTCCTACATGGAAGACACACGAAATACATATATAAAATATAACTCGTTTTGTTCTGTAGATGAGGTGAGTAGAACCCGGCAATTATCAACTGATCAGTGATTTTTTCTTTGTAGAAGATTCTAGCCTGCAGAGACATATGGTGGACAACTTGAAATCAACCAAGATAACAATTTTCTTTGTATTGATGAACATTCATTTCCATCCAGAGAGATGTGCAGGGGAATATATTCCTGTCTGAAGAGAGGAGGGCAGAGTTCTGTGAGCTTCCATGTTGACAGTCAGTAGGATGATACTGCCTGAAGATTTAAAGATTCTCAGATCACCACTATACATTGGGAAACAATGCACACACACACACAAACACGTGCGCGCGCACACACACACACACACACACACACACACACACTGCTCCAGGCTGTTAAAAGATGAGAAAAGTAAAACCTAAATATGCTTGCCATTATAGTAGCAAGAGCTGGGATTTTAAACTCAGTACTTCTGACTCTCATTCCAAATGAAAATAGAGTTTTTTCACTTGCAGATAACCATATTACAAAATGTTAGAAACTTGTTAAAAGTGAGAAAATCCAAGTGTATTTCTCAATCTCCTGCTCAGAGATTCCTCTGCTTGTCCTCAATGGTCATTTTCCAAGACAAGCCTTCAGATCCAAGGCATAATAAAGGCTGCTAGAAAGAAAAAAAGCAAATAAAAGTCTCCCCTCAAAGAGACTCAAATCTAGAGTAAATTTTATGGAGCCAATTATACTGTTTACACAGGCATAAATTATGTAATAGAAACATAAACAAACTGCTGAGATGGAGAAGGAAGATTCGGTTACGCATAGAAGCTGAATTTGTCTTTGAAAGATGGATAGAATTTTAAGATATGAAAGAAGAGAATGTTGGTTTACCAGTTGCCCAAAAGGGCACAGTAAGTCAGAAAATGAGGTGTGCTGGCATTTAGTAACAGGTCATTACTGGCAACTAACAAAGCCAGCCTGAGAGGCAAAGAGGACTCTGGTGTCAATTCCAAGACATCTACACAGAAGCAAGAGCTAGTGAGAGAGGTAACAAACTTAAAATAATGAGACTGAACCCACATTACAAACTGCTCAGGAAAAGCAAAGCATAGGAAATAAGTATGTAGGGAGGAAGTTGAGTGGATAAGTAGAGAGGGCAGCCGGACCCAATTCTGATGGATAATTTGGGGTTTCTGGTTTGGTCTTGATTTTCAGAAACTGGCTGGATTTCTTCCTCTCTCTGTAAGGCAGCTTAAAAACATCACTGGGGAAGTGACAGAGCCAAGGAATAATGAGCAAAGGCACAGAGGTGAGAAAGTGCCAAAGGCCTGGAAGCAGCTGGTGTGTTCAGCAATCAATGAGTGACGTGTGGTTCCCCCTCGGTATCCATGGGGATTGGACCTGCGATCCCCCGAGGATATTAGAATCCACAGACACTCAAGTCCCTTATGTAAAATGATGCAGTATTTGCATATAATCTACACACATCCTCCCATAGAATTTAAATCATCTCTAGTTATAATACCCAGTACAATGTAAATGCTATATAGATAGTTATTATACTGTGCTGTTTAGGGAATGATGACAAGGAAAATGCCTAAGAGTCTGTGTATGCTCAGCACAGACACAACTATCCTTTTTTATCTCCAATTTTTTTGCCTTTCTTTCTTTTTTGTAGACACAGGGTCTCACTATGTCACCAGGGCTGGTCTTGAACTCTGAGCCTCAAGTGATCTTCCTGCCTCAGCCTCCCGAAGTGCTGGGATTACAGGAGGGAGTACCACACCCAGCCTATTGAATATTTTTAATCTGAAGTTTGTTGAATGCATGGATGAAGAACCCACAGATACAGAACAGAGCTCTAACTGTAGTGGACTCTGCCCTCTTTTGCTCAAGAGAAAACGAAACAAAACAAAACTGGATGTTCATCTAGGAGACGAGAGTGAAAGTGCAGACCAGAACCCCATCTCTGCTAAGGGAATGACCGTCTCAGAGGTCAGATGTCTCCAGCTGTGAGTCAGTGCTTTCTTCCAAATGAGCCTTGGCCCGAAGAAGCCGTGCAGTGAATGACCTTCACGCATCAACTTGGAGTCTTTTTGGAAAAGTGAATGCCATTTTTAACCATAAGAAGGGCTGGTCCTGAGGTTGGAAATTAAGAAGCCCTCATTGTGTGAAGGGCTTTGAAGTACCACCCGAAGTTGCTCTTGATCTTTTCTGTTCAAGTAGAAATACACTATGAATTCACCCTGGAATTATAAGCTCTTATTGGCGTTTAGTCTGGAAAGAGGGCAGGGAAGAATCCAAAGAATGAATTATAACGAAGGAATGTTAGGCATATGATATCTGGGTAGGGGAGGTCTTACAGGGCTGAGCAACTTTCCTATGATGGCTCACACCTGTATTCCCAGCCCTTTGGGAGGCCAAGATGGGAGGACTGCTTGAGGCCAGGAGTTTAATAGCCTGGGCAACATAGTGAAACCCTGTTTCAACAAAAAAGAAAAAACATAGCTGGGAGTGATGACCGCAGGAGTCTGTGGCAGGAGGATCACTTGAACCCAAAAGTTCAAGTGAAAACAGTGGTGCTATGACTGTGCCACTGTTTTCCAGCCTGAGCAGTACAGTGAGACTTTGTCTCAAAAAAAAAAAAAAAAAAAAAAAAAGACCCATGGCCACTATCAGATTCAGGACAGGTGCTGCTCCCCTATAGCACTCAGGGTGTTGGTGCCATTTGCACAGGGCTTGGGCACTGGCTCAGAGGAAGGGTAAGTTGGTGTTCGTCAGAGTTGAGCTAATGCTGCCCTTGAGCCATGGCTGCTGCTGCTGAGCTGAGTCACAGCCCTGGAAGAGGTGTGGGGCTTACAGTGCTGTCGTCAGAACCAGCTTCTGCCCAGCACTGCATTCTCAGTCAGCCCTGGCTCTGGGACAGGTGGTCCCCAGGGAAGCCTGGAACATCAGGACTGCAGTTCTCTCTTTGTTCTGAATTAGTTCAGATGCCTTTTACTGAGTGTGTGTTTCAGGGATGATAGAATATCATCAGCAAGCCCAGATTTTGGTGATGCTCACCTGGGAGGGTACGGACAGGCTCCACCAGGCTTCCTAAGGTAGGAAGTCAGGACTAGCAGAGAACATGGGCCTCAAGAGTCAGCACTCAACTTGCCAGCCAAGAGAAGTATTCCATATCTCGGGGTCAGCTTTTCCTGAGGGTTTGTATTCTATTTAGAAATGTGTTTTAGTCATGTCCTAACCAAGAGATATGATCATCAAAAAACCTTGCAGTCTGGCCATCTGGACACTTGGTTTCTTTGGGGTTTGTTAATAAAGGAAGGACAGAAAGGTCAGCATGTGGTTGGGACATCTGGCTGCCACCATAGAGTCTGGAAAAAGTCAATGATGGCTAGCTGTCCCCTGAAACTGGAGTCACATCTCTGCAAAGGAAAAGCTTTCTCTTCTTGGAAATGTCATGTCCGAAGCCATTTCTCAAGTAAGCTGAGTTCTTCTTTATGAATGCCCACCAGGCATTCATCAGAATAGTGTCCAGCACTGGGAACCCGAGCTCTTATGTTCCCATTGGAGTACTTCAGTGGTGCGCTGATGACCTCATGTAGAGGTCTGATGAGAAGCTATTGCACTCAAATCCACCTATTGATTTCAGTTCATGGAACTGACTGAGGCCTTATAAGCTCCTTGTCACCAGCACGACAGGGAGCCCTCCCTCAGAGGGAGCCCTGGAAATCCTATAGAGGGCTTACTTCTCTGGTACGGGTATTTTCAATTTCTTCATTCACTCACTTAACACATATTTAGTAAGCACCTATTGTGTGCCAGGCACTGTTCTGGGTGGCAGGAACCCCAAAATATGTAGATCCTAGTCTGTACAAACTTTTAAAAGAGAGAAAGCCCTTTATAATGGGAAAGGTATTGGATCATCTGAACCAGGGCTGGATTTGGAATATAGAAAAGTGTGGAATTGATTCACTCTGTTACCAGGATAAACGATATGTTTTGCACCCCGGTATTTTCTTTTTTCAGAATGAGAGGAGTGGACAAGACAGCAGTCTTCATGGAGGCAGTTGTCAAGGCTGGGCTTTGCCTCTAGGAACGCCCTCAAGATAAATCGCCAACACCTGGAGCGACAATGACCGTGGGCCTGGAGCTGCCTGTCATCTCAGCTGCCTGCCCTTTCTACGCAGGATGAAGGAAAAAGACTGAATTCCCAGCAGGCCTGAGACACATGAAGGACCAGCTACCTAGGACATGAAAGAAGAATGCCAGTATTTGTGGAGCACCTTCTATTGAGCAGAGCCCGTCACCTACTCCTTCAGGGTGTTACTTCCTTCGTCTTTCAAGATGAGGAAACTGAGGTTCAGAGAGGCTAAGCAGCCGATAGAAAAGGGCAGAGCCAGGAGTCAGATTCAGATTCAGGCCTATGAGGCTCCAGACCTCAGATACCACAAGTGAATAAGTGAATGAATGAGTTATGGAAGAATGGAAGACTGCTTTTGACGGTGGTGCAGCAAATGCTGCTAGGGTCTAATCATGTATTTAGTCTAGTTTGGGCACAAATCGTGGGCATTAGAACAGCAGGTGGGAGAAGCAGATGAAACTTGGTCTTTATGTGCTCAGTGCATCCTGTTGGTTTTGCCTTTCTGCAGAAATGAGTGGAAACTGAAGACTGAGTGGCAGTGGAGGGGAGAGGGACAGAGCCAGGCTCTGGGAAGGTCAGCTGGCAGCACTGAGACTGAGGGAATGGGAGGGACCCAAGAGAAATTTTCTGAAGTTAGTAAAGAGGTTGTAAGGGGGAAGGAGTGCAAAAGGAAGGGGTAATTAATGCTAGAAATATTGCAGGAGAATTCATAAGACTTCTTGACTGAGTGGGTAGGAAATGTAAGTAGAGGAAGGGATCGCAGCTAGCTCTGTAGTTATTTCTTTGAGTTTATGCTTTATTAGTGTTGGCTATGAGCCAGCACTTACTTAGATTGTCCTATCTGGTCCTCTCAATAACCCCACGAGAAACATTCTATTATCATCATCTCCTTTTAATAGATGAGAATGCAAAGAGGCACATAGAGATCATATAAGATTTCTCAGTACAAGGGACATCTCCACCTGGATAGCTTCACCTCAAACTCAACACTTTATAAACTAAATCCACCATTGCCCCGCCAACTTGCTCCTCCTTTTAGCTTCCCTGTTTTAATTAGTGCCATCATCATCCTCTTAGTGGCTCAGGGCCAAAGCTTGGAAGAAATGTGTCGTTTTTATTCCTTCATTGTATGTGCTTCCTACAAGCCAGGCAAGATGCTGGGATTACAGGTAGACAATATTGGTCCTGGCCCTTAAGGTGCTTAGAGTATGCCGAGGGTCAACACAGAAGAGTGGCTGGGTCCCACTGTAGAAGAGAAGCAGGATGTCTCCAAATATGGCAAGCTGCTTTCTTCACATCTCTGCTCAATCTCAGTTATGTAATAAATACGCTTCAAAACATTGTCTCAGCATTCTCCAACTGACCAGCTCCACTCTTAATTCCAACTCATAAAGCTAATAACACTAGAAATTTCCAAAAAAAAAAAGAAAAGAAAAGAAAAGAAAAAACTTACGGGT
This sequence comes from Macaca thibetana thibetana, assembly GCF_024542745.1. Lineage (NCBI taxonomy): Eukaryota > Metazoa > Chordata > Mammalia > Primates > Cercopithecidae > Macaca > Macaca thibetana. The sequence goes on along the minus strand of NC_065578.1, from coordinate 204,166,421 downwards.
TTAAAAAAAATTCTGAGCAGCTCAGTTTCCTGCAGAGTTTTCCTAGCAGAGCCACAAACTTGATCAATAAGGATCCTGGGCTCTATCTAATGCCTTTATTGCTCTTATGCTTCTGGGAGGTATTCATTTATTTTCCACTATGCCCTGGCTGTTTCCAAAAATGTTAAAAGCATAGGTGTAATAAAACTATTAAAATGGCATGTGTAGGATCAGCTCTGAGTAATGGAGTAGAGAGAATGGGATTCTCAGAAATCTAGAACTAAGAGGAGACTACTAGCCATAAAACTCAACCCTAAATTCCCTGACAGCCAAGAGAAAAAGAGAAAAGAGAAGCTTTTATTGTAAAAATGGAAGCAAAACGTAGCATTAGTAGAAGCACATCTCTTTCCAGCTCTGATTCTTAGAGTGCTCTATGCTTCATCTCCCCCATTGGCTTTCTCACTGTCTGAAATAGGTCTGTTCCTACGCTATCCCCTATCAGGCGGGGAGCCTCTTGAGAACAAGGACTGTGTCTTAGTCAGTTTTTCTCCAGATGTTGACCTATAACAGATGTTTGATAAATATTATTTAGTGAAGAACTGAACCAATGTCTGTATATAGGTAAGAGGAAGGAAGGAAAGGAGGGAGGGAGGGAGGGAAGGAGAGAATTACCAATATCCAAAGCAGCTTTTTGTTTTGTTTTGTTTTTGCTTTTGTTTTTGTTTTTTGTTTGAGACAGGATCTCCCTCTGTCACCCAGGCTGGAGTGCCGTGGCGTGATCATGGTTCACTTCAGCCTCCACCTCTCAGACTCAAGTGATCCTCCCACCTCAGCCTCCCAAGTGGCTGAGACTACAGGCTCACACCACCACACCAGGCTAATTTTTGTATTTTTTGAGAGACAGGGTCTTGTCATGTTGCCATGTTGCCCAGGCTGGCCTCGAACTCCTGAGCTCAAGCAATATGCCCGCCTCAGCCTCCCAAAGTGCTGGGATTACAGGTGTGTGCCACCACACCCAGCCCAAAGCATTTTTCAGATGGAAACTCATAAAAACTTCTCTGACAACTCCATCCAGATTTAATTCTCAACCTCCTTCTATGTTATCTTAGTGTTTTTTTTTTTTTTTAATCTTTGATTATAGCACATCTTGGCACTGATCACAGTGTCTTATCTCCTCTTGCTGCAGCTCCAGTGCCTGTGGTTAGATAAGCACTGGCCCAGCCTGTGTTTACCACCTACAGCACCGTTGCGATTTATCAACCTGGGATCAGAGTCTGACTTCATTAAGGGCAGTCAAAAGAAGGTACCATAGATTTTTGTGTCCATTCCACATGAGGAGTTTCAAAGTATGTTTTGAAGAAGGTCCACATTTGGGGATTAATTGGAGACCTCCTTGAAGTGACTCTTCTGGGAGACCCAATATTTATCGGATATATGAGTTTTTGGTGTTTGTCTGAAAAGAAAGAAGTCTTTGTACCTAAGGTTCTTATTATCTTTAGTCTCCATCCAACTGAAAGCATGATGGGGATGAAAACTCTGGCTTTCCTGTCCCAGCAGGGGCAGTGTGTATGACTGGCCCCTCCATCCTGTCTCCTCTCCACTCCCCTAAAGAATCCCAGGGTGCTCAGGCTTTCTCCAGCATCCCCTGTCAAAACCACTCCAAAGGAAGGGGGACCTGTACTGGCCACATATGCACTGAGGTTTCTGTGACTCACCTACCTCAATGGGCTCCAGTTCCCTCGCGCCGGGGGTAAGGGAAGACCACCCTAGCATCTTTGTTTCTACTTTCATCAGAGGTAGGAATTATTTTTAGGCAAGGCCAGATGAAAGGGTGGGCTGGCTGGGCAGCTCCCTTGGGGCAAATTTGAACAAGGCATAAACTATCACTGAGATAAATTCAAATTATGGTGCTTGTTAACGTCGGCTTCCATACACAGCTGGTGAAATACAAGTTGATCCTTTTTCATTGAAGTTTGACAGAGCCTTAGGGAAGAAACATTTTTAAATAGACCTTCCCCAAGCTACCATGACTACTAAGAATTTTGAGATGAACACGGGGTAAATGCAATTAGCTGAAGTTCAGCGGCTCACTGAAGCCGAGAGACCAAGTAACACATGGCATAGCTGGAAGGAAGAAGTGATATATTTCGTTATCTGTGTGTTCAAATCATTCAACATGCCTCCAAAGGAGTACTCCAGATCAAAAGAAATCTGAGAATAGATTTCCAGAAAAGTGAGACACATAGTCGACTGTTTTAAGATTGTTGATTCAGTTTTGGTCAATGCTGATTGCTAAACTAACATGTTTCTACGTAAAATTTGTACTCAGAGAAAATCAGCTTCTGTCTCTCATTAATAGGATTGAACATGAAGTTTCAAATGTCAGGCTCCAAAACTACATGTCCTAACTAGAGTCTCAGTACAATTTTCATCCCCTAATTCACAGCTATAGGCCAGGACCGTGCACACAGGCAAGCTGAAAACGCCACCTGTGACGTGACCGCAGAACTCCATTCTGTCCTGTGACACCATTCCTGTAACCCATTGAAAGCCTGTGGCCTCCATTCTGTCCTGTGACACCATTCCTGTAGCCCATTGAAAGCCTGTGGCCTCCATTCTGTCCTGTGACACCATTCCTGTAACCCATTGAAAGCCTGTGGCCTCCATTCTGTCCTGTGACACCATTCCTGTAACCCATTGAAAGCCTGTGGCCTCCATTCTGTCCTGTGACACCATTCCTGTAACCCATTGAAAGCCTGTGGCCTACCTGTTCCGATATCCATGAACCTGCCTCCTCCCAGCAGTGGGTGCTTGCTGTGAATTAGCCGTTCTTACCTCTAACACCTCCAATAGCCGACTGTCACTCCCTTGTACACAGATCTGTCTGTTTTTACCTGTCTATAAGCTCCTTAATTAAGTAAAAGGACCGCTTATTACTTTTCTTTACATTTCCTAAGAGCTAACACAATGCTAAACACATAGTGGACGATAAATACATGTCTATTGAATTAGAAAGCAAGTAAATGAATTAAGTATATAGATTTGACCTGTCGCCTGCTTACACTTGTAGCTTCCACCAAACCCACCTACATGTAAGTACTTCCAGTTCTGGCTCCAACACTCTCTCTGCCTTGTCTTGCCTTATTGCTGTCTACACCCTGTATGAATGAATAAACAACAGTCTTCAACCAAAGGAAGTGGTGGCATTTCAATCATCACGTCAAAGGTGGGGAAGGTTTGAATGGAATGAGAAAGGAGGAAGGGAGGAAAAGCAAGGAAAACCTTTCACAGGGCCCTTAACGTGCCTCCTGTACCTACTGTTTTCTCGGCCTTGAAGGCATTTTATACTTCCTCCTATTACTCCCCATCCTGGCAAAAACAAAAATAAATACTAACCAAACCAAAAAGAAAACTATTCTCATCCTTCAAAGCTTTCACCAAAGGACACAAAACCTTCCTTGGATGACCCCAGCCAAATTAATTACTAACCACCTTCCTCAGCAATCTTAGCAATCTTTTTTTGAGCCTTTGATTGTAACATCTCCTGGCACTTACTCCAAGGTCTTAGGTGTTTGTGTTCATTTCTCAGCTCCATAGCTAGATTGCAGCTTACCTGAAAATGAGTTTTTCTTTTCATCGTTTTATTCCCTTAAGTGCCTAGCACAGTTGGTGTTCCATAAATACATATTGTATTAAATTGAAGAATGCTACAAAGTTACCATCAGGAAAGGAGGCATAAGTTCTGGTGATCTATTGTGCAGTTAAAAAAGAGCTAGAAGAAAAGCTGGAAGAAAAGTTACAAAAGAGCTAGAAGAAAGGCTTTTGAATGTTCTTACTACCAATAAATGATAAATGCATGAGGTGATGGATATTTGATCATTATTTAACATATATATGTATGGAAACATCACATTGTACCCCATAAATATGTACAATTAAAATGTGTCAATAAAAAATAAAATTAAAAAATAAAATAAAAAATGGAAGGATAGCAAGGTCTTCCAGACTGAAGACTTTGGAAGGACAATGCTGAATTGAACCTGAGCTGCATGGCCTTTGTTTAAATCTATCCTCATCTGTATAACTGTGGATGTTATTACCATATTGCTGACTTATTAATGCACTTCTGGCTTCTGGTTATCCCATGCCTATTTCAAAGAGTCTTTAGTATTGTAATTATTTCACATACTGGATTAAATGAACAAAGATATGAAGCCACTTCCTTTAAAACACCTAAATGAGACCGGGCGCGGTGGCTCATGCCTGTAATCCCAGCACTTTGGGAGGCCGAGGCAGGCAGATCACGAGGTCAGGAGATTGACCATCCTGGCTAACATGGTGAAACCCTGTTCGTACTAAAAATACAAGAATTTAGCCGGGTGTGGTGGCAGGGGCCTGTAGTCCCAGCTACTCGGGAGGCTGTGGCAGGAGTATCCCTTGAACCCAGGAGGCGGAGGTTGCAGTGAGTAGAGATTGCACCACTACACTCCAGCCTGGGTGACCGAGCAAGACTCTGTCCCAGAAAAAAAAAAGAAAAAAAAAATTAAATGAGAGACTGGCAGAACCGGAAACCCAGGGCCCCCTACTCTGAGCTCCCTGAGCTCCCTTCTCTAACCCAGCCTCTAACAACTGCAGCCACTACAGTGATAACGCCCTACACTTCTATGGCACCTTCTTCCCTAGGCTTTCATGGAATTCTACAAGCAGTAATTAATGTGGTTTAGACTTTACACTCCACTGTTTACCCTGGCTGTCAATTAATTAGTTAATTGCCAAGCTAGCAAGGCATGCTCTGTGTATACTTTTATGAGGGCACGTACCAGGGTGACTCATATTTGCAGATCTGCTCAGAGGTACACACATGCTGTGGCAACAGAAACCATCCCACAGCCGGCAAAGCATCCAGGGACCTCTGAGGCAGGTGCTGTTTATTATAATCTTCCCACTTTACGGTGGGCGGAATGAATCACCAAAAGGCCCAGGAGCTTTTCCGAGGTGTGAGGAGATTGGTCTCTAACTTTGTTTAAAGGCTGTTCTGTTTGTTCAAATGTGTTTCAAAGTGTTCAGAGGAAAGGGTTTGTCCTCTTAAAACAACATGTGTTAACACAAAACTAAACCCTAAAGTCCTACTAGAACTTTTCATTGAACACTGATACGGGAGGTGGAGGGCAGGGGTTTGAGAGGCCGTCTGTGTCCCAGCTGAGTCCGGTCTGCAGAAAGGAAGCTAGCTGGTGACTCCATGTTCTGAGGAAGTTTTGATTGAGGGGTGTGGACAGTAAGCTCTGAATTTTTTTTAAAAAGATCTTTTGGTTTTGCTTTTAATGGGCAAATAAATATTAGGAATATTAACTGTGTAAAATGTGACGTTTTGATATGTGTATACATTGTAAAATGGTTACCACAAACCAGCTAATTAACCTGTCCTTCACCTCACACAGTTTTTGTTTTGTTTGGAGATGAGAAAACTTCGGGTCTGCTCTCTTAACAATTTCAAATATGCAATAAATAACTGTTAATTTTAGTCCTATAGTCACCCATTAGATCCCCAGAATTTATTAATTAATACATTAGATCCCTAGAATTTATTGATCACAACCAAAAGTTTGTACCCTTTGACCAATATCTTATCTCACCCACCCAGCAACTAGCATTCTAATTTTACTCTTGTTTCTATGAATTTAATTTTTAAATATTTCACACACAAATGAGATCATGTGGCATTTGTCTTTCTGTGTCTGGCTTATTTCACTTAGCATAATGCCCTCCAACTTCATTCATGTTGTGGCAAATGGCAGGATTTCGTTTTTTTATGGCTGAATAATATTCCTTTATATACACACACCAAAAATTTCTTTATCCATTCATTCATCAACAGACACTCGGGTTGTTTGCCTGTCTTTGCTATTGTGAATAATGTTATGATAAACATGGGAGTGTAGATATCTCTTCAAGATACCAATTTCATTTCCTTCAGATACATACCCAGAAGTGGGATTGCTGGATTTAAAAATGGGCAAAGCACTTCAATAGACATTTCTCTAAAGAAGACATACTCATGGCTAACAGGTGCATGAAAAGCTGCTCAGCTTCACTAATCATCAGGAAAATGCAAATATAAACCACAATGAGATACCACCTCACATCTGTTGGGATGGCTATTATCAAAAAGATAAGAGAGAACAAGTGTTGGTGAGGGTGTGGACACATGGGAACCCTTGCACACTGTTGGTGAGAATGTAAATTGGGACAGCCATTCTGGAACAGTACAAAGAGAACTACCATATGTTCCTAGTCTGCCTTTAACAGAATGTAAACCAAGAGTGTCTGGTGGGCTCCAGAACTAACTGGCAAGGCCAAGAGGCAAAGCTTTGTCTGCACGTGCCTTTCAGTGCAGGATTGTGTTAAATGCAGTAAGCACGCTGGGGAAGGCTCTTGCGGGGAGGTGGTGCCAGTGGGAACCTGGAGTCTTTGGAGTGAAAATCAGGGGTGAGGGTGGGGTGAATGGAAATCTCAGCAGGGCATTTGTGCACATTTATGCATTTATCCTGCACTCACAGTAGCGGGTACTACATCAAGATTTTAATGTATTTCATATTGAGTGTTTTAGTGCTAAATATTAAGAGAAACAGTTTACATTAAAAAATGTCATATGATGCAATTACAAATGTCCTAAGATCTTACTGAGTTCTCAGTTATTGCCTCTAGCTCTTGAAGGCCTACTGCCTACAGTCCTTATTCAATTAACTTTATTGTACTTCGTTTTTTAACCACACAGAAACTTTCTAAACTCTTTACTCTTTTGGATCATGTTTCTGAACCAATGGGGGACATCACTATGGTGAAGTCAGTGTACTCAATCCTCCTAAACTCGGTACATCCTATATCTCATGGTATTAATATCTCACCATATCAGAGCATATAAAGTGTCAGACTCTTACCCAGGTTGTGGCTACAGTGGTTAGCACGCCTGGGTTAAGCATCACGATCATCACCAAGAACTTCTTCCATGTTGACTCTGAGCCATCAACCAATGCTTTCTGGAGATGACTGTTGAATATTCAGCCCGCTGTGACTCCACCTAAGAGAACTCATATGGCTTATATTTCACCATTTTATCCATAAAAACACCAAGAGGGGCTTAAGTTGGCATGATACATTCTTAGTAAATCTGAGCTGTCATCAATAATTTTATAAATGTTGACAAACCATCTGCCTCATAACCTGTTGTGTCATTTTCCGATGTATTTTCATAGCTTGAGCAAGCTTGGCTTTAGGGCTGTAACTAAGAACCACATTTTCTTTTAAAAAATGAATTATTTTTTCCTTTTTCCCTGAAGACCACCTACTTAGCTCTTCAGAAACGTAATTATAACCTTTACCGTCTCTCCAGCAGACACTCTTCCCTAACTATGTGTTTGCTTAGAAGTTCCAGGGACAACTGAATCTTGAAACACACCAGGTACCTCTGGAACTCTCACCCACTAGGAGATTGCCTCGAAACAATATTCAATTTACAACTCACCTCTGCCCATGATGGTGCCAGCCAGACCACTGGATGGATAAGACATCAAAGCAAGTCATGCAGACCCCCTACACCTCCTCACTCTGATCCCTGTGTTCCATTCAGGCCAAGTCCCTTTTCAAAGCCTCTGCCTTCTTCCCCAAAAGCTCAAGTCATTTCCTTAAGGCAGGAGCCTGTGCTGTTTCCCCTCAGCTAAGCTCTCGAACAAAAGTCACTGTCTTTTTACAACCCTTGTGCTTGTTATCTGAATTTGCAAGTGGCAAGCAGCTGGACCTGCATGAAACTTCAAAGGCCTGAGTAGGTAGGGACACTGAAGCAGATAGAACCAGGATATAACTGTAGGACTGGCCTCTGATATGACAGATAATAGGCAGCCAGTCTGATATATAGTACCTAAAAAGGCATGGGAAAATTGGGGCTTGCTTTGAGGTGGCACCCATATTTAAGGCAGCTCAAGTTAAAGGGTTAATCAGAGCAACACAAGCCAGGAGAGCATGGTTCCCCATTTCAGGCAGGCAGCATTCCCAGGGTTCTGAGTGAGCGGTCCACTGAATACAGGACCTTAGCCAGGGGCTATCAGTTCAGAAAACTAAAGTAAGCTACTGGAGAGGTGGAGCTGGCAAGAGCGTCAGGAAAACTATCAGAGTCTCAAGCAAACAGATTCTAGGGTAGAATGGGATTCCAGTTGCACCGGGAAACTGGAGTTACTAATCGAAAGGCCAAAGGCAGAAACCAGGTAAACAGGGTCAATAAGTCAGAAGCCTGGGTAACGATGCAACACGTGCCCTAGGCTCCCGCTTTGTGCCCAAGATGCTTGGTCCCAGGTTCATGGTTTGCACCCAATCAGTCCTGATGTCCTGGTAGATGGGTGAGTAATGGCAGGTGCTCTTGGGAGCAGAGGCGGTCAATTCTGCAAGTAGAATTGAGTAGCCCTGGAGGAGTAGAAGCCAACAGTGATCCCTATCGAGGTGAAATGTTCTGCTTTTTCTCCCTCTTGAAAATGAAGACAATCCTTACCTTGCTTGGATCTAATTTCAAGTTGTTTCTTTCTTCAAGCATTGTTAGTTAAAGGTAACAATTAGTATTGAGTTAAAATTATGTTGTGATCTTAATGAAGGGTCATGATTTTATAGAGAAAGTAATAAGGCTTGAATCAGGGACCATTTTTCCTTATCTCAATGAACCATGGGTGAAAAAAACCGATTTGTTAGATCTGTGCAAGCATTAACAATCCTCACTGACTGTTCACCTGGTGGTGCTACCATTATGGGAGACATAGCAGGAAATTATTACCTTCTTTAGAACTCGACTGCAAAATTAAACCTATTTAGAGACAACATGTTGGAGTGTTCAGCATGCCCTCTGTCTTTTCTCTCTCTCTTTCTTTACAATTTTCTGCTTTCCTTTCATTTTTCCCTCCCTCTCTCCCTCCCTCCTTTACTCTTTCTTTCCTTCCTTCCTTCCTTCTCTCCCTCCCTCCTTCCTTCCTTCCTTTTTTCCTTCTCTTTCTCTCTTCCTTCCTTTTTCCCTTTCTGTATTTTTTCTTTTCTCTCTCTCTCCCCACCCCTCTCCCTTTGACTCCCTTACGCCAGTCTGTTGGGGCACAGGGAAAATGACCTTCCTGAGAAGAGGGACCGAAGCAGCTGCTCACTGGATATGACAGGAAAAAGACCAGGGATGTCTGTCTCAGACCAGGGGATCAGAGGAGGCTTCCCAAGGGAGTCATGTCCTTAAGGAATGTAGGATTTGGCCAGATGGAAAAGAGCATTTGAGGTAGAGGGCATCACACATGCAGAGACCTAGGAGTGTAAAGAGCGTGGCTCATTTGAGGAACTGTCAAGTGTGACAAGGCCTGGCACAAAAACACAGTGCAGGTCAGGCACGGTGGCTCAAGCCTATAATCTCAGCACTTTGAGAGGCCAAGGGAGGAGGATTGCTTGAGCTCAGGAGTTTGAGGTTGCAGTGAGCTATGATCACACCACTGCATTCCAGCCTAGACTCTGTTCCTAAAAAATAAAAATAAAAAAACAAAACCCACAATGAGGGGAAGCTGTACTACATTGGGTGTCCAGCTGGTGGGGCAGCCAATTTTAACACTAGCCCTGGCAAAAGCCTCCTCTGCTCATTTATATTAATAGTTTCTGAGTGTAAGCCTTTATAATAAATAATACCTCTTCTAATGTCACATTTTTTTTTTCTTAAAAGACTGTAAAGAGTGTCCATGATGGAAAAATAACTTCTTTCACATCATGAGCTTTCCTTATCTAAACAGAGAGCTCTCTGGAGGAACTTGGCATCTCCTCTTAGCTTTGTACATGATTAGGGCACAGTGACACAGTAGCTCCTTTCCCGCCACATGCTGAGTGGGATTTAGGTAGCCTGGGCACACGCTTTTATTTTGATGTATGGATAGTTCATGTTGAGAAGGATAGGCACAAAGTTAAGGAGCATACTTGGCTCTTGGGAGTCAGGAATGCCTGACGAGGCATATTCTGCATCTGTAGATGCCAGTGGCCCCGGACTGGGCAGTACAAGTGCCAGAGGGAGCTCTGGAAATGTATACCAAAGGCTCCGTCTTCTTCCTCTCTTGATAATGGCGCCAACTCTCTAATTGGGTGTGAGATGTGTTGTTGACAGGAAGAATATGGAATAGGATGGAACTGCAGATAATAGGACCATGTGGACAGGAATGCCATCTGGAAACTCTGGGAAAGGCGCCTGCCTTCAGCTGGGCTCGGCTGTCTGCTCTTTTGTGGTTATCTAGCTCTGCAAGAAAATAAAACTTAAGTTCCTTTAAATTTCCCTTAAGTTACCTCCAAGACCTAACAGAAGCCAGGGACACCAAACAGGAGGTCAGTGAACACCAGTAACATCACGTTTTTGGAGCAGGGATTAGAGTGGGAAAGTGATAGAAGGTACAGCCACAGGCAGGGCAAGGGCCAGACCTGGAAGACAAACCATGAAGAAAAGCTCAGAAAGTTGTTTTTGTCTTTTTTTTTCTCCTTTCTTTCTTCAGTATCATCACAGTTCCAGACTTTTTTTTTTTTTTTTTGAGATGGAGTCTCGCTCTGTCACCCAGGCTGGAGTGCAGAGGTGTGATCTCGGCTCACTGCAACCTCTGACTCCCAGATTCAAGCAATTCTTCTGCCTCAGCCTCCTGAGTAGCTGGGACTACAGATGCCCGCCACCACGCCTGGCTAATTTTTGTATTTTTAGTAGAGATGGGATGTCACCATGTTGGCCAGGCTGGTCTCGAACTCCTGACCTTGTGATCCGCCCACCTCAGCCTCCCAAAGTGCTGGCATTATAGGCATGAGCCACTGTGCCAGGCTCTCAGACTTCTCAAATTCCATGAAAAATGGAATTTGGGGTGGAGATGAAGAGCTCATTTCTGGGATAACATTGCAGGGACAAAGATAAGAGCAGTTACTGCCACTCACTAATGTAAACTTCCCTCAACACTACAGGCTCGTTACTTTTGCCTAACATTTCCTCAAATAATTTTTTTTTAACTATTGGTTTGAGTTTATCGGTGCAATGTTTTATTTGAGAAACAACAGATTTTAAGAAGGACTGATCTACCATTGGTTATTACACTTTTATGACCTTTTAGAGAAATAGAAAAAAAAAAAAAACATGGTGATGTAGTTTTTTTTTTTTTCTTTTTTGAGACAGAGTCTTGCCCTGTCACCCAGGCCAGAGTGGGAACCTCCACCTCCCAGGTTCACATAATTTTCCTCCCTCAGTCTCCCCAGTAGCTGGGATTACAGGCGCCCCCCACCATGCCCAGCTAATTTTTGTATGTTAGTACAGACAGGGTTTCGCCGTGTTGGCGAGGCTGGTCTTGAACTCCTGACCTCAGGTGATCTGCCCGCCTCGGCCTCCCAAAGTGCTGGGATTACAGGCGTGAGCCACTGTGCCCAGCCACAGTGATGTAATTTTTAATGATCTGTTATGGCCCTTTGGCTCTGATACCAAGAATGGGGTATAATTTTTTCATGGTAATCCACATCCTGAATCTTAATACCATTTCAAAAGCTGGGACAGGCAAGAACAAACTTCTCATCATCAGTGACATAAGACAAGGCTGTGCCCTGCTCCTTTCACTTCACTTCCTTTTTAATAACAGAAAATCACCCTCAGATGAACTAGACACATGCCTCTGCCATGGAGAGATGGAGCAGTAACCTCTATGCTCAGGTTAAGCAGAAGCCATTTCAAAAGACATTAGATTCCGGTAAGTCACACTGTCATAAAGATGGCTTGGAAATAACCATTCCGTGAAAAGATCATTCATTATCCCGGAGAGATTTTGAGAAGTTCATTGATTTTATTTTTTAATTTTTGTGGGTACATAGTAGGTGTATATACGTACAGGGTAAATTAGCTCTTCTGATATAGGTATACAATGTGTAATAATCACATCAGGGTAAATGGGGTGTCCATCACCTCAAGCACTTATCCTTTCTTTGCATTACAAACAATCCAATTATACTCTGTTAGTTATTTTTAAATGTACAATAAATTTTTGTTGATTATGGTCACCCTGTTGTGCTATCAAATACTAGATCTTATTCATTCTTTCTAATTATTTTTTGTACTCATTAACCACCCTCCAACCCCCACTACCCTTCCCAGTCTCTGGTAACCAGCACAGTTGGTATTGGTTCCATGGCATATTTTGCAGCTAATCCATGCTGATGGATTCACAAGGAAGCCATTTTGCTCAACAGACATTTCACAGACGCAGTTTAAAGATTTTCCCATAGCCCTGGTGGGGACAGATTAGTAAAACTTATTTTGAACCTTTTCCAAGCCAATGTCATCTGAGCCATACTTTACACTGTAGCCCCTCAGGGACACAATCAAGCTCTTATTCACTTGCTGAAGCAGACCCAGGACTGCTTCCTGAGGAAAACTGTGACTTTACCTGAAGAAAAAAAAGAGTAAAGACATTTAGGGTAGAAATCAGAAGCCCAGAATAAATAAAACGCTGTGGACCAGGATTGATAGTAAGTTAGACTTTTTGGATACGTTTCTCAGAGGACAAGATTCCTATTCCGTACCGGGTGTAGCACCTCGGGAGTTAATCAGTCACCAGTGGTAATGGAATTCTTGGATGTAGACGAGACCACTTGGGGCTGGACAGGCTACGCAATTTGTGAAGTCCGGTGCACAGTGAAAAGGCGTGGAGTCCTTGTCCAAAAATTAGACATTTCAAGATGGGAAAGCAGAACATCGGTTTAAGGCTGGGGCCCTTGGCAGCATGGGGCCTTTGCAATCGTGCAGGTTTCATGCCCATGAAACCGGGCATGATTGCAGGGAGGAGATGGAGTAAAAAGAAGAGTTAATTACGGAATTCTAGGGGAAAATTCACCTTTATAGGGAAGGTAAAAGAGAAACCAGCAAAGACAGTGAGATAGGGAAGTCCGGGAGGTAGAAAAAGAATCAAGAGTGAGTGGTCTCTCAGAAGCCAAGGAAGTCATACTTCTAAAGGGAAACCACATGGGTGTTCCTACGTATTCTTGTACTTCCCATACACTGGCAAAAAATATGCATCTAATTGCTGCAGGATGTAGTCACCTGTCTCATGTTACTGAAGGCCAGGTAATGTAAGTACTCAAAAGTGTCCTTGCCTTTCATAGCTAGGAGGTCATCACTGAGCTGATTGAAAAAAGTCTCAATAATAAAAGAAGAACAGCCAGATGTCAGATTGTGTTGTGCTGAGAATGGACAGGGAATTGAGATCGTGGAGACAGCGCCAAAGACCTACCTGGTGAGCTTGAGGAGAAAGGATTGAAAAGAGGGGAGTACCCGGAGGCAGATGTTGAGCAGTGAGAGCTGTTATTGTTATTGATGACGGTATTTTGTTGTTTTTTGATTGCTTTTAAGAGGGGAGAGGCTAAAGCCTGTTTGTATGCAGAAGAAAAAAAAAAAAGTAAATAGTAGAAAGTGAAAAGGCAGAAAAAGGGAGGAGAAAGGAAAGAGGAAAGAAAAAGGAAACGGATAAAAGATTGGAAGAAGTAATTCATGAGTAGTTGAAAAGCATAGAATCCAGGAGATAAGTCTATAAAAATAGCAGAGTTAAGGCATCGGGTGAGCTGAATGTTAAATATATTGGTAACTTGCAAGTATTCCTGAGCTTTATGAAAGATGTTATATCAATCAAAAAGTAGTAACAAGAATAATAAAGACTCAATGTGAAATCTTGGCAGGGTAGCCCTCAGGCTGGGATTTTTACTTTGTGGTCATGTATACTAGCCTGCGGTGGATGAACTACCATTTGCACTAAGCCATTCATTTTGAAAGAAAAGGAAAGTATATATTCAAACATGAGGGAAAAAAGTGGGAATGGAATGAATGATGAATGTAGGCACATTTTTTTATGAATATGCTTACATTTGGAAGCAAGAGACTTGGAGGTAGGAACTGAAGTGTTCCATGCTTTCATTCTTCCTTTATTTCCTGTATGAAGTAGGAAACAATGTCATTTGCTGAGGATAAATACTGAAATACTTACCTAGTAATTAAAAAAACCTTTCTTTGATTTATATAGTTCCTTTTTTTCTACACATTTCAAAGTTCTTTAGCAACTGCTACTCTCAAACAACCTATTCTGGTATTTTGATAGACCCTTTCATTGTGGTATTAATTTCTGTTCCCACTAATATCAAAGAGAAACTTGAAACATTTCTACAAAGACTTAACTAATATCAGAAATAGGTTTTCTCTCTATAGCATTTTATAGGGCAATCATTTCAGAACACATAGAACTCAGAATCAGATCATGATGTCTGGAAATATAAGACTATTAGAGCAAGCCCCTCACAGCGCTAGTTTCCCTGGGAAAGAATATTGTTCAAAATATAGCTCTGGATGGGAATTCTTCTGTTAATTTTACTTCCATATTATAGTGGGTTTCATTTCTTTTATGAAGAAGGGTCATCTGTTAGTCTAAAGGGCAACTTATCCAGCATGGTTTAAGATCCACAACAACCAGGTAAAACTGCCCACCTAAAAGGGCTACCCTGCCAGGATTTTATATTGAATCTTTATTATTCTCATTGCTATTATCTCATTGATGTAACCTCCTTCATAAAGCTCAGAAACATTTGCAAGTTAACAATGTATTTAATATTCATCCATTCAGTTCTCCTTGTGCCTTCCTGGTGCTGTTTTATAGATTGAATCACCTTTTACCTTCTGTATAGTTTACTTATTTATTATGCTTATTATCCATTTCCCCCAACAGAATGTAAACTCTGTGCCCCAACACCTAGAACCATTTCCATCTATAATAGGCCATTCATTGAATATTTGTTGGAAGAATAAATGAAATACATGTTGAATATTTTCTATTTCAGTGTATCATATTAACTCACATATAGTTGTGCAGAATAATTTTCCATTCTGTTCCTATTTCTCTGGGCTTAAATTGGTGATAGCTGATAGTGTTTAAAAAAAATCAACAACAACAAAAAAACTTCGTGTTTAGGTCTAGGCCAAGAGGTAGTTACACCCAGCTGATTTGCCCATCTCCGAATCACAAATGAAGGATGGAGTAAATCTATCTAAACAGAGAATCTAGAAGAGCTACAAGAGGGCAGTTTCATATGGTTGGACTTGAAACAGTGCTAGGTGTTTTACATTTTATTAAGTCATTTATTTCACAAAATAGCTTTAGGATATAATAATTATTGTTCCCATCTTACAGAGGGAGAAACTGAAGTTCTAAGTGGTTACATTGACCAAGTTAGAAAGCTAAAAAGTACAAAGTTTGAATTTGAGCACAAATCTTATTCTCAAACCTGAGCTCTTTTCAAAACTGCTTGAGAATTATTCGATGAAGTGTATTGTACCGAGAAAGAAAGAAATAGAATAAAACAAGATGTTTTCCACCTTTACAAAAAAAAAAAGGAAGGGAAAGGAACTTACGCCTGCAGTTTTCATCAGTAATTCCAACATGGAAAGCAAATCTATTTCCAATTTGGCAAAGCCCTCTTAGCAAATTGATATCTTGGCTTGGATATGAGAAGCCATGTAAATATAATTCAAAAATTATGAGCCATTGAGAAATAATTTCTAGATACAAAAAAAGTCTGAGGCAACCATCCATTTCTCCACAGTACAACAACGAAGGTTGCTTCTCTTTGTTCAGGGCCAAGTTCCAAAATTTATTATCCCTTTAATTCCACCTCCTCAATCATGATTCACACAGCTTCATCTCCTGCAGACTCTGAGGAGGTGCAGGGCATGAGTGGGTAACTACATCATAAGTCCAGCTCACCCTCCTACCCCTTGTTTCATTTTTCTCTTTTCTTTTTTGGCTTTTATTTATAAACCACCAAAACATCTGGCCAATTTATTTAAACTCCAGATGTTGTAGCCCACTTTACATTGCTACATTTTTTTTTAACCGAATGTGCTGGCTTTATGATAAATATAGCCTGAGTGAAAGTGAGTGAAGGTTGTCAGCTGATGGAAAATGAAACTAACTGGTAATCAACAATCAACATCTGCTTCTCATTTTTCTATTGCTTCCTGGCTCAATCAAAAATAATGTGCCTAATCTTAGAAGAAATTCCTAGAGAAGTAGAAATCACTTAACAATCTTTACCTTATCCGCTTCACAACCTGAAAGAAGCTAGGCATGGCCAGAATCAAAACAGGATCTATATCAGGGAAATGGCCTGAGTTAGACTCACACATTGCACCATGAGGATCAAATTAGGATAAGAATTCAGATCCAAAGTTGTCAAAACCATTTTGTTACACCATCTCCATCATTCATGTTTCCTTTCCAACTTATCCCAGCATGTTCATGATAAACTTCCTTAATTACCTCGGTACAGTGCCATCCTGGGGGAAGTAATAAACAAATGCCTCTTAGTGCTCTTCAACTGAGGAACTGAAGCACCAATCCAGCCTTCAGGTGCCATGGTGCAATAGGAGTCTAGTCCTATGTTCCATGGTGACTATAGTCCTTGACCTATATCCCTGGTCCAAAGAGACAATATGGTAGCCAGATTGGTCTTGGAGAGATTTAAACTAAATCACGCTTTATGCCTTTTCATACGATTTGGAGCTAACATTTTCCTAAAGGTTCTAGCCAGTAAAACAAGACAAGGAAAAGAAAAGATACAAGAACTAGAAAGGAAAAAGCAAGCCTCATTATTCACAGGTGACCAGATTATTATGCAGAAAATCCAAAAGGATCTACAAACAAAATATTTAAATTAATAAATAAGTTTATTTAGAATCATAAATTTAACGCTAACAGTTATTTTTCTTTTACCAACAATAAGCAGAAAATGAGATTTATAAAATGACACCATTTACATTAGCATTGCAAACCATCAAACACTTAGTAATAAATATACTAAGGCATACAGAAACTATGTATATGTACAAGACATACACGCAGAAACTATCGGACATTACTGAGAGAAATTAAATAAGAATTGAATAAATAAAGGAATATATCATGTACACAACGGTGTTGGGGCCTTCTGAGCCAAGCTGTAGTTTTCTGAGTGCATTAAATTATGATAAGTAAAGCCACAAATGTATGATTTTTGCCCTTTCTGCTTGTAAGTTATACTTGCATACAGTTAATAAAAAGTAAATTGAATAACTTGTCTTGCAATGCTAAACAAATAAATACTGGGTTGAACCATCTGAAATTGCTGTTTTTGTAGTTCAAAAATGGTCAAATATAGGCAATAGTTATATAGGAAATATAGGCAATAGGTAAATAGATTAAATGTTTTATGCTCTATATTACTTGTAAATCATAAAATTATATATTTGTGTTTTCTCTTTGTGACTTTTAGTGGTCAAGTTTTGTGTTTTCGTACTATTAAACGTGTTTCTTTTTTTTTGAGACGGAATCTCACTCTTTTGCCCAGGCTGGAGTGCAGTGGCATGATCTCGGCTCTCTGCAGGCTCTGCCTCCTGGGTTCACGCCATTCTCCTGCCTCAGCCTCCCGAGTAGCTGGGACTACAGGCGCCCGCCACCACGCCCAGCTAATTTTTTGTATTTTCAGTAGAGATGGGTTTTCACCGTGTTAGCCAGGATGGTCTCGATCTCCTGACCTCGTGATCCGCCCATCTCGGCCTCCCAAAGTGCTGGGATTACAGGCCTGAGCCACTGCACCCAGCCTATTAAACGTGTTTCTAAGTCTACAGCTACAACTATAGCATTCTATCTGTAAAGAAAAAAGTTTTGACTTTTGACCCATTAACCAGAAATCAATTAATCTGAGATGGATAGGAATGGTCACACATATTTCATTATGTGTGTTTTAGCTCTGTCACCCAGGCTGGAGTGCAGTGGTGTGATTTCGGCTCACTGCAAGCTCTGCCTCCCGGGTTCACACCATTCTCCTGCCTCAGGCTCCCGAGTAGTTGGGACTACAGGTGCACGCCACCACAGCCTGCTAACTTTTTGTATTTTTAGTAGAGATGGGGTTTCACAGTGTTGGTCAGGATGGTCTAGATCTCCTGACCTCATGATCTGCCCACCTCGGCCTCCCAAAGTGCTGGGATTACAGGTGTGAGCCACTGCACATGGCCAGGTCCTTATATTTAATATGTATTTCTTCTAAGGAGAAAATAATTGTTTACCCTCTCTGAATATCTTTTTCTTTTAATTAAATCTGTAGTTCATTTAAATGGAATGTAATTATGATTTGTTTTCTATTTGTCTCAACTTTTTCTGTTCTTATTTTCTTCTTTCTTACTTACTTTTGAATTGAATAAGAATTTGTATTATATCCATCCCCACTATCATACTGTTTGATCACTCTTGTAATAGTAGAGACTATCCGGTGGTTCAAACATCCTTCCTAGACTTACTAAAATCGAAGATAAATAAGTACTTTTTCCACTTTTTGTACAACACAAAGAACTTAGTATTCTTTATCATATTTCACTACATCCCATATTATATACTGTTTTTAAATTCTCCAGATAATGTTTAACCATACAAGACATTATCATTATTGATTTTTATAGTCAATACTCATTTAGATTTGCCCACGTATTTACCATTCTGTTACTCTTCATTACTTCCTGAGCCTCTGAGTTGCCACATGAAATCATTTTCCTCATTCCAGCATGGCTTCCTCTATTACTTATTTCATTATGAATCTGCTGGTGATGAATTCTCCTGATTTTTAATTTAACTGACAAAAGTATTTTTACCTTAATTTGGAAGACATTTTTACAGGATATTTTCTTTCAGCCCTTTGAAAAGATCATCATTTTCTTGCTAAACAACTGACTGCCTGAAAGAAATACTGAGTGAATAAACACATAAATCAAAGAATGAAGGAATGGAGTTATGTCAATAACAAATCCCATTTCTCTCAGAAGAGGGAAAGGAAGCCAAAAGCAAGGAAGGATGTGCACGTGTGCACACACACAAGCACAGGACACATGCACACACACAAGAACAAGGTCACATGTTCAATGCATTCATCAATACATTCCTTAGTTTATTAAATGATTTATCTTTCTAATTAGAATATTACTACACTAGATACTATAATACAAAATGTGTAAACATGTTCTTCTAATTGTCCTTAGAGAACTTATAATCTAAACTTTGAGAAGTATATTCTTACTTATTTAATAGGTAATTTTAGGCCGAGCTTGGTTACTCAAGCCTATAATCCCAGCACTTTGGGAGGCCAAGGTGGATGGATCACTTGAGGTTGGGGGTTCGAGATCAGCCTGGCCAACATGGTAAAACCCTGTTTCTACTAAAAATACAAAAATTAGCCAGGTGTGGTGGCAGGTGCCTGTAATCCCAGCTACTCGGGAGGCTGAGGCAGGAGAATAGCTTGAATCGGGCAGTTGGGGGTTGCAGTGAGCCTCAGCAGCAGAGTAAGAGTCCGTCTCAAAAAAATAATTTAAAAAAAAGTAATTTTATACTACTTTGAACCTTTCTCAAGGACCAGTCACACTACAATGGCTTTTAAAGAAAAGTCACCAATATACTTTCATGGGGCTGTACAGCAAACTATGGACTAAAGCAAACAAATATTCACTTAATTGTGGAAGGAAAAAGGGAAGCAATTCAGCACTTCTTACATGATACAGATTGATACTTAGAAAAACAACAGTAAATTTTAAAAAGCAGGACAGCAATAAAACAATTAAAAAAAATGAACTACTGTTTAGACATGAAAAACATAATGTACTTTTATCTGGTTGTTTTTTTGTTTGCTTGTTTGAGAGACCGAGTCTCACTCAGTCGCCCAGGCTGGAATGCGGTGGCGAGATCTTGGCTCACTGCAACCTCCGCCTCCTGGGTTCAAGCAATTCTCTTGCCTCAGCCTCCCAAGTAGCTGGGATTACAGGCGCCCGCCACCATGCCTGGCTAACTTTTTGTATTTTAGTAGAGATGGGGTTTTACCTCGTTGGCCAGGCTGGTCTCAAACTCCTGAGCTCAGGCAATCCGCCCACCTCGGCCTCCCAAAGTTCTAGGATTACGGGTGTGAGCCACCGTGCCTGGCCTTATTTGTTTTTTACTATGCTTTTTTTTTTTTTTTTTTTTTTTTAGAATAGTTGTCTTTACAAGTGATTATCTTTGGATAAAGAAAACACAATATGGAAAAAGCTAGAGTGTGCTGAGAATCTTTGTGTTTAGTAGCAGAATAGAGTCTAACCCACACTTGCTCAGATAAACTTTGGGTTTCGGAGACAGGGGGTTGGTTTTAGAAATGAGATCTCTCTCGATGTTGCCCAGGCTGGTTTTGAATTCTTGGTCTAGCCATTCTCCTGCCTCAGCCTGGATAGCTACAATTATAGGTGTGAGCCACTACACTCAGCAAGATAAACTTTGAGCTGGGCAAAATTGTGGGTGATGCCTCCTGTATATATTAATGTTGACAAGACAGAAAATAAACATTCAGGCTAAATGGAAGTGGAGAGAGGGGGTCTGCTGATGAACCAAGTGCTCCTAGAGAGAATGAATTCAGAGCAGGCTTTTCTAGAAGAGTGGCCTGCTGCAGGCCTAGAAGAAGGAAAGCATTTTCAATGGAGTGTTCTCTCTGTCTTGTTTTCTTGACATAGCTCCACCGAATGGATGACTTGCTGTTGACAGCAATACTCAGCAGTCTTAAGCAGGATGTAACCATCCTCTCCACTCCCACTTGTTTAACTCACAGGTCCTCACTGTGGCTCTCCATGTACCTCCAACCTTTCAGCCATGGACCTGGCCTCCTCAAGCCAGCCGAGGCCCTTGCTTCTTTGTTTCTCATTTGCCGGCACCTCTCCACAACTGGTCATTGCCATGCTCTCTGGAACATGATCTGGAACTTGTCCTCAGACTCCATGTATTGTGGCTGCTACAGGATGCACACTGCTGCTTCCCCTGAGCCCGACATAGGCTCTCCAAGTCTCCTTTCACAGGGAGATGGATTGGAAACTTGGCGTATGTGTGGAAAAAGATTCTCAATGAAATGAGTCTATAACTTAGAAATGGGAAGATTTGCACTCTTTCACTTTCTTCGTTTTTTTTTTTTCCTGGTCTGTGAAATTAAAACCCCTTTTCTGGACCTGGCTATCGAAAAGTATTTATATGTTAGCCTGTTATAGTACAACTGTCGAACATCTGAAAGCACTGAATACAAAAAGTTCAGTAAAAAAGGCATGAGAGGTGGAGTGTGTTTTCTTTGTAAATAAAAATTCACAGGAAGAAGAAAACAGGACAACCTTCAAGAGTAATTAACATTGTTTTCTTCTATCCTATATTTGGTTGAGGAGAGCTCCTTCAAAAATAAAGGATGATGATCTGTAAGCACTACCTCGTGTTTTTTAATAGTCTGGATTCGTCTGTTTCCTCTTCTCCATGGTTTTATGACTCTCTCCTGGCCCATCAATTACATGACAGTAATCGACTTTTCCAGAAGAAAGGGACCAAATGAGATAATTGACATCTCCCCCAATCTTACAGCACTGAGGTTCAGTCATTCTTCTCTTTAATGGACCTTCCCCCAGTCTCCTTGCCCCTAATATAAAATATATGCCATATGTATTTCCGATGAGCTTCTTTATCTAAATGAGTGAGCAGCAGGAAAGCTGGTTTCTAGTCTGCTGTTCACAGCAGACTTTTTGGCATTTATCTACACAGCTCTGTGTCCACCATCCTCATGTTAGATGTGTTTTTTTGTTCGGTCCTTATGTTGGGAAAGCTGACCGCTCAGGACAGGTTGTGTGACATCTTTGGCATTGGTCCTTGCTTCTCTTGCCCAGGCACTCACTCAATGACATGCAGAGACATAAAGGACTATTAATTACAAGGGACTCTAATCAATTGTGTTGGGCAGTGCAGTCCAATGATAACCATTCTCCAGATGGCTTGCTAAGTACTATATAGGCAATTTCCAAGGTCAGCTTTCTCCTGAGTCTCTTGTACTATATGGGGAAAACTATCACTCTTCTGTTATCATTAATGCAATGTTATTTGGCATGTGCCTGTCTTTAGGAAAGTAAAAATCTCTAACTTGAGGCCATTCATCTATTGGTTCTGTCTATTCCAATGGGTTATAGCTGTTGGCCAGTTTGGTTATTTAGAATATTCTTAAACTCAAGAGTAGTTGCACCTCAGAAGACTCTTAGGATACTGTAAGGCCAATTGAGTCAGGTAGACAATTCCTTCACAATCACTCACTGATAAGCACCTATCAATGTAATGGTCCAGGGAGATAATGGTTTACAGCCTATGACATTGTTCATTGCTAAATCATATATGTTCACTCTCTGAGATCTCAGTCTAATAGCTAAGATCTCACCATAAAATGTTAGAATTACCTAAAGCAGAGGTCACAAAGTCACAAAATGGCAGACAACTCTTAAAAATCATAAGATTTCCCATAAAATGTGTGCTTATAACTTGTCTTGAAGAACTGAGAGTTCTGGTAGAGCTAGGTAGCATGACTTCCATCGACTAAAGGTAAGAAGACACAGTAACCCCTCTCCTCCACAGACAGGGTATGGACTCTCAGGTCACGTGTCTGGCTTCCCTGAACACTTGAGGTTGTGAATCCCATAATTCCCTTCGAAAGTCAGTTACTAACTATGAACTTGGCTGCAAAGAGCCAGGGATTCTGACTGTGTCTAGGAATGGACAGGCAGGCATTACATTTAGAAGCAAGAATATTTGAGCTTTGCTTCAAGCTCTACCCATAGGACCTGGCCCATTGTGATCAGTCTTCATAGAATTATAGAGTCATAGAGATTATTTAAATCTTCCCATCTCTCCCCACACATAACAACCGACTTTTCCTACATCCAGTATTACTTCCATGCTCAGACATAATATTAGATTCTATGGCAATGTGCTCTTTTTCTTATTTATGTATGCTAGTCTTGTCATCTTCCAACATAAATGCAAATGCATGAAGCAAAGGGACATGTCATGCAGTTTCTTTATAATTCCCAATGCGTGTTTCTTTATAACACATATTAAATATTCACTACTTATTGAATGGGTTGATTTAAGACAAGCTGCTTCATTTTTCAATATCTCAATTTTTCATTCACAAGAAAAGAATTCTCCTTTGAAACCTCTTAATATCACTTGAATCCCTGAATCTATGTGGCACACAGTGAGAGATTATTTTGTAGGAATTGCTTTTCTGCCAAGAGCTGCTTCATATATGCAATGCATTGTATTAAAACTAAAATGTTGGTACATTTTAGTGAGACACTTGGGTCTAAACGCTGTAGAAGGCTCTGGTGGTTAGAATAAATCTTGAAGATGAAAAAATTGTGATTTTTATGTCCCTTTTGAGAAAGTCAATGGGCCTGGAGGAAATAAATTGCAATAGTGGAGGGAAGTGCCTCTCTAGATATATTGGTGATTTTAGTGTGAGTTTCAAGAAGCTTTTTTGAGGGATTGAATACATGAGTATGACAGAGAAGGCGCCAAAGTTGGGTGAAACAGGGTTTTTGTACACCTTCCCCTTCTGTGTTT
This sequence comes from Macaca thibetana thibetana, assembly GCF_024542745.1. Classification (NCBI taxonomy): domain Eukaryota; kingdom Metazoa; phylum Chordata; class Mammalia; order Primates; family Cercopithecidae; genus Macaca; species Macaca thibetana. The sequence goes on along the minus strand of NC_065578.1, from coordinate 204,142,935 downwards.
TAAAGCGTGAGGTCAAGAAATTAGATATGAGTGGGAAATCTTATGTTATTTAATACTTCTCTTCGAATAAGCTGGTATGTTACCTCTGCTATTATTATTGTCAAGTTGATTTGAAAACCTGTAAAAGGCCTCAGATAGGCTGTGGAAGGCTGAAAACCTGTAACAGACATCAGTTTGGCTATGGAAGGCGGAAAACCTCTACCAGGCATCAGTTAGGCTGTGGAAGGCTGACTTACCAAGCCAGCAGCTGATTCACAATGTTTCCCCGGTTCTACCTAAAGCCATTTTGCTTCTTTTCATTCAGAACATGTGGCTTTTGCTGAATTAATACATCAAATTTATTTCATCTGTTAACAAGACTATAGTGGTTAATGGTGGACAGAGGGTAGGGAAAGGATACATTTCCCCTATTGTTATCATAAAGGACCGTAGTTACCAGCTTGTTGCTGAAAGGTTCTAAGGAGAGGTGTCTGTGTCTGCGCAAGTCACTATCTTTTCTTTGTGAAAGTGAGTAAATGGTCAGCTCAAAGCAAAAGGCTCCCAGCCCTTAGAAGTCAGAATCTGCTCTATTTAGTGAAGATTAACTATTTGCTTATATCCCTGAAAAACTCATTTTGAAATTGCCTTAAACAGGATAAAAATCCTGGTTAGCCACCAACGCAGCTTTATGAAATACAAACCTGGTCAGGCCAATCAAGTCCTTTTTTTTGTTTATGAAAATAAGCCAGGGAGAACCCTAGAAAATCACTGGTATCTTAGCTTCACAGAGACTTTTATTCTAGTCTATGTATCATACAAAAATACTAGGCCTACATGAGCTAAGTTACATAGTCATTATATAACCATACACATGATGGGAAATTCATGTGCAAGAGGGGACTTTTAAAAATAGCAATACCAACTTAAAATTTCATGGCAACCATTGCTCACAGGATATTGGTTCTAGACCCGGCACTGCATAACCCCTGGATGATGGAATGAGAAGCATCCTTCATTAGTTTTACAGTTAACACTAAGATATGTGGGGCAAAGATCTTGAAATATAGAAATATAGGAATTTAATGTGTTTTCAATAAACTGGCAACTTGAAGTAAGAAAAGCACATCAAGGACAGAGAAAATGCATAAATACAAGACAAAGCAATTATATATACATAAATAGCAGGAAAACATTGAGGGGTTACAGTAGGGAAGGAGCTGATGCCCTATCAGTAGGATAAAAAGGCTGAGTGCCTCCCAAGTAGGAACCATGAAGTACTGCATCAGAATGGGACCTGAATCCACACTGACAGAATTCTGAGTCCCAGAAAAAAATGAACTAGAGTAATTGGAGAGAGTGTAGAGCATACCTCCAAACACAGTTTTAAGGAACAGTTAAAGTTTTGGCAGTATTCTGTTTCTAAAAGAAATGGCTGAGAAGTGATACTACAGGCTTCATGAAAACAAAAGCCATTAATTATATGGTAAATTTTCCGTCTTCACTGAGATGCAAAGAAAGCCACAGAGATTAAGCTATAATATAAGAATTTATATATTCTGTCCTTGGAATGTTATCAAACACTTTCCATTTTAGTTCCTTCTCTGAACTTCTTTAATTCAGTACAGGAAAACTGAGATGTGATCCTGCCCGAGAGCTAGAGGAGTGGCCAAGATGATTTCCCTGGTCCTTTCTAGATCAATGTTTGCATACCATTTTCATAGGCCTTAGGACCTTTAGTTCTCAAGGTATCTCCACTGTGTAGGAATTATTAGTCCCTGGTTAAAGATGTGTATGCCAAGTCTCAGAGAGATGATATTCCCCTTCTGGCCTTGAACTCAGATTTAGCAACTGCAATTCTTACGCATTTTCAACGATGTCTTGCTGCCTACAATTACATGAAAATGAGTGTGTCTCTCTCTTGTTATAAATCCTTGCAAAGAAAAGACAAACTGTGATGTGTTTCATAAGAGAAATTGTCCCCCTAGGCTTCTTTCTCTAAGGCAGAGATCGAGCTAGCATAAGCAAGTGGACAGCCCTCAGGTTTAGGGGAAGGGCCGGTGGATCAGAGGCTTTGGAAAATTATCTAGTTCATTTCCTTCTTCTTTTCTTCAGTACAATCTGCTTCTGGATTAATCATATTATCTATTTATGGAGGACATTTAGGTGTGAGATACATAGTACCTATATCTTTCTGAAGGCTGTCTTCACCTTCTCAATTTGGGCTGCTGGTTTTTTTCTTTTTTTCCTTCATGTCTAAAGTTTAAGAGGTCAGATTTTGTCTTACCGTGTAGCATAAAGATGCTGAGTCTGATACCAACTGCCTGCATGTCACACGGCCAAGCAAATGTCACCATGATTTGTTCACTTGGAATCGATCTGAAGATATTGCAATAGGTCTTTTAAAATTGTTTCCATAATTATTTTTATGTAGAATTCAAAGATGTCTGTTATCTATTTTGAGGAAAAATCAGTTAAAAAGAAGGCTTTCATTTTGGCAGAGAAAGCAATACAAGTGGAAGTACAATTTCATCACATTCCTGGAGAGATTATATGGCGGCCATTTCCCAATCAGCAATACAGAGGGGAATTTATTTTCTATTCACAGCTTTCCTTTCCAATGCATATATTGCAAATATTCTAAATTAAGAACAGGATCCTCTTTTGAAACCAAGAGAGTTTAGAACCAATGTCTTGCATCATTTCTCCTGAAACAGAACCTCTTCTGAATGTGTATATTGTACTGCGAGCCTCGATGTCTGCTCGCCCTCATTTGCACCTGGACTGTAGCCACTGTGAATGATAATCCTTCGAACACTGTGATCCTGGGGAGCCCTTAGAAGTGGGCTCCTGCTTCTAAGTTTGCAGCAGCTTCTTTGCGCTAAGAATTGATTCCCAGGGCCATCCTTTATTCTGCATTTGGGCTTAGTCTCTACTAAGTACATAGTAGTTACCTAGTAATTTAGATTGGCAATTGACTTATCCCAATATGATATGGGTTTGTACATTGTGGCTGCAAGTTTATAGGGGAAAAAAATGATTCACTGATTTTTTTTAAAAAATTTCTCCCAACTCTGAGAATCAACAATGCTTCATAAAATTTTTTTAGGAACAGAAAATAAGCATAAATTGAATATCTTTCCCTCAGTCTTTCCTAGTTTGGGGTCAAATAAAAGACTTGCTTTTTATTTTATCTGTAGGATGTTTTTCCATAATAACACGGATATCTCTTAGAAATGCCATAGTTCATTTGCTTGGTGGAAGCTGGTTCAATAACACCATTATATATTTATGTGGTTTTGTGGGGAAGTAAAGATCAATAGAGGTCTTTCCAGCCATGTGACTATAATGATGGTTTTCTTTTCCTACTCTATTCATTATTTATTAAATACCTCTTTGTGAACAACACTGTCCTAGACCTCGAATGTGATTGAATGAGAGGACTGTAGATGGACCCAATTCGGTGTACTGATATCATCCTGAAACTTTGGATTTTACTGAAATGTGTTTAAAATTATGGAAGACATGCTTGTGGCAAACACTTTATCAGTCACTATCACGTTTCAAGATAACATTGAACCACAAATTCAATGCAATGCGTATCTATATTCTTTGGAAATGTACCAAATTTAACTAGAAACATTCAAGATTTTCTGAAGTCATTATGAAAAAGCACCTAGGCAGAAAAATGCTAAATGGCCAAGATGGAGCTAAAGTATATCTATTTCATTGGGTCTACGCTTGCATAAACTGTGAACATTAGATGTGTTTAGTGTGGATATTTTCCCAAAAAGCATAAGGCACAGAACTGCATTTTTACAAAATGTAAGAGAAGAAATGACATAGTGGTGGTCTTGAAAGTGCAGGTCAGAAAGCTGAGAGTCTTGTCTCAAGCATGGGAACTGTGACGTGGATAAATTACTCATGGGGGTTGGGCACAGCGTCTCACCCCTGTAATCCCAGTACTTTGGGAGGCTGAGGCAGGCAGACAACTTGAACCCAGGAGTTGGAGACCAGCCTGGGCAACGTGATGAAACCCCATCTCTACAAAAAAATACAAAAATTAGCTGGGTGTGGTGGCTTGTGCCTGTAGTCACAGCTACTTGGGGGGCTGAGGTGGGGAGATTACCTGAGTCCAGGAGGTCAAGGCTGCAGTGAGCCATGATCAAGCAACTGTACTCCAGCCTGGGCACGAGAATGAGATCCTGTCTCAAAAAAAAAAATAAATAAAATAAAATCACCATGGAGTCTGCCAGGATTCAGAGAACTAGACAGAGAAATTCAAAAACTGAAGAATTTCTTGAATTGACCCTGGGCTCTTTACCATGAGTTAATGTCATCTTCTACCTGGGAAGTGTTTGACCTGGGGAAAGAGAAATATATAAAGCTGGTTTGAGTTCTAGTTTTCACCAGACACTGTGGTGTCTCTTGCAGCCCTGGCTCCTCTCCGGCTGGTGTGTTCTCTCTTGCACTATCTTGCCCTCAGCTTTCTTTTCACCTGTTCTTCGAGAGAAAAGAGGCTGAACTTCTGACTTTGTCCTTGCTGAGATGATAAAGACTAATGAATGCCTTTGAAGCCTTCACAGCGTGGTAGCCTGAGGTCTTGAAGGGTTCATTTCCTGTCTTATGGCTATGTGGTTTCTAAGTTTCATGAAGGACTGTAGTAAATAAAACATGACACATGATCAGACCTAAAAGTGGACAGAAACTTGTGTTTACACATTGTATTTACACATTGTATCAGTGCGGGGAAAGGAAGGTAAGGAAGGGGAGGGAAGACAGGTTTATGTAGATGATCTCATCAGTCATTTATTCCCTAAGTGGAGGTGAGCCCTGCTGATTCTGAGATTATTCTTCTCTGGTGATGGCTTTCCTAGTGACAGGAACATGTCCAGCCTGTTGCCGATTCCCTGTGGAGATGATGCAGTGTCCCTCTGGTGCTATCGCTTGTCCTTGTGAGGGGCTCTCCCAGGTGCCTTTGTTGCCATGGTTGCTCCTGAGCACACGCAAGATGCTAAAAATAAATTCCAAGTGAAACTTTCCAGCTGCCTGGTAAAAGAGTTTTCTGCTCTCTTTGTATTTACATCCAATTGGCTTACAGTTGATATGCTCTGAGAAGCTGGATCAAATACAGATGCCATGCCCAGAATCAGCAGATGGGCTGGGGGTGGAGAGAAATTTTATAGGTTAAAGACCACCAGGGGAGTCAAAAGCCTCCACTCCATGACCTTGCCTAACCATGTACCTTTGAGAAAATGGTGTCATTTCTCAGAATCTCAGTTTCTTTACTGGGAACTGCAGTGAGTATCAGAAGAACATTCTCATTTTAAAAGTGCACTTATGAGTTCTGATTTTGAGTCTGAAACATTTCTGCATACTAGACCTCACTCCTATATCAACTCTGTAAACTTTGGCAGCCAATCACTATTGTCCCGAATTACCATCTAAGAGAACTTAAAAAGTATATCTCATGTGACTTGATGCCAGCATTCATACAACAAAAGTCACACACAGACACGCAGATGACGGTTGTGTTCGTTTTCCCATTCATGCACTACTTTCTTCATTCAGTAAATTATGACTGTGTTCTTTTAAGTCATCAGATTTTTTTTTTATACAGCCAGCATTGAACTGAAAGCTATTAAGAAAAGTAAATTCCTGAGAGCATTAGGTATCAAATTAAAATAATACCGACTTGGAATGAGATGATATTAACATAATAGGAACAAAATATCAACACAAAATATTTGTGTGTTTTCTGATTACAAAAGATGTCTATGTGAACTCCTAAACTAATTGGAAAAATATCTCTAAAGTTAACATTTGATTTTTTTACCAACAGTAGTCCTGACATTGCATAATTTAATTTCTGAGTTACAGTAGTTCTGCTAATCTGAGACATAAGAAGGGCGAAAAAAGCAAACCCAAGGGATAATGGAAAATATGTCCATGAATTAGATGGAAGGCTCCTAGTGACTAAATTATGGAGCTAATTAGTGCCGAAAATATTTAATATGTACCGAATGTGAAGGATTCAACGATTGGGCTAAAATCTACTTAGTAATCTTCAGCAGTGCCCACTCAGGGCAGCAGCTACTAGAATTCTCTCGTTACAGAACAGAATCAGAGACTGAAGAAGGTTAGGCAAGATCCTATCATCAGCTGATCCTGTTTTCAGCAACGTTTATACTGTCTGCTGGTTTTACATGTTCTGTTCCTTCATGTGGAGGAATGATTCTCATCCTTTTAGGGAGGGCGCAGGGGATGGTTTTTTGTTATTAGCTGTATGGAAAGTAATTAAACTTGGTAAGCCTTCAAGCTTTATGTTCCAAAATTAACTCTCCTGGGCTTGGAAAGCCTTCTTAAATGACAAGAGGGTATAAGAATTGCAATGTAGAGCAGTGTAAGAACACAGATCTGAGGAAGGGTGGAGCTTGGGGACCTCGTGGAATTGCAAGCAAATTTAAAAATAGAGGATTCCTTAGGAACTCTGAAAGATATTCAAATGGAAGGTCATGCTTTGAAATAGGGAGAGATGGGAGTCTTCCACCAGCTGTTGATAAAAGGCAGAGAAACTGCAGAAGGGAATGAAGGTTGCATCTACAATGTCTCATAATGCCAAATAGGCCTAAGAGTAAGGCCTCTGCTTTTCCTAGCTGCAAACCGGAGATGAATAGGCAGAATCAATTTGTAGAGTGCATCCACTTTAGTAAGTGCATTAGTTATTGAACAGGTCAGGGCCAAGACTAGAACTCAGGGCAACTCAATGTATAGAGACTTTCAGGCAGTAGGCAGAATTGAGATCATCTATTATATACACGTTGATATCTCCCTCCAAACTTCCCCTTGCGCTTAACTTCTATTGTGATATTAGGACAAGAACTGGAGGAGCTGCAAGAGATATAAGCTAAGTATGAGGTTGTATGTAGTAGGATGCAGTAATGGGGAAATTAGCGCATGGAATGACTGTGAGTGGATTATCAGTAGTTTATGTCAGGGCCATCGCATAAAGGGTAATACAGGGCAAATGCTGTTGTACAAAGTTGCAGGTGAAGCATCACAGAATACAGAAGACAATTAATTAACCAGGTAATCATTGCAAGACTTTTCTAAACTAGACCTGTCTATTTGGTAAATAGCTGATGGATAAATGACTCTCAATTCATTCTTTCAACAAATACTCACTGAGTGCCAAATTTATACAAGACATTGTGATAAAACCCATACTATAAAGATTAAGTGATCTCGGCCAGGTGTGGTGGCTCATGCCTGTAATCCCAGCACTTTGGGAGGCCAAAGCAGGTGGATCACCTGAGATCGAGAGTTTGAGATCAGCCTGACCAACATGGAGAAACCCCATCTCTACTAAAAATACAAAATTAGCCGGGCATGGTGGCACATGCCTGTAATCCCAGCTACTTGAGAAGCTGAGGCAGGAGAATTGCTTGAACCCAGGAAATGGAGATTGCAGTGAGCTGAGATTATGCCATTGCACTCCAGCCTGGGCAACAAGAGCAAAACTCCATCTCAAAAACAAAAAAAAAAAACAACAAAAAAAGATTAAATGATCTCTTTTTTTAATAAGTTACTTAAATAAATGCCTTCTGTGAAAACTCACTTTTTTTTTTTTTTTTTTTTTTTTTTTTTGAGATGGAGTCTCGCTCTGTCGCCCAGTTTGGAGTGCAGTGGCGCGATCTCCGCTCACTGCAAGCTCCGCTGCCTCCTGGGTTCACGCCGTTCTTCTGCCTCAGCCTCCCCAGAAGCTGGGACTACGGGCGCCCACCACCGCGCCCACCACCACACCCAGCTAATTTTTTTTTGTATTTTTAGTAGAGCCAGGGTTTCACCGTGTTTGCCAGGATGGTCTCGATCTCCTGACCTCGTGATCCGCCTCCCTTGGCCTCCCAAAGTGCTGGGATTACAGGCGTGAGCCACCTCGCCCAGCCGAAAACTCACATTTTTTAAACTAGATTTTAAGAGAGAAGGGTGTGTTTGAAACAGAAGCAGCAGCCGGAGCCAACAGTAGACAGCAGAAAATCACAGGCATACCGGGCTGAGGCAAGAGGACAACTGGACCATAAGGAGAGATGGGCATGGAAGGTTAAGCGTTGGCCCATCAGGGAGGGAGGTGTAGAAAATGAAGCTTTCAGGGAAGGAAGTACGAGTAAAGATTTCTGAGCAGAGAAGTTGCAAGAACAGAACTGTTATCAAGCTTAATCCAGTGATGTTATATATCAAGCTGAGTTGGCCCAGTTCGTTCAAGCTGATAATTCAGGAGTGGGGGGTAGTGGGAAGAAGCGGTAAAAATGAGTTTACATGCTCACAGAATGATGGAAACGTGAGGTTCATTGGACACTTCAGCTGGGAAATGCACATCTAAGGAAGACTCCACTACTAATGTGATAGAACACAATTTGAAGAATAGTCACATATAGGAATGCAGGGGTTTGTTTGTTTGTTTTGTTTTTTTGAGATGGAGTCTCACTCTGCTGCCCAGGCTGGAGTGCAGTGGCATGATCTTGGCTCCCTGCAACCTCTGCCTCCTGGGTTCAAGTGATTCTTTTGCCTCAGCCTCCTGAGTAGCTGGGATTACAGGCATGCACCACCACACCCAGCTAATTTTTGTGTTTTCAGTAGAGATGGGATTCCACTCTGTTGGCCAGGCTGGTCTCAAACTCCAGACCTCAAGTGATCCACCAGCCTTGGCCTCCCAAAGTGCTGGGATTATAGGCGTGAGCCACCGCACCTGGCCTGAATTCAGGATTTTTTTTTTTTTTTTTTTTAACGTGAAAGACCATGCTATCTGTACATGTTGGAAACAACAGAATTTCCTTTCTTTTGCTCTAGAAAGTTGGAAAGGTATTTCATTGGTAAGACTTAATCAGCCTCAATGCCTCCTGTGTCTTGGAGGTATTAAAGTTGAGCCCACTGTTGTACCCTTAGGCCCTGGCCCAAGACCCGTGGATGAGCAAATGATGTATTTATTTACAAAAGGGCAGACAATATTGCTGGAGAAACCACTCACGTAGCCCACATTATCTTCCTAGAAAATTACAAAACTATATCAAACCATATAAAAGTCATTCCTAATATCCCAACTGAGTATAGGACGGGTTAGAAGAAAAAGAAAGTGAAGTTGAAAAAGCCAGTAAGGAGTTTATTACACTAGTATTAAGGAAAGTCAACAGGAGCCTAAACTAAGTTGGTGGTGCCTAAACTAAGTTGGTGGTAGGGGAAATGGAAAAGCAGAGAGAGAGGCCAAATCTCACAAGGTAGAATACAGACAAATTGGTGAGAGCTAAAAGATGACTGACATTTAGCATGAATAGGGGAGACAGACAGGGAACTGGTGTAGAGGTCAGGCAAGGTCAGTGTCAGATGCACTGGTCTGGAAGCGATAGGAGGCTATCTGACTTGAGACTACAGCAAATGTGGAACTAGAATTCGAGGAGCAGCCGGCTGGCAGAGGGAATTTGAGGAACTATCTGCAAAGAGGTATTTGAAGAATTGGAGGAGATGTCTAAGTGAATCATATATGAAATATATGATAACCAAATCTATGTTGCATTTTTTTCTTGACTGTTAAGACTGGCCTGACTTCTCATTTATCTTACTCTTTTTTTTTTTTTCCTGGAGTCCTGTTGCTTCTCATTCAAAGACTCCTTATCTCTTGTGGGGATCCCAGCGCTTGCAAAGTACTGGGCACTGTTCGGCTTCCCCAGAGCCCACGCAATCCCCTGCTCCTGTGTTACTCTCTGCTACGATAGGGATATAGGTGAATACTCATTGTTTTTGCCTCTCTTCTAGCTGGAGGTACACCTATGACTGACAGCCTGAAAGAACTTGAGGGGAGGCCAAAAGAAACAAATGGGCTTGATCCTCCTCTTTCCCTTTCTCTATCCTACCTGCTACACAGGCATTGTGCCTGGAGCCAGGGCAGCCCTACCTGTTCCACCAAAGCAACAAGCATGGGGAAATGCCAAGAGAATTTCACAGGCAATGAACCAGATAGAGTTAAGCCTCCAAAACCATGCCTGCTGCCCTCTGCCTCCAATCTTCCTGCTATGTGAGCAAATGAAATCCCCATTTGTGCAAGCCACTCTTAGGTCAGATTTTCTGTGATTTCTAGCCAAACATATTCCTAACTGATGTACTCTGCCTGTTTTTTTGGAGGTGGGGGCAGTTTGAGGGATTCCCAAAAGGTGTGTTCCAGTTTTCTATTGCTGTATAACAAACAACCTCAGAGCATAGTGACTTAAAGGAACAATAACCATTTATTTTACTCACATATCTGTAATTTGGACAGGGTTCAGTGGAGGTAGTTTTTCTGCTCCAAGGGTGTCAGTTGGAGAAGCTCAATAGGGAACAGAAGGATACACTTTCAAGATGGTTTACTCATATCACTAACTAGCTGGTTTTGGCTATTGGGTGGAGGAAATTGGGGTCTGAAGCCAGAGGCCTCCATTTCCCTCCATGTGGGCCTCTATGTAGCTGCTGGGCTTCCTCACAATATGGAAGCTGGGTTTCAATAGAGAATGTAGCAAGAGAACAATGAAGGTTCACCGCATGTTTGTAATCTCTCCTCAGATGTTACAAAGCATCACATCTACCATACTCCATCAGTCAAGTCAATTGTAAACACGCACCCAAGTTTAAGGGGAATATCATTGCCATCTCTTGATAGGAGTGTGGCAAGGCCCTAGAATATACAGGATGAAAAATATTATATGGGATGCAGACATCTTTGGAAAATATAATCTGCTAGAAGGAATTTTATAAGAATTCATATATAAGCTACATGAATAAAGGTGCACTTTATTCATTCATTTATTTATTGTTGCACTCTAGAGATTATGTGTGACACTTATAGAAAAGAAGAGCTCATCAAAATTAGAATTTTGATTTATTGCAATAATTCTGCCAAATTTTTTCAAATAGAAGTCATAATGGGCTTATGGGTAACATGCCTTCTCTTTGTGGTATTAACCAAATAACCCAAGATTTGTCTTGATGATCAAATGCATTTTGGAGAGTCACAGTTAATCCTATTCATTTAAATGTATCCTCTTTGGGGTATAGTTGTAGAGGACCTGGTATGTTTCACCTGTCCGTGACTAAGTAAGAAAACTCCACTGTATGGGTAAGAATTGAGTAAGAGTGTGTGTGTGTGTGTGTGTGTGCGCGCGCGCGCGCGTGTGCTGGGGGCCCTTTGATGGATTGGAAAGTTGGAACATAGCACAGAGCCACCTCACAACCTCACAAGAACACAAACATAATATCCTTCAGTCCTAGAAAGAGCTGCAAATACCATGAAATAGCTCTATGTACACAGAATTCCCTTGTGTTGTTTGTGCAGTCATGTCAGAAAATATAAAAGGATGCTATGCTAACGAGTAGTCAGTCTGCTCTCAGACCCAACACTTGCCCTTGCTTTGCTCTGCACAAGGAACATGGAACTACATTTCTGAGGCTACCTGGCCAGTTGGGGGTCCTACTAGAAGACTAGAGTCTTCTAGGACTGCTGTCCTTGGCCATGTCTGTGTCTCCCTGCATGGTAGGTGGCTTTGGCAATGGCTCTGGAGAACCCACCCTCCTAGTATTCATGCCCTTGTGTAACTCCTTCTCCTTGAATGTGAACTGGACTTACTGCAATGAATAGAACATGGCAAGGATAATGGGATGTCACTTCTAAGCTTAGGTGAAAAGGAGATTATGACTTCTGCATTGCTCCCACGCTCTCTTCCCTTCTCATCTGTTTGCTCTGATGAAGCCAATTGCCATGTTGTGAGCTCCCTGATGTGGCAAGAAATTGAGGAAGATCTCTGGCCAACCACCAGGGATGAGCTGAGTCCTGCCAACCATTGCTTGAGTGAGCAGCCCCACCCCTAGTCGGGCCTTCAGATGATTGCAGCCCTGCCTGGCCAATACATTGATTACAGACTTGAGCAACACAGAGACAGGGGACCCAGCTTAGCCATGCCTGGATTCCTAACCCACAGAAACCGTGAGAAAGTACAGGATGTTGTTTTAAGCCACAGGGCTTGGGGTGATGTGTTACACTGTCGAAGATAACGAATACACAGAGGCTCCAGTTCCTTCCAGAAGCTCCTTGCTCTGCTATCAGCAGATGGGGTGGGGCTGGGCTCTGGTAGCTTTATCCACTGTCACTCAGCTGTGGGTTGGAAGTGGCTGTCTGCTGTTGCTAACTGTCCCATGTTTGGGTTTTCCGATCCCTTATTAGCTGTATATCTTATTCCTATATGAACTTCCTGCCTCTAGTAGTTTTTGTTTTTCTACATGAATCCTGTCTGAATAGATTACAGCTCACAAATTTGGTAAAATGCCTCTCGTTTGTGTCCATAAAGTTTTTCTTCTTTCCATAAAAGTCAGAGGTCCAAAGGTACAGTGCCAGAGCTGGTAGTGCAGTATGAGTGAATACTATGATGTCCAGCACCAGAAGCATGGAAGGAATAGCAGAGAAATAAGGTCTACTTTCATATCTAACTTTGTGTTTGTAATTTTGTAATCTTTACTTTTTAGGCACCAACCTAATTTAATAGCAAATAAGTAATCGAGATACATGTTATTACGCAAATACTGAAGGTGATAGGAGTTTTCACGTTTATCATGCTGACACACATGTATTCTTGAAAAGTTCTGTGTTTTAAGATATTTGTTTTCAAAATAGTTGCAAAGCATGTTCTTTACACTAATCTAAAGTGACCTACATAGGCTGGGCGTGGTGGCTCATGACTGTAATCCCAGCACTTTGGGAGGCTGAGGTGTGCGGATCACCTGAGGTCAAGAGTTTGAGACCAGCCTGATCAACAAGGTGAAATATAGTCTCCATTAAAAATCCAAAAATTTGCTGGATGTGGTGGTGCACACCTGTAGTCCCAGTTACTCGGGAGGCTGAGGCACGAGAATCACTTGAACACGGGAGACAGAGGTTGCAGGGAGCCAAGATCACACCACTGCAGTCCAGCCTGGACAACAGAGGGAAACTCTGTCTCAAAAACAATAATAAATAAATAAAATAACCTGCATAATCTAAAATAATCTATATCAAGAAAAGTTTAAAAATACAATTAACTTCAAACAATTAAATATGAAAGACAAGCTATCAAATAAATAATGCATGTTTACAGAAATTTCAGGGAACTGTCACTTAGCTTTGTAAGTTTAATAGATAAAAGGATTAAAATCATCTAATGATAAATTATTTCTATAACATGAATAGCATCCATCACAAAAGTTTTAGTAATAGTATAGTTTCACAAATACAAATTACTCTTAAATTGCATATACAAATCATTCTATGACAAATATTTTTTAAAAACTAGTAAATTGTCTACCATATATCTATCACTCATAATCCTATAACTTTTTTTCTTTTTATGGTAGCGTCTCACTATATTGCCTGGGCTGGACTCCCCATGTCACCTAGGCTGGTATGGAACTCCTGAGCTCAAGCAATCCTCCTGCCTCAGCCTCCCAAAGTGCTGGGATTATAGGTATGAGCCACCATGCCCAGCCCATAATCCTGTAATTTTAGCAACATTTGACACCAGCTTAAAGAAGGCACATAAATTTATTTAACCTTCACTTTCATCAATCTGTGCCTGCCTCCCAGTTCAGACACATTGGATACCAAAACTGTTAAAGGCCTAAAAAAATCCAGTTAAAGTAACTTTAAATTAAAATAGCTTTAAAACAACAAAGGTTCCTGTTGATTTTGAATTATCACAGGAGAAACTTGGAAACCTTTGTAGTTTTCTTTTAAACTGTCAAATTTTATGATCTATGACTCCATTGCTTAGAAATTATTTCTACTCCACTCAACCAACTTTTAAAATGAAATAAAAATGATAACCTTCTAACTTTAATTACTTTAATTCATAGAAAACCGTAAGGAGGCAAGGAGGTGAACAGCTCTTTGGTCATTAGTTTTAAGAAGAAATATTCTGCCTAAAACAGGCTTTTATCAGAACAAACACAGAAGCCCAACAAATTGTATTTAGAAAGTGGCATTGCCTGAAGAATCAGAAATATTCCCCTTCCATACTGAGCAGAGGCCTCTCTGAGTACAGTGGCTTCTGCTAACCTTGAAGGATTGCATCCTTCCATCCATTCATTACAGATTGTTACATCCTAAGAACCAGGAGGGATCTTAGAGGTTATTAATTCCCTTTCCATAGTTGTCAGCCAAACAAATTGAGGTGCTCAGTGATCAAGTGAAGTCCCTAAATCCCATAGCTTGTCTGTTGCATAGCCAGGCTAGACCTCAGACCACCTGGCTCCCAGTTTAATGAAAGAACAAATTGCATAAGCTGGCAAATACGGTTAACATGTAAGATCAACTTAATGGCTTTATCTTCCCTTAGAGTCATATTCAAGACTGCATGAAGGAGAGTCTCAATTGTCAACTTTTTGGTGGTAGAACCTGTCTTACCTGAATAATAAACGTTCTGTCATGAAGAGCAATAGTCACGGGAGTGATGAAATGGTCACAGGTGAATCATTAGGTTGCAACAAAGATGAATAATATTATCATATTCTCTGTGTGTCCAAACTATTCCCAAGCTAGGAGCCAGATTTTAGTCTCTTTCCTTGATGCATTTTTTTTTTTTTTTTTTGAGAAGGAGTCTCACTCTGTTGCCCAGGCTGGAGTGCAGTGGCGATCTCGGCTCACTGCAAGCTCTGCCTCCCAGGTTCACGCCATTCTCCTGCCTCAGACTCCCGAGTAGCTGGGACCACAGGCGCATGCCACCACACCCGGCTTATTTTTGTATTTTCAGCAGAGACAGGTTTTCACCGTGCTGGTCAGGCTGGTCTCGAACTCCTGATCTCGTGATCCGCAGGCCTCGGTCCCCCAAAGTGCTGGGATTACAGGTGTGAGCCACCACACCCAGCTTCCTTGATGCACTTTACTGTCCTTTTAATTAGCCTTATCTATTTCCCTACTTATAAATGGAATAAACTTTTTTTTTTCACAGCAGCTACAAAAAGTAATGCAGCATCTTATTTTGACACCATGTCTTATTTCCTTTGGCTCTTTGGAAAGAGCCAAAAAGGCTTAGTTAGCTAAGTTTATGTTCTGAAGAAGCATGGAAAAGCAGGTTAAAGTTCTGTAGGTACCCAATACTAGACTCTGCACACAAAAACAGAAATAAAATCTGTATTCTCTCAAACTACCATAGAATTTCCCTATTCAGTTCTACAACTCAATATACCTGCTGACTAAACACTTCAAGGACAGAAGATTGTGCTAAGGCTGTTTTTTCAATATAAAAAATACTCATTTGAATTAAAATTACTGGATGGATCACATGATATTTAAGAATTTAAGGAGGATGGAAAATTATGCCCATGTTGCATAAATGGGCTTATGTGGTACTCAGAGATTCAGAATTTTTTACATTTCCTCATATCTGTTAATTTAATTTGATTTTTCTTGCTTACCCTTGCAGCCAGCATGTAAAAATGAAGGAAATGATAAAAACCAAGAAAAAGAAGAAACTTAGCAAAGCAAAAATTTAAGGTAAAAAGTCCAGCTTAAAATCTTAGGTAGTACATATATACTTAGGATACATTTATTTTATCAGGAAACTTTATCTTAAAGAATAAATAACCCTTTTTGCATTGTCTCTAAACTGGAAACTATTTCACCATATTTGGTTCAAAAACAACCTTAATACACTATAACGTTTTGCTAAGGCCAATGAAAAAGTTGTTAAGATACAGGAAAATGCTGCTTTTATCAGACTTAGCTGCAGAGTGTGAAGAGGTGGGGAATGGGTAAAAATTAGAGAAAAGTAACAGCTACAAAGTACCTGGGAAAGGCATTTTAATCCAATCCAAACTAAGCATCTTTTCCTCTGGTCAATACCTGGCATTCTTTGGGGCTGACCTTAGCATCGTATCACTTCCTGGCTGTTGGAGTGGATTCAAGTTCTTTCTCCTTTTTTTTTTTTTTTTTTTTTTTTCAAATTGTCTTCTTGTTTGTGTCTTCCACTAGAGATTGAGTTCAATACATCTTTGCAACTGCAGTGCTGACCACTATGCTTGGCATATAGTAGCACACAAAGAAAATTTGATAAGTGGATAGATGGATGGATGAAGCAATGAAAAAAGTGAATGAATGGGCATTTATTTTCCAGTTGTTTTACATCCTTGTTGATATGGTTTGGCTCTGTGCCTCTACCCAAATCTTATCTAGAATTGTACTCCCATAATTCCCACGTGTTATGGGAGGGACCTGGTGGGAGACAGTTTGAATCATGGGGGCAGTTTCCCACATACTGTTCTCAAGGTAGTGAATAAGTCTCACGAGATCTGATGGTTTTATGAGGGGTTTCCACTTTTGTGTCTTCCTCATTTTCTCTTGCCACCACCATGTAAGAAGTGCCTTTCACCTCCTGCCATGATTCTGAGGCCTTCCCAGCCATGTGGAACTGTAAGTCCAGTTAAACCTGTTTTTCTTCCAAGTCTGTTTATGGCTTTATCAGCGGCATGAAAATGAACTAATACACTTGTCACCTGCCCTACACTCTTTGGGGCTTTTCAGCCTTAAACTGGATATAAGCCAGTTTCACCTGTGAGATAGACCTAAGCCACTGGGGCTTCTCTCCCCAGGAGGGTGCTCAATATATACATGTTTGTTAAGTGACAATGCTAAAGAGAGATTCTCTGATCTCCAAATAACATGTACGAAGTCAAGATTATTAACATTTCTTAACAGGAAAGAAGGAAAATAATGTTTGGAATGAATGAGCTCAGTGCTTTAACTATATGTTTACAATCAATACAGATGCACTTCCTCTTTGGTGTCTTTCCCCCGTGCACAGTGACCCGCCCCCTCCACTAGATCTTTTTTTTTTTTTTTTTTTATGCCCATGAATTGGGAATAAAGTGGCAGCAAATTTGATTTTATTGTTCCACATGAATGCTAGTCAATTTTCCCAGTGGGAATACTAAAGATGATAATTGCATGTTGTCTCATCTTGTCTGTATAGGTCTCCTCTAGTGGTAAGCCACTGAAAGCATGAAAGGATAGGAACAAGAACAAATGAAATGTAATGTGGTGCATTCTTTGAACTAATAGGGACCTGCTGTTTGAAGGGTATCACTGATTTGTAGATAGATAGTGTTAGGGAAAGCTCAAACTGTTTTCCCTCTGCTTGAACACCCACATAATAGAAGTCAACATAGAAGACGTCTGTGACCCTAAAGTATGTATTTCTCCCCCTTCCAACAGTTCAAGAAAACAGTTCAGCAGCAGACACCAACAAGGTGTCTTCCAATTCAATTCCGACACTATCTATCTAGAAATAGCATCAGGTCACACAGGTTGGGGCCTCAGTTCCAAAACTTCCCCACTCTTCAGCCATTAGTTGCAAGTCCAGGCCTCCAGAACTTCTGACCAACTGACTTCGAGCTGGGGTGCCCATTAATTTGGGTTCGATTAATTTGCTGGAGCAGCTCGCAGAACTCAGGGAAACATTTACATTTTCCAGCTTATTATAAAGGATATAACAGAGGATACCGATGAAGAGATGCATAGGGAAAGGCATATGGGAAGGGGTACGGAGCTTCCACGCCCTCTCTGGGTGTCCTGGCCTCCAGGAATCTCCATATGTTCAGCTATCTGGAAGCTCCCAAACCCTGTCCTCATGGGCCTTTGATGTGGACTTCATTGGCTAGGCATTCATTGGATTGACAACCATGGAGGAATGTGATTGAACAAAAAGGGTATGAGCTAAACCCAGCGAAGCCTGTCTGTTCAGATTCTTCTTGGCCTCTCTGCAGCATTCCTTTCTACAGGGTATGGGGTAGGACCACCTCTGGAATGAGGGTCTTAAGAACCACAGTCAGATTAGAGTCCTTCCTTGGGCAAGTAAAAGGAGGGCTGGAGAAGTTCAAAGAGAGATTCTGTGGATTGTAACAAGGGTGATGGGAGTTATGCATCAGGAACTGTGGACAAAAACCTGTATATGTAAATATACATACATATATATATAATATTATCACAGGTAGACATAGACTTTTTTTTTTTCCTTTTAGGCAGGCTTCACTCAGGGAATATAGGGAGTGACTGTCAATGGAAGGTATGGTAATAAATGGTCGGGCTCCATAGTTAGGGCACTTGATGGATTACCGGGGCTGTTGGATGTTGTAGGTGTCACTCTGCTCCTGTGGAATGCAGGCTACAGAGCTGGTCCTTGGTGGGTAATTATTAGGCAATGAGAAACAGTCTTGAACAGCACAGGGACATAAAGAATCTTGTCTGAGACACCGTCGCTTCGTGGTTTATTTCACATCACTTGTCTTTTGGGAGGAAACAATCATACTCTATTATTGATGGCTTGTACTGTTGCATGGAGAAAAGGCATGGATAATGAATATAATAGGTGACCCTAAAGCAATTGCTTTTTGTTATTAGAACATTGTTGAAGAGAGAGACCACTTTATCATAATTACTTGCCCACATATCCCTTCAACACTCACTCTTCACACCCTTCTTCTCTAATTTCCTCTGGGAACGAGGTGGGTAGATAATGAAGAGAATAGATGTAAAGGCGAAACAAGTATGTTTACATAGCAGGATTATCAAGAAATCGGGGTTCTGGCCCTGTGTCCTTGAAAGACAGAAAGCCCATTTGCATTTTCCAAGTTTTATACCCTCAGAGGGGTAAAAACTGATGAGTAATGCCTCCCTCCCTCTGTGCTGTACTCTCAGAATAATACCATGTGCTCATGCCATTCCTCAAAGCTCCTTGAACAGTGGCCAAGGTGCTCAGACAGACTTATCTCCATCACTTATCAAATGTGGTTAGAGAGACAAGACATAGATTGTACCTATCACAGTAATAACGAAGCATTTGAGATTGTATCTGTAAAGCCCAGTGACACGCTCAGTCTATTTGTATGCCAACAGAGATTCCTTACACTGGCCTCAGGTACAGAAGGGGCCACGTTCAGGGTAATTCCTTGTTTTTCTTTGGCTCTTGCCCCATCTGCTAATACAGAAAACCAATTCTCTACAAAATCATTACCTCTCCAACACGTGTCTGGGCATCTTCAGGGGATGAGTCTCTGCACAGGATTGAATCTACTGGTAGCTCTGCAGCTTCAACCAGGGACACTGCAGCTGGTGCTGGGGCTGCAGCTTCTGGCTTGTCTGGATAAAGCCACACCTGCCAAATACCACGACCCCCACCTCTGTGAACCTCAGGCATCCTCTCCCTCACTGCCTTCGTCTCCTGATGGGCCCTGCTGCTGCTTCTGCCACCTCGTGCAGGATGTTGCTACAGATGTGCCAGTGCTGCTTGGAGGTCTGTACTGAATCTGGGTGCAGTCTTTCTCTCTTTTGGGTCACATTATAATAGAAAAAAGAATGCAATTGGCTTGTGTCCTAGGACCACACTGAATTTTAATATATAATTTTAGAGTATAGCCCAATTTCTCCCTATAATACTGCTATGGGGACATGGAGATGGGCTTCAGGACAAATCATTATGTGTGATAGGCATCATTTTCAGGAGAAAATTATTGTCATTTTTAGGACAAAATGATGCTTATCACTTACATTGATTTATCATGGAGCCCACCTTCATGTTCCCATAGCTGTATTATCATCCCTCTTCTCTAACTATAAGGTTCTAGAAGTGGCTAAATGTGTCTTTTCCCCTAGGATGAATTGGTTCTCTGATGGGACATTAGTCCCTCAGCAGAGATGAGGAACCTCTGCTGGGCTCATCTCCTCATTTACCAGATGCACCAGCAGAGGCCTATCTGGGACTCATGTTGGGATCACTGGCAAAGGCTATTGGGAGGTTCGCAGGTAGGTTGGGTTGTGAAGGAATGTTTTATGGAAGAGAAAGTCAAGGCCCCTGCACACTTCCTGCCTTCACAGAGTGTACATGCTGGTGGGAAAGAAAGAGGTCACACGTAAGAAAGCATAAGGAGATCTGAGAGGGACAATTCTAAATGCCATATAAAGGAGAACTGATCAGAATTCCAAAAGGCACCATCTTGGATGCCTTAATCCCAAATGCTGAAATCCTAAAAGATCAAAATTCCCAAAATATAATTCTGGAAAAAAATAATAAACTCTTTAAAAGATAGGTATTTACACTTTTAAAAGGGGTTTTATTTGAAAAACATATAAACACACAGGACAGGACACTTCATAGGCCACTTTACACAATAAAATAGGCAATAACAACATATATGTTTTTGCAAGCATAAATACTCAGGTATATGAATGGTAGCCACATGGGTATAACAGTTACGAGCAGATAAACCATATTCATAAAGAAAAGGTAAAAAGGAGGTGTATAAAGCCATGCCACTGTGGCTGGCAATTGTGTGCCTCCACTTCAGTCATCTGAAATACTGTGAAGAACAACCTTCGCCTTTTGAGAATATTAATAAAAAACTGATTACCACTGCATGTGCAGTTGCCAAAAGAACTGAGATTTTGAGAAATTTTATCTTTCCTAAAGAAAATGTACAATAACGACTTCTCTTCATTTACTGAGGAAGCTTCAACGTTTTCACATACGTGCACAATGCTTATCCACAAAGTCAAGATTCTGATAGTGCACTCTTGTGGGCTCAAATTTGCAAAAAAAAAAAGAAAAAGAAAAAAAAGTGTAAAAGAAATTAGAATTCTCTAGAAGATTTCACATGATTTATACCTCCGGTATTGGAAGTGACATAAAGATGAAGTATATAGCATAGTGAATTGTAAAACATAATGCTGACCATTTGAAATAGTAAAAAATGAAGAACAAAAGAAAAAATTAAAAAAGAAAAGAAAAAAATACCTAAAAGGAAAATTCAACATATGAAAAAGTGTGTTGCAGGGCTAGATTATGGGCAATTGCACAGAGATAGTCCATAAGAGCTGGCCTAACATGATACAACTATCCTGTGGTTAGGATTTTGGGGATTTTAGACTTTAGAGATTTTGATCTTTCAGCATTTTGACATTCTGGACTACAGTGTTCAGGAATGTGTGTTTTGGGATTATGATCCAAACCTCCACAAGAAGATAGAGGGTTGACCTGGCCTAGTATAGGGATCAAGAAGGATCATCCTGAGGGAGAGCCATTTGAGACCTGAAGGATGAAGAGGGGTTAGCAAGACAGAAGCAGGTAGAAAAGGAAACTCTTGGCACACGGGAAGTCTGTGTGGAGGCTGAGAGGTGAAATGTGCTGAGTGTAGAACTATGGAAAGTGTTTGGTATTGCTGAAGAATAGGGAGCAAGGCGGGCAGCTGGAAAGAGCAGACAGGGACAGGTTAAGGAAGTTTTCTCTCGAGGGCAATGGGAAGCCTCTGAGGTTTTTAAAGCAAGGGAGGAAGGTGATCTGATTTGTGTGTATGAAGGGCAGATAAATTAGAGAAGAGCTGGACAGAAGGCAGGAAGAGAGACAGAACATTTAGGAGGCTGTTGCTATTGTCCTGGCAAGACATGATGGTGCAGTAAGGATGTTAGGAGAAGTAGATACATGCAAGATATATTTAGGAGGTAGAGATAGAGGCCTGGTCATTGATTGGATTAAAGCATGAGGGAGAAGGAGGGGTTGAGGAGAAGCCCCAGCTTTTGGAAACGACAAATAAATGGGTGGTGATGCTATTACTGAAATGGGGATCACAGGAAATGGAGTCTGGAGAGTTACGTTTTTTGACATATCGGGTTGAAGTGTATTGAGATTGCGCTACCTTTGAGGCATCCAAGTAGACATGTTGACTGAGAAGTACAATTTCATAGTAGTCAGAGTTCATTTTTGCCATGTCGGTATCTGGTATACAATCTATCACAGGAGAGTTCATTTTCACAGTCTTCACCTCTGATACATATCTATATCTATATCTATATCTATATCTATATCTATATCTATATCTATATTGATCTATCTGCATACTTAGCTTCCTGGGAGCTGAATAGCCATTCCTAGGCTGTCCATTTTGGTTCATGGGTCCCAGCACAAGGACTGTAATTGTAAACATTGGAAAAGATGAGATTTGCCAGGAAACAGGTGAAGGGTAGGAGAAATCCTGAGGTGCATCAGATGTGAAGGTGGTAGAACAGGAGTTTCAGAGGCAGGGAAGTGTCAGAGAGGAATGAAGGGTTCCAGGAGAAGGTAGCACAATGGGGCAAAGGAAGGTGAATGTTCCACGAAGGAGAAAGTGTTCTGCAGTGGTCAATACTGCTGAGAGTTCCCTCCAGGAAACTAAGGTTGGAGGCAGTCTATGGAAGGTGCAAATGTTACGAAGGTGAGAACTTTGATGTTATTTAGTATGCAATGAGAAACCCAGAAGAATTGGGAACTGGAAATTTATGTGCTTAAAGGACTGTGTGTCCAGTGGTTTAGAACGGGGTCCCTGGCCCCCGGCCTGTGGCCTGTTAGGAACCGAGTGGCACGGTAGGAGATGAGTGGCTGGCTGGCTTCATTGGTAATTACAGCTGCTCCCCATCACTGGCATTACTGCCTGAGCTCCGCCTCCTGTCAGATCAGTGGCAGCATCAGATTCTCATAGGAGCATGAACCTTATTGTAAACTGCGCATGGGAGGGATCCAGGCTGTGCTTTCCTTATGAGAATCCAACTGATGCCTGATGACCTGAAGTGGAACAGTTTCATCCCTAAACTATTCCTCTCCACCAGTTCCTGGTGCCAAAAAGGTTGGGGACCACTGGTTTAGAAGCCAGGGGGAAGAAAACAAAGAGCTTATTTAAGAGAGTTGTCCGTACTCAAGGACAAAAGCACCTAAGGAGGACGGCTGCGCTGGTGTGAGAGATCGCTGGAGGAAACCAGAATCATTCTTGTTGGATCATGGAAGGCAGAGAAAGAGAAGAATCCAAGAGAAGACTCTCTTGGGTCCAGTATTTAGCACAGTGACATCTGTATCACAAATGTCATGGCTAGCAAAGGTTGCCAGCCTTCGGGAAAATTTGATAGATTTGGTTTTAGGTCACTGAGTTGTAGGCAACAGCGTCACATGGTGACGGTCTCTGTTGTTGTTGTGTTTTGTAGGTGGATGAAAATGGTGTCTTCCACAGGCTCTTTACTTAGGATAAAAATGGTGTCTGCCACAGGCTCTTAGGATGAAAATGGTGTCTGCCACAGGCTCTTTACTTAGTCATTTGTTGCATTTCTGGAAATAAAGTAGTACAATTTCATAGTAGTCAGAGTTCATTTTTGCAAAGTTGACACCTGATTTTACAATTTCTGGAAACACTGAAATTAGGAGAGCTAAGGTGTTTCAATTTCCTCTTATGGTTCTTTTCTCCTTACTCCTACAATCTTAAAATATAGTATGAGCTTGCTCTTTCTATATCAAAGCAGTTTCAAAGATTTAATTTTCAGATTATGTGGGTAGGATTTACCTTTCTAACCCTTGGCCACTCTTCTCATGTTTCTCTCTGATTGCCTCCTCACACTGCTCCTTTGCTCCCCTTCCTTCCCATCTCTCTCCCTCAATTTCCTTCCTACTTAGGTCTCCCCCCAGGAAATCTCAAATGCAGTTATTTCTCAGACAACCAGATGTTAGAATGAGGAAATGTGGCCTCACTAATCCACTTGGACCTGGAAAGCAGAAACTACATAGTCTTGATGGAGCATTTCAAATTTATCTCTATTTCTCCCTTATATCTCCTGATTTCTTAAAAACAAAAATCTGTCCCCTTATAGGATTTAAATATCATAAACATTTTCCTCTGTGCTCTGACAGTTTTTCTTCATGAGATAGCAAGCACATCCTCCAAAGCATTTAATACTGGGTGCCCAGTCCCTAGTTGTTAAATGAATAAATGAATGAATGAATGATGAAGGCAGGCAGAACAGTCTCTCTACTTTTTTTCATTCTCTCCATATTGCTTTCAACTTTTTCCAGATTATTTTTTCCCAGGGGGTGTGTTTTTCCATCAGCACTGCAGAAAGACTTGGAAATAGTCACCAGGTACTGTGAAATGTCTTCCACATTGAGGCTGCTTAGAGTTTAATTAACAACCTAAACTGTTGTTACAGAAGACTGTTAAAATTAG
Source organism: Macaca thibetana thibetana (assembly GCF_024542745.1). Taxonomy (NCBI): domain Eukaryota; kingdom Metazoa; phylum Chordata; class Mammalia; order Primates; family Cercopithecidae; genus Macaca; species Macaca thibetana. The sequence continues at coordinate 204,118,905 of NC_065578.1, read as the reverse complement.
GAAAGCAAGTGGTTTGTCAAATTATAGGCAGCCCTAGATACACAGCCAATATTAAAAAGAAATCAAATGTAAAATGTAAATCTATATACATATGTGGTATGCTGTATATGCCTTTTCTGTACTGATTTCTTTAGATTTATTACTCGGCAGAGTATGTGTGGTGCTTTTGAGCATTATTATTGATAAACGCCATCTAGTGGTATAGAATAGCAGATGCTCTGTAGATCAGTTCAACTAACACGTCATTATTATTGTTATTTTGTAAAAATAGAACCAAAAGCACTCGTTAAAGGATCCTGTTTGTCCCAAGTAGAAATAAAATTTGGAAGATTAAGATATACACTTTAAATCTGCTATGGAAGAAAACAGAAAAATCAATACAGTACTTTCTCTCAGTGCAATCCATCCACCCACTCCCTACTCATTCATCAGATATCGAGCAAGACCTTGCCAGGTTCTGTGTGAGTTGCCAGATATAAAGTTCCAGTCTCGTCTTTGAAGGATAGAAGCAAGTGGCAAACACTGATGATCTACTGTGTCTTTAGCTGTTTTCCTTCCTCCCTCTCTTCTTCCCTCCCTCTCTCCTCCTTTCCTCCTCTTCTTCTCCTTCCTTTCCTCTCTCTTTTCTTTTTCCTTTCCTCCCTTCTGCCCTCCCTCCCTTTCTCCCTTGCTCCCTCTCTCTTTCTCTCTTCTCTCCTTCCCTCCCTCCCTTCCCTCCCTCCCTTCTCTCTCTCTCTCTTTTTCCCTTCCCTTCCCTTCCCTTCTCTCCTCTTCTTTCTCTTTCCAAAGTGAGGCAAGAGGCAGAAGATACCTCTCATAGTGATAAAGTTGGTACAAGTTGTTAACCTGTGGGTCTGAGAGTAGAGAAAGTGAAACAGATAAAAGGGGTATAAAATGTAAAATAGCTATGGCCAAGAGTTTGAATCATCAGAAAAGAAACAAACCACCTGTCTTAGAAGATTCTTGGAGATACATTAGATTGGGTACATTACAGCAAAGACAAACATACAGGATTTTAAATTTCTGAAACATATGATTAAGAACTCAAGAAACTTTTTCCTTCTGAAGGACATTTGTCAGTGATCCTTAACCACGCCATCCAAGATTGGCCACTCCAGATCTCCGTGTCACACATCTATACAACATTAAATTCAAATTGGCATTTTAAATGTGTTGTCTTTGCAGTAATCTGAGAATTGCTTCCTCTGTGAAACTCCCAGCTAGGTAGTATTTTATTTCCTTGAGGATAATTTCATTATTTATCTGTAATAATCCGCATTCCCCAGAGCAGAACTGAACACATAGTAGGCCTCCGTAGATATCCACAGAACTGAGACTTTTGTATTAGATGGGTTTCTTCTAAGGCTATTACGGACAGTATAGGGTACTTAGCACATCACTTATGTTGTTCTGTTGGTTTTATGTTATTCTAGTGGTTTTCATTTTAAGATAAACATGTGCTTTGTTCGGAGCTGCAGCTGAACCATTTCTTTAAAAATTGCAACAGAACTTTGCATTTCTTAATTTACTTCACAAGACCATATTCAAACATGTTTCTGTTGTAAGAGGTTTTCTTTAAGAAAAAAAAAAAGAAAGAAAAGTTGCAGCAGCACCCATACGGTTGTCTGCCTGTGAGAACTTCCCTTTTAAGAGGAAAACAGAACCTGGCATGGATGAAGTGCCATGTAAGTGTTTGTTATACAAGTGAATAAGCCTGTGCTTGGCCAAAGGGCACCACTGTTTCCCAAACATGCCTTGCACAGGCGGCTGCTGTGTCTGCACCCACCGTGCTTCATCTCACCAAGGGTAGAGTGCTCTCTTCTCTCCTTCTTGCCTTGTCAGTTTCACATCCTTGGTGAGGCCTTTGCTGGATGGCCCAAGCCAGGTGGCTGGCTCTCCTGCTCTCCCTGTGGGCGCCACTCATTGGTGATCTTGAGCACCTGCTCTCAAGTTCTTCTCCTTGTCATAAAATTCACATACTCTAATAAATATTGCCCTTTGGGTCCTTAAAGAGTCTAATATAATAGACTCGTATACATTATACGCATTCAAAGCGTATTTGTTGCAAATTATACCTATTCATTTGACATAAAAGAAATACTTATTAAAAGATGGTTAGTAATAGAAAAGGGAAGGAGGAAATAAGGATAGGAGTATAAACCCTTATTTAACTTAGCTATTCAGGTTTATTACAGTGTACACATTTCATCTGTAAGTAGAATCCTGCTGCAGTGTGTCAAGAAAACAAAACTTCCGTTTTGCTAAATTCAAAGGTAAATAGCTAGAAGTACCAGATAAGGTCAGCCAAGAAGTTCAAAACCTTGGAACAGGGTAGACAGTTGGTATGTCTTTGAACTCCAGCTCTCTTTACACTTAGAGAAAAATAGGTAAGAGTGATGTTGGAATTATTTCAGGAGTGGATGTGCTGAATCAAAATTGTAAAAAGAATTAATCCCTTGAGTTTGTTTCTTTGGGAACCCCTAGAACATGATGCAATTCACAGAAGAAAGAAGAGTTTTGAGGGATAGAAAGTGAGGCTTGGGCAACAAGGGGAGGGAAAACCCTGGCCTGCGAGAAGGCGAAAGTGGTAAGTTCACACTAGCCTTTAGGCAAATACAATTTTGTAATTCACCATTGATTTTTTTTTTAATTTCAGCAAAATGTATAGCTTTAATATAGAATTATTTTCAGTAAGATGTCCTGAGGCCAAAATGATGCACTGATATCTTCACACGTGCTGCAATTCCACCGTCTCTGTGCTAAGTTTCAGGCTGTTTGCCTAAAAAGGCAAGAAACAAGAGGGCTGCTGGTAGGAAGACTAGCAAGGAAGGACACACACATTAAAATCTAATACTATTTCTGGAATATTTTATTTGGTGAAGAAGGTTCAGAATCATTCCTGAGATGTGTCTCTTGAAGATCTCTCGCGGTTGACTGTGAGGTGGATACCTTATGGGTTTTGCTCTTGCCTGTATGTATCACCATTGTTCTGCACGGCAAAGGGGCTCACTCAGCACCTGCCGAAGGCAGGAACATTCCGATGAAGGCCAACCTCATGTGACGTGGAGTTCTGGGAAAGTCAGAAAGTCCCATGGACCTTCATAAACGCACACAAATATTTACTCCACAGAATCAATTACAGGCGTTAAAAAAAATACTGTCAACCTTGGTAGTGGGACTTAGGATATTTCAGTTTTAGTTTGCAAAGCACAAGAAGTGGGATGGGAAGGTGAGAGGGTGAGAATTGCGGCTAGCACCGTCATCGAAGAGTGTCTGGTCAGACTTCCATGTATGATCATTATGTATTGGATATTAAGGAGTGGGTTCCTCTTCATCTATTAGACAATGGACATTTGCAGCTGTAGCAGCAAGACCACCTCAATGACCACCCACTGATCCAGGATCTGCTCCGAGCTGCAGTCGATTTGTGCTTTAGGGATCAAAATGCTGGAGGAGATGTAGTTCTTCTCCTCAAGGCCCTTACAGACAATGAAACGTGCAATAAGGTGAAACGTGAGTATGTCCTCCCTAGGCACTCCCAGGAAAAGTTCCTTCACGGGTGCTGCTCCTGTAGGGTTTTGTTGAGTACATAGGAGATAATGTTGATATCTCTTGTAGAGTATCTACAATGAATGAGAATACACCTGTCAGATGGTGAGCTCTTGAAGAGCCGAGCCTTATGTCCTGTGCATTTTATATTCCCAGCACCTAGCATGGTCTGGAACATCAGAGGATCTCCACGAATGTTTGTTAAATGAATACATGACAATCTTGTAAATGCTGATAATGGGGTGACAGTTGGGAAACTCACCAAAACCTGGAGTGCTCAGGAATTGTATTATGTCACAGGATTGCTTTTTGACCTGTTTAGTTATACCTAATCCCACAGATTATACCTATAATTTAAAGAGATACAAAAGATTGTATAATGTGTACAGCTTCAGATCACAGAGAAATATAGTGTGGGAGGGACCGCCTGTATTTAACTTTTAACAGGGCTGTGTTCTAGGAAGTGTTTGTGATAGGGAAGTAGAGATAACATTCTCTCTTCAGGAAGAAGTCTGACTCTAGAAGGGGAGGAACTGAAAGCCCCAATCCAGTCTCTGGGAACCCAGCTCAAAACTCTGACAAAAAGGCCTGCTCAGGAAATCCTACGGTGTCGCTGGAAGGTAAGTTAGAGGCTCCCTCCACCTGCTTTATTATTTCTGCGTATAGATGACTGTTGCTGTCCATTTAGGCAGAGTCAATTCCAGTCTAGCTTAAAAGATTCTTCTGAGACCCTTTAATCTTTCTGCATCTAATTCAAATGTCAAGCAATTTACAGTAATAGTTTCAAGTAATGCTTCCTCAAAGGTGAGTCAACATTTCTAAGAAAGTAGAAACGTTGGGTATAAAAAGTTCAATTTTTCCTCGTCGGAAAAACGATCCAAGACATTTCTACCGTGGGCTGAGCGCTGCCTGGAGGGCAGGGAGGAAGGGCTGAGCGGACCGGGCTGGCATGCGGGTGCCTGGAACTGCTGGTCTCTCCGTTTTCCCTGGCTTCTAAAGGTCTCTTAGCAGCATTTCCTGCACGCTGGCACCCCCTGTCCTCCTAAGATTTTACTGCCTGCGTGTTTCTCTGTGATTCCCCACCCTCCGACCCACCGGGCCCGGGGCGCCCTCCGGGGGCCGGCACACAGCAGGGTCTTGCTTCCTCGCGCTGTCTTCTTCATATGGGATCACTTCGAGATGCGGCCGTTTGGGCGTTTGCGCGGCCTCGGCGATTCTGTGGCGTCTTGGGCTGTGTATGTAGCCCCAGCGGCCGAGGCTCACGGATCCGAACGCCCGGCCGCCGCGTCTGTCCCAAGTTGGGCGACAGGAGGGCCGGGTGGGGTCGCGCCTGCGCCAGAGGAAGGCTCAGAACCAGACTCGGGGTTTTTAACTTATTCCTCAGAGGGACGAAAGCGAGTACCGGCGAGGACGGCGACAGCTCTCTATAAGCCTGGGTCCAGGTAGGCTGCCCGGCCCTCGAGCTCGCCCAGCGCCGCTCATGCTGCGCTCCACAGCCCCCTCCCCAAGAAAGGCGTTCGGGCCCCTCCCGGACGCGCCGCTCCCGCGCGCCGCGGGGCCTGGGAACAGCGCACCGGCTGAGCCTGGAGCCCGGCGGGCGGTGAGACTGACGGCGCCCGCGCCCAATCGTGGGGCGGAGCCGAGGGGGCCTGCAGGCGGCGGCCAATGGGAGCCCACAGAGCGGGCGGGGGGCGGTGCCGCCTGGCGGGCGGGCGGTGGCATCGGGAGCCGGCGCGGCAGACTGGGAGCCCGGGAGGAGCCGGCGGAGCGAGAGGAGGAGGAGGACGGAGGAAGAGCGCCGCGCCCCCGCCGGCCGCCCGAGTGCAGGCCGAGAGCTCCAGCCGCAGCCGGCGGGTCCGGGCCGCCTCCGCCGGAGCCCGGCGCGGGGAGAGTCCGGGCCGATGGGCAGCCCGGGGCAGCGGCGGGCGGCGAGGCGGCAGCCCGGGTACGCGCCGCCCGGCGCGCACAGGCTGTAGCAGGTCCCGGCGGACGGTGTTGCGAAGGTTCGTGTCGGGGAATCCGACGGGCAGCGTGGCGAGGGTAGGTTCGGGATGGCTACGGCCAGGCGGTGACTGTCCCGAAGGGGAAGGGGATGCCCTTCGGGGCGCTTCGGGGGGCTGACTTCGGCGAGGGGCGCGGGGGTGCGAGGGGCACGGGGCAGGGTCCGGCTTGTAGACGCAGATGCACCCGCGCTCCCGGGCCCAGGCTAGGAGAGGAGCCGTCGCCGCCTGTTCTCTCCAAGTTATCGATCGTCTGAAAGGTTATTCCCGTGTCGGCGACACAGGCACTGAGGAGGACCTCCTCCAGGTGCCCAGAACTCCGCTCTGACTAACGCTCTCTGGAAGGGCTCGCGGTTGCCCGACGCAGCTCCCCCGGCGCGCCTGGCGGGCTGACGCCGAACTTGCTGCGGGGCTAATTCCCCTTCTAGAAGGGGTGCACCCCGAGCGCGCGCCCTCACCGGGACGGATCCCTCTTTGTAAGACCGTGAGCAGCCGGGCGAGCGCCCTTCTCACTCAGCGCGACCTTTCTTCCCACTTTGCCAGCTCCTGTGCCTCCCCGGGTCTTCCCGTGTCAGTGAGGGTAGTTTGCCCACGTCCTAGGAATATCCCCAGGAAAACCTACAGATTAATTTTCAGCCGTGCCGCAAACCCAAAGAATCAATTTCGGCTCATCATCTACAAGAGGAGCCGAGGCTTCTCGGAAAGAGAGAACAACTTGGCATTACTCCTCTGGGAGATATTTGTCATCATTAACCTGCTTCAGTTAAATTAATTTAGCCCAAGATGACTCTGGCCTGAGTATTGGAAAAAATCAAGTGCATTGGTCACGGAATTATGCTCAACAAAACACGATTTTGGTCAAAATAAAATTGTAGACATTTTTGATTTGGTTAGATTGAGACTGGGTTTTGACAAGGATGGCTTTTTTCAAAAATCAAGGAAAAAAACCCTCAAAGAATCTTGGTGGTTCTCATGGCTTTGCTCAGTGAAGTTCAAAATAGTCGCACAGATTTTTCTTTTCTTTGCCTCTTTTGTCTGCAGTCTCCATTCTAAACGTTAACACTAGATGGCTTTCTTATGACAGACGTTTAGTAAACTGCCCATTTGAGTTGCGTTTGTGTGCAGCCTAGGTTGTAATTTTTCTAGTGTTACAATTAGTAATTGAAGAAAAAAGATCTCCCAAACTGTTGCTTTTTATTACTTTCCTAGAAAACCTACACATACCAGTATCTTTGCGGATATTGAGAGGTGGCCTATTATTTTTGGCATTCCTAAAGTTGAATTTCAAGAGACAACTTGGTTACTGTATTTAGTTACATCATTTAAGAATGTCTGTTTCATGTTTGGACTTACTTAAAGAATTCAGAGTTCTGTTTTGTCATCCCGTTTAGACAATATTTCCACTTAAAAGATGTTTACTGCTTGATTGAATTTCACTGCTTGATTCAGAGTTATAAGAGTATTATTCATGAGAAAATGCCATCTTAAGTTTTGGGTATAAATCACGTTGATTCCTCCAAAAGGATTCCATTGATCCATTTTGGGAAGAGATGCAGTTAAAGTATCTGCATGATTCATACCAGGGATTGTGTTAGGGACATCTTCTCCCCAGAGGATATTTGATTTTTTCATTTCTAAGCACAAGCCCTTTTATGACAAGCACAATAGCCCGTAGTTTCAGCAGTAACAGCAGCAGCAGGCTCCCAGTGATGTTTTTTAAGCACTTTTATTCTAAAGCAAGATCATGGCAGCCTGTCCAAATCTTGCCTAGGTAGGCAAACTTATACGCTGGATAAATATCTTGAAATTATCTTGGTAGTGCTCATTTATTGTGTGCCTTGCCCAGCTTAAAATAAGACATATTGAATTTGTTCTAAATTAGAGTGTATTCATAAATAGCTGAAGGAAAAAGAAAAAAGAAAAACTACAGAGCAAACATCTGGGAAGTAGGAAATGAAATCAGAAACAGCTTTTATCAGTACCCACATGCTACCTATAGATGGGGTGAAATGAACTTGTATAAGAAGCAGTGTAAGCACTTGGTCCGGAAAATAAAGCAAGAGCTGGATCATAGGTATGGGGGTGGAGCTTCTGACTTTTAGTATGGGCCACAGATTTTACCCAGTTGCTTTAAGTATATGTTTTTCATTAAATGCTTTTTATGTATTTAAATCATGGATTTTCTCAAAGAGCTTTAAATGTATGGAATGTAACTTTTAGTCTAATAGGGGAATTATCAGATCATGATTTGGTTTCTATGATGCTTACTGTAGTTAAAGCTGTGTAATATGGATTTGGAAGGTGTTTTTTTTCTTTTTTTTTCTCTCCCCGTTCCCCAAGACTGGGATGGTGTTTTGAAGGGTTCCTTGATACCTGAGCTTAGTAAACACTTGCCCACCTTGTGGGTCTTTTTACCTGAGGCAAAGGGGAAGCGGGTTATTATTTTGAAATTAGCAGTCAATCTATTTCTTAAAGTAAGGAAATACTAGCTACCCTGAAAAACCAGTTGTTTGGTAATTGAAACTGGTTTAAAAGCACTATGGGCATTGAAACTAGTTTAAATGGGATTGTGTTTCCTGCATACTTTGCAAAGAACTATGTGTTTATGTGAATACGGCCTCTTGCCCCCAACCATAATTGGTAAATAAGTGCAGGGTTATTTTTTGAGATTGAGGAAGGCATTGAGTTTTTGAACTTCTGATCAATTTATGGTGGTGATTTAGGATTACAAATCCTGTTAAAGACATACTGAATTTAAAGAAAATTTAGCCTGGGGTATTAATTGAAAAGCTGCTTTTTTTTTTTTTTTTGTATTGAACTTCAACGAAATACAAAGTACAGTCCTAGAGAATACTGAACCGTGTTCTAGGTTTTCTACTTCTGTTAATGTGCCTAATTCACTTGCAGGATGAGAGTAGAAAAAGCTTTAGGCACAGACAGGAACCTTGAGCTTCCTGCCTCTACCACCTGTCACGAATGAATTTGGATGAAAGTATTTTCATGATCCCTTACAGCACCAAAATGTGGGGTTTCTTTAACGTGTAAAACGAATGTATTAGAGTAATGAAAATGCCTGTCTGACTGGGATAGTTTATATTTTTCATGATTATGTCATTTCTTTGCCTTGACCTATAGTAAGTTTATATGTGAATGCTTTGCATGAGGATCATAGCTACTTGGTTTACTTTGAAATCGATGATTCAGAAATTGCTTTTTCTGTTCCAATTGCATTTAGCTGTGACGCCTTTTAAAAGAGTGGTAACAATGTGATAGGAATTTAAAAGGCTCCCAACTTTAGACATAGATTATTTTGATCCTTTCTGAACTTAATTCATAAACTTTGCTTCCAAAGAATAGCAGTTGTAGAAGGGAGCCAGATCTTGACTCACTGTTGAGGTTCTGCTTCTTGAGAGATTTCATATTTAGTGAAACCCAATTCCTTGGTTCGTTTTCCCACCCCAGTACTATATAGCCAAGTTGGGTGGTAGGAAGGGAGAAAATATGCAGCAAGTCGAGTCTAGTTGTCATAGCATCTTTGGACCAGAAAGGACCTTAAAAATTGTCTCGTCATGTTGTTCCTATACCTTTTGTTTTCATCTACCTGTAAAATGAAAAAACAAACAAACAAACAAAATATTAGGGATTGTCAGATATGTCAGCATTTAATGTTGCTGCATAAGTGTGTTGAAAATTGACAACAGCAGTTACTACTTATTGTCAATGCATTTCGTCAAAATACGTTTGATGTACCAAAAAAAAAGAAAAGGTGGGGAAACGGGGAAGAATATGTATGCTGTCAGGCCTAAAGGAGAGTTCTTCCTATCCAGAGAGGAGCTGTGTTAAAACTACCCCGCTCATGGATTTATAGCTATCCTAACACGGACACTTTTGTTTTGCATGGGTCAATGAAAACTTCACTAAGGACCAGGGTTTGGAAATCACTGAGTAGCTCAACTAACCCTTCTTTGATATTTGGATCCTTTTATATAATCTCTATATAAGTGGTCTTCCAGTAATACCTGAACATTGCAAGTAATGGGTGGGGGTCTCCACCTTTTAATGGTTTTGAGTACTAGAAAGTTTTTTTGGCCTACAGAACTGAAATCTAATTCTGCTTGTTTATTCAAATTCTACTGCCTTGGTGGCCTACGGAACAAATCCTTCAGTCTCTGTCAGAGTTGGGCTCCTGGCTGGTGTAACGTGACCTGTGTAGAGTAGAGCAGGAGTGTGTGTCATAGGTTGCATGTTGCTTGCACTGATATAGTCCAAGTTTGCATTCGCTTTTCCGGTGGTCAGACTCAACGAGTTTCCTGTTCACTAAACACCCCCGAGCCGTTAATCACATGCTGCCATTGAACCTCGTCTTCCCATCTTGCGCTGATGTCACTGCAAAGTCTAACATTTATTGCGCTGTGGTTTTGCTTTATTTTAGCTGATTCTTCCCATCATGCTTTTTGGAATTTGATCATATTATTTGGCACCTTTACCTGTGCTCCCAAAGAAATGCTGTCTGTACATTATATCAGACTCTTTTTTATATCTTTACTTAAGCTGGTGATGAAATTGTTAAACTGGCTGAATAACACGAAGTGTGTCTCTGGAAGCTTCCCTCGAGGCTTATAAGGAGTCACAGTCTCGGTTACAGTTAACTACTAATGCTCTTAATATCTTATAACTAGCCCATATATCTCCACCTTTTCACGTGGATATCCTGAAAGAGTGTGTCAAACCTCCTTTGCTGGTTCTACTGACCGAGTTTTGCTGAGTAATAATGAGTTCACTTTCAGTGTGTCCCTAGTAATGAGGACTCTGTTCTGCATATGAGTATGAAAATTTGTTGAATGACTGACTGGATTGAGAAACTAGGATCACACTGTGACCTGTGACCTCTGGAGGCCTTAGGAACTGCAATGCTCGTAGGAAAGATCAGAATCTTGTTGGACTTTCTTCAGCTTATTTTTTGGTTTGGTATTCTCTTGTGTTGAATTGCTTTCAGATAGTAGGGAAGAACACCACAATCTCTTCTGGTTCTGTTTTAATTGGTTGATACACTTCTCTTCCTGTTTTGCTAACAAACATTTAGCCAGAAGGGGTGTCTTTAACTCTGCCCATTAGAATACTCCGTATTTTTCACTTCTGCATATTTGCTTAATCTGCTGAGAGATATCCTCATTTGGTTGAGTTGCTCAAGAATAAGAACAGTCCGAAGTAGGTTATTTAGTAGTATATTCAATTACTCTTAAGTAGAAATATCTAGGTAAAGAGCCAGTGTTAAAATTTGTTACTGTGGAAAGGGAGAACTCTTGGGTGAATAAAAAATTATGTATGCTGGCTGGGCGTGGTGGCTCATGCCTGTAATACCAGCACTTTGGGAGGCCGAGGTGGGCGGATCACGAGGTCAGGAGATCGAGACCATCCTGGCTAAAATGGTGAAACCCAGTCTCTACTAAAAATACAAAAAATTAGCCGGGCGCGGTGGTGGATGCCTGTAGTACCAGCTACTGGGGAGGCTGAGGCAGGAGAATGGCGGGAACCCAGGAGACGGAGTTTGCAGTGAGCCAAGATCGTGCCACTGCACTCCAGCCTGGGCGATAGAGCGAGACTCCCTCTCAAAAAAAAATAAAAAAATAAATAAATAAAATTATGTATGCTGAGATGAACTGTTGTGTGGAGTTTTTAAAAAAGTTCTGATTAATGCTTAAGGCACAATATCCTGTGAAGTCAGCGTATCGATTGCTTTCACTGTCTTCTGGAGGTGTTTTTGATAACACATTTGGTTCCTTGTTGAACAGTGGGTAGGGTATTCACATTGTTCAGGAATAGCTTTGGGATACTGTCCTCTATGTATTGAAGTTTCTAATAAGTAATTTTAGAAATTATAGTTTTGATTCTTTTTACAGGGCAGATGCTACCTGTTTCAGGTGTTTAAATGATCTAATGCAAAAAACAGTGGTTTCTTTTGGTAGGTTCTCAAGGTTCTCAAACTTTTTTCAACATGCATCCCATCTATACACAATTGTCTAAGTGTTCATGTATGTATGCATATACTTATATACATATCTGTATACACATTTTTGCATGTGTATATGTATAATATATCTGTATGTATAAACATACTTTACTGTGCTAAGATATTATGGACATTGTAAAACAAATGTAAATTTTAAGAAGATTAATATTGAAAATAAATAGATGTAGAAGTATTTTCTCTGCACCTCAAGGGCATTTGTATCTTTGAAATGTGTGGCGCTGTTTGGAGACCACTGTTCTACTATCACTGGTTAGAGTTTGTAACTGTTGAGAAATGGAATTTCTAGGGAGCCTGTAGGATCTTGTGAGGCAAGCTGAAGACAAACTCCACTCGTAATGGGCCTTCTATTTACTGTGTATTTATTCTTTTTCCTGAAGACATTTCTGACTTTGGCCTGTTTTCTTCCAGAATTGCTTGTGGGTCTTGGTTTGAGGTTTCATTTATTGAGGAGGTTAATGTAATGGTGATGCTATTTTGCTTAGAAGGTTTCTAGTTGAACTCAGCTGGTTTTTTTTTGTTTGTTTTTTGAGACGGAGTCTTGCTCTGTCGCCGAGGCTGGAGTGCAGTGGCACGATCTCAGCTCACTGAAAGCTCCCCCTCCTGGGTTCATGCCATTCTCCTGCCTCAGCCTCCCAAGTAGCTGGGACTACAGGCGCCTGCCACCATGCCTGGCTAATTTTTTTTTGTATTTTTAGTAGAGACAGGGTGTCACCATGTTAGCCAGGATGGTCTCGATCTCCTGACCTTGGTATCCTCCCACCTCGGCCTCCCAAAGTGCTGGGATTACAGGCGTGAGCCACTTTGCCCGGCCTGAACTCAGCTGTTTAAGAAGCATCATACTATCACACTCAGACAAAACCAGTCCCAGGATCAGGGTATGTTAAAAGTGCAGATTAATAGCCTAGCTCTGTCTGTATGTGATTGGCCAGAACGGTAGCACACAGCCACCCCTAGTGCAAGGAATGCCTAACTTCCCAGCCATTAGTGGGTTGGGAATGAATGAGGAGAGACAGCAGGGAGCCCTGCTCTTGTATCTCCAGTAGCTTCCAGCTAAAGGAGCACCACCCACCCCCACCCATCCTCCTGTGCAATTTTAGTAATGGAACATAAGCAGCAAACGGGCAGGGACATTTCTGGTTTACTGCTGTATTCCTTGTACTTAAGTGGTTTTTGCCACATAATAGGCTCACAGTGAACTAATATTTGTTAAAGAAATGATTGGGAGTTGTGGGTTGAACATAAAATAACTTCCTTTATCTTGGCTTTTGTTGAACTAAATACTGTCGAGTTAAAGTTCTAATCATTATTTCTATTGTACATGATCTATCTTGAACAACAGTTTATGCCTAATTTATGTCTTTCCTGGGTTGTTTGAAATGACCTGTGATTGAACTCTGATATGGAACTGGTAAAAATGTGGAAGTTTCTGAAGAGGGTTTTGACTGTGTTCCATCTGTTACATCAAGAACTTTACAGCCCCATTCAGAGGGGTGTGGTTCCTGGGAGCCTGGGCACCCTTAGGTGGCCTCCTTTCATGAGAGAGTATGATTTACACCTTTCCCAGGTTTCAGAGTCTGGTCTGTGCTGATGACTGCACAGCCCTATTTGAATCCCATGAGGCTGCAGTTGACTTAAAAGCCCTGGCTGGGACTTAATCAAGCTTACTGAAAAGGATTTCTGAATTGTGTAGTACTGTCTGTAGTCCTTTAGTTCTCAGTCCATTAGCAGTGTTAATTTCTACAGGAAATCATGTTGTTTAAAAATGCAATCAGTAGTGTATAGTGTGCATCTTTTGTTGATTCAGTACTTTTAGTTTGAGGGTTGCAAAGTACATGAGGATATTATTTGTACCTTAAATGTGGTAGGTGTTCAGTAGCCATAGTCTTAATTTTACGTGGTAAAAATCTTTTATCTTTAATATCTTAACATACTGCTAGTTCTTATAATATGACATTAGAGGGATATCATTCTAACTCCTGTTTGTTTACATTTGTGTATAAGGTGTGCTATGAAATGCTGTAAGCAGGGCGTACATGATAGTAGAAGCATCCAATTTATCAACCAATTTTATTTGAGGGTCGTTGTAACTCATTAGTTTGGAATAGTAGGTCAGTTTTCCCATTTAAAATGTTCTAAGTTGGGCACAGTGGCTCATGCCTGTAATCCCAGCACTTTGGGAGGCTGAGGCAAGGATTGCTTGAGCCCAGGAGTTTGAGACCAGCCTAGACAATAAAGCAGGACCTCATCTCTACAAGAAATTTTAAAATGAGCTGAGTGTGGTGGTGCACACCTGTAGACCTAGCCACTGGGGAGGCCGAGGAGGGACCCTCCCTTGAGCCCAGGCGTTCGAGGTTACAGTGGGCAGATCATACTAGGGACTCAAATCTGTTTGACAGGGTGAGACCCTGTCACAAAAAAATAAATAAAATGTTTTAAATGACAAGAATAAGTGAAGGAGACTAATGTTGATTTATGAAGAGAATAAAGAATTGGGGAGAGATACTCTTAAAGGCAAATGTAAAATGTTATTGTGCTTGAACTTTCATTGTGTTCTCTCACGTATACTTAACGAGAACCTTATAGGGCTGGTGGGATTTTTTTCCCTTTTACAGATACAAAAACTAAGGTTTAATGAAAGTGTGGTTTTCTGAATCTGAGTCCTTGTATTTTAAACCCATGTCTCTTGGTTCCAGCTATAGCGTTGTTTTATTCTACAGCTCACCTATAAGGTATGGTAGGTTTCAATAAATCATGATAAAAGGAAAGAATGAAAAGAGAGAAAGGAAGAAGGGAGAAAGGGAGGGACTAAAGAAGGTGTGTGCATATGAGAATGGCGGAATTATCCGACTCACTATCACTGAAAGGGGGAAGTGGAGGCTAAGGGTTGGGCTAATGAGCTCATTGTTCTGGTCTAAAAACCGCCCTGTTCTATCAGCCAGTGAATTGTCTGTTATTAACTAGAAATTTCATAATATGTAGTGAGGTAGCAGTTTTGCCAATTGAATCAGGTTATATATTCTTTGTTGGGAAGCGAGTGGGTCCTTCTGTGATCATGCAGAGAACATTTTTTTTAGCCTCTGAGTCTTTGCCAAGATTAAAAGAAATATAAGAGGAAAACAATTTTTGTTTTGCATTTATACTTTGCTAGATTTGCATAATCTTTGTTTAAGCCAGTTGAATGTGAATCCCTAAATAAATTTCAGGCATTTAAATATTTAAAAGGATTCATCCACAGTACTTTACTCACCCAAAGAATAAGTGCTTACAACAAAGAAAATAACACCCTTGCAGATGTAGCCTACATAGACTTTGTTCACCTTGTCATTGAATTATACAACATTAATAGCGAAGCTAGAATTTGAACATTCACTGAAATGCTTAGCTGGCTCTGTTCCAAAATATTGTTTCTCTGGTAGAGAAAGCAGGACAATTTGTTTAAAACTGGCAGTTCGCCAGTCAGAATAGCTCTGACGCAATCATTGCAGTAACTACTTTGCTCTGACTGCTAATTTTAGGGCAGTTAAATCTGGTTGATGTCTGATGGCTGCTGTCGCTGTGCGTCTGGTTATGTGGAGCTTTCTAAATTCATCCTCTTCGCTTGGCACGGTAACTTAGTTCTTTCTGAGATAAGCTGTGGAGCAGAGGGGATGTTGAGTCGGCACAGGATATGTGCATGGAATGAGGAACAAGGCCCTAGGAGAGTTTCAAGAGACACTGCTTTAGTCTTACTACGCTCTTCGTTATTCCAATAGCAAAGAGCACATCTGTACTTCCCTTGCTGTAGCACACTGGGGGGTGTTGAGGAAGGTGGAGAGAAGTGTACATCGAGACACCTGCCTTCATGGAGCAGGGTTTTGGCAATATGCCCTCGCTTTCCTTGTCATCCCTGCAAGCATTAGTGTGCTTAAAAGTGAACTTTTACCTTCTTCTGTTTTGGAACAGGTAAAACTAAGGAGAAAAATGATAATTTAAAAAAATCTGGCCGGGCGTGGTGGCTCACGCCTATAATCCGAGCACTTTGGGAGGCTGAGGCGGGCGGATCATGAGGTCAGGAGTTTGAGAACATCCTGACCAACATGATGAAACCCCGTCTCTACTAAAAATACAAAAATTAGCCAGGCGTGGCAGTGCGTGCCTGTAATCCCAGCTACTCAGGAGGCTGAGGCAGGAGAATTGCTTGAACCCAGGAGGTGGAGGTTGCAGTGAGCTGAGATCGTGCCACTGCACTCCAGTCTGGGCAACAGAGCAAGACTCCATCTCAAAAAAAAAAAAAAAACAAAACAAAAAACTGCTTGGGGTATTATATAAAAGAGCAAAGTAGAATATCCTGCTATTGCAGATGATACAAGTGGGGTAAGGGGTTCTTCGGTGGCCTTGTCTAACTCCCTCATCTTTCTGGGGCAGTGACCTGTAATCCAATTTTAAAATAAGGATGTGAGGCCAGGCCATCGTGAAGTCTGTTTAAATGCTGGCATTCTAAGATTTCCAAGTTAACAGGGTGCACCCTAGGGTGTGAGAGCCCTGAGGACAGGGATCTTGCCCTTCCATCCCTGTCCTTCAGTCCTGGGTAGCTGTCAGGCACAGTTAGCAAATTAACTGACTCTTAGAATTTAGTCCTCAGAGGGACTTTGAGTGTTCTTTTAGTTCAACTTCCTTATGTTACTGATTCAGAACTATCAGGGAATGATTTAACCGCTAGACCTATTGTGTAGTAGCATGGGCTACCTTATTAGGTGATGAATGAACTGCCTTCTTAGGTGATGAACTAACTAACTTGGGCAGAGTTGATGGCTATGTGTCAGGTGTATGAGAAAAAGATTCCCGTGTAAATGAGACCATATGATTGGTGGGCAGTACAGCTTCTTTCAGATGAAAGACTGTGTGGTTAGCTGAGAATAAGGTGGGTTTGCATAATTAGGAAAACATTCAAGGAAGATAGAACTTGAGTTAAGCTTTGGAAAATGGTTAGGATTTGAATTTTTATTGAGGGCCTCTTGTGTGCAGGGAAACTGTAGGCCCTCTCCAAGACCAGAAGATACGCACAAAACACTCTCAGTTGTTCCTTTGATCACAGTACTATCTCTGTTAACATGATCTGCTTAAATCCGAACTCATCTTTTTGCCTGGTTTAGGTTTTGCAACTCCAGAAATTGATTTTATTAACAAAAGCAACATTAAGGAGAAGTGACGGACAGTATTTTCAAAGTGGTGATAATTACTTTGTCTATCATGTAAGATGGTCATTATGTTTTTTTTCCTCATTGTAATTTACTAAAGGTTAGAGACTGTGTCATAAACCTAAAAGAAAATTATTTTGGATATATCAGAGATATAAATGATGTTTTGGTATAAAATTACTGAATTCGTTTCAGTTAGTCGACAGAATATACACATAGTATCATATTTGCTACTCAAGGTCATGTGTTTTGTTTTGAGACTTTATACTTAGGAATATATAACTTGATAATTGATACACTGAAGTGATTTGCTGAATAACAAGAGTTATTTATTTATTTATTTATTTGAGACGGAGTCTCGCTCTGTCACTCAGGCTGGAGTGCAGTGGCACAATCTCAGCACACTGCAACCTCCGACTCCTGGGTTCAAGCGATTCTCCTGCCTTAGCCTCCTGAGTAGCTGGGATTACAGGTATGGCCACCACACCCAGCTAATTTTTGTATTTTTAGTAGAGATGGGGTTTCACCATGTTGGTCAGGCTGGTCTCAAACTCCTGACCTCGTGATCTGCCCACCTTGGCCTCCTAAAGTGCTGGGTTTACAGGTGTGAGCCACTGCGCCCAGCCACAAGAGTTTTAAACTGAGGCAACATTAGGAAGGATGTCTGTGGACAAAAAGAGCTCGCCTCGCCTCAGCATCCCATCCGCCCCCAAGTCTCTGGGGTGTTGTTCATTTGCTGCCAGTGCTCCCTTCCTTCAGTCCACTTCCTATCTCATGTCTCATGAACTCACAGTAAGTGCTGGGTAAGATTTGCATTCTGCTTTAAACTTCTGAGATTTATTTAGACCAATAAATCTCAATGCAATCACCATATACTTTCCCCCAGCGTTTTATCATGCAAATGTGCAATCATATAGAAAAGCTGAAAATACTGTGTGGTGTAGGGGACACCCCTGTACCCACCTCCTGGATTCCACAGTTGTTAGGTCTGACTTTATTTGCTTTATACATGTCTCTCTGTTTTTACCCATCCATCAGTCCATTTTATTTTTTTGATGCATTTCAGAGTAAGTTGCACACATTTGTACACTTTCTCACTAAACACTTCAGCATGTATGTTATAAATGAGTTAATAACTTTTACGTTTTTTGAAGTAAAAGGTATAGAGTGAAATGCACAAATCTTAAGTGTATCATTCTGTGAGTTGTGATAAATGCATACACCCATGTGGCCCATACTTCTGTTAGGATGTGAAATGTTCCTATCACATCTGAAAGTTCTCTCATGCCCCTGCTCAGTCAACTTACTCTTTCATTTCCCACCTTCATCTGAGGCAACCTTTGTTCTTTTTTTTTTTTTTTTTTTGGCCAATGATAAGTTTTGCTTGTTCTTGCACTTCATGTAAATAGAATCATGCAGTATGCACTCTTGTGTATAAAGCTTCTTTCAAAACTCAGCATAATTTATTTACTTTTACTTTGTTATATACTTTATATGACCACACTGAGCTTTCTTTACCTTCATATTTATCACCCGACCTTTTCTGAGGTCATATCCATTTGTCAAATGATTTTAGGAGCAATTTCTGTTAGATATTTATGTATTTATCTTCAGTCACATCTCAACTTCCCTTTTCCCTACAGGGGTGTGATTTTCCTATCTGATTTGACAATTTTCCCACTGGGTCTCATCTTACATCCCACCCACTCATTCTGGAGATCAGGTGCTTCTTTTGTTAGTTGGCTGACACGTGTTGCAGGCCTGGCTTAGGCCGGCTTACAGCATTGAGCTGAGCAACTTTGCTTCTGAAGAGATGGATCCTGACATATTACTGGTTGATTTGTATCTGATACTTAGAAAATTTTAGGTGAATGAAAATAAATCTGTTTATTTTGCAAAACTGAGGAATTTTTTCTAATTAGTTCAAACTATTTCCAATTATTTCAAATGCAACAATTATTAAAACAAAAAAAAAATCCTGAGTTCAGTTTTATGATACTATATGAAGGAGACTAATCAACTAACCCTGAAAAAATACAGATTTTCAATCATTTATGCTGAAGAGATAGATACTGGTTAGCAAAATGAAAACCTAGTTGACATAAGAATAAAATTCTAGACTTAGTTAACCACCCCCTTTTCTATTTCTTCTACTACTGAAGTTCTGAGTTGCTAAACCTCTCCAACCATAAATGAAAGTACTAGAACATTTTCATCAGCTGTACCAGGTTAATGGTTGTTTTGCATGTGAAATGTGCCATCAAGGTGAGAAGACTTTTCCTTAGGGCTGTATTGGTTAAGGTAGCTCTACCTGCTCTAAGAGACACTACAAAATGCTCTGGCGGTGGAAAAGCTGATTTCCACTGAAAAGCAGGTAGGCTGCTCTCCTCCACCTGACACGTGTGGATTCAGGTTCCTTCCACCTGTTTCTGCCACCATAGGGCCCAGCCCCACTGCATTGCCCTGAGTGGTCTGCGCTGAGGCTTGTTGAGGGGGACGGGGCACCCAGGTGTGCATCACCTAAAGGGCTGGCCCAGAAGTGTCTCCTCCATCCCTTCCACTCTTATTCTTCTGGAGCTCTTATTATGACCTGACCTAACTTCAGGGGATGCTAGGGAATGTCGTGTAACTGGCTATCCTTGGGCTTCTGTTCTAGTCTTGTGGAATTAGGCTTGCCAATTGTTTGGTTCTGCTTTGCCCAGCTGGTTTTATGATGCTTTGTGTGATGCTGGATGTTCGAACTCTTGTGTTGGGGGCTTCCCTAGTATTCCTCTCTACTGTAGGATAAAAGTCCTTGTGATCTTGAGCTTTTTTTTTGCTGTCCTGTACTCCCAAGATACAGAACACATTTTGGATAGATCAGACATGGGCTAAGACTGAGGGGCCATCTCCATGGCTTTGGGGCCTGTATGTCAGTCAGCGGCTTCCTCTCTAAAAGTCCACATTTCTGAACCTGTAAATGGAAGAAGTTCAATCTGTGTTATAGCATTACAGAGAGGATTTATTGAGATAAGCTGCCTATTGTATAGCTGGTGCTCAGATGTATTCATTCATCAGCTATTTATTATGTGTTCTTTTTTACCAGACACAGTTCTAGGGACTCAGGTTATGCTGGTGAGAAAGGCAGACAGGGTGTTGCCCTTGTGGTGCTCTTATTCTGGAAATACAGATTTTCTAATAATATTTCTAAAGATTGGCCCCCCCCCCCACCACCCCGTTGGATGTAGTTTAGTTCTGGGTGGTGGAAGGGAGGATAAAGTCTAATAATGAGATTGCTGACAGATTCTATAACTTCGAAAGAAATGTTACTGGAGACATGGATCAGGGGATGTAATAAAAGACCTAGTCCCTGTTTAAAATTCAGACTCATAATAGAAGGCTTAAGAGACACTTGATGAATGGAATAATGGTAATCACTTATTCAGGAGCCAGAGGGTTTCTTGGGAGCAAAAACCTTTCGAATGACTGCAGGGCCCTCTGGCTTGCCTGCGATTCAGAGGAAGTTCCATTGGAGTCCAGGGGCCGTCTCCCAGTCTGAGGAGTTGGGATGGGGTCGGGGCAAATAGTAAGGAAGCAGTTGTGCGTGTGATTTTCTCCTTCTCTAATGAGCTCATGTTATGCTGCTTTAGCCTGAAAGGACCTTCAGCAGACTGCTGGCTAGCACCTTGAAAAACTCTTGAAGTGACGATTCTGATCGATTTGAGTGGCCACTTTGGAGACTGTGTGGGGTAGATTCCGATTCCAAGACTGTGTCCAAGCTCAAGGGCAGCAAGTACTGTGGTCAGTGCACCATAGTGTCAGGGGCAGGAGATGGAGCGTGGCCCCCATTCTTGGGCTCTTGAGTTTTGTGTTTCTAGAGTTATCTTGTCGGTTTCCAAGGATGTGTAGCAGCAATTCTGATGATACCAGACGTAAATATTCTTTCCAGAGGGTCAACTCATAACATCCACAGTGTACTATGAACGTGAGCTTATTCCTCTCAGAATGTTGGAGAGTACCGGCTTACACTTGTTTGCTCTAAGTTAGGGGATTATATCTGGCTTTGGACTGGAATTTTCTCCTAGAGATTGGAGTGTTCATGTTCTTGAATGAAGATGTGCAAAAGAATAAAAACTTAGTGATAAGGATGTATTTGTCACTTTCCACTATCAAATCAGAAAAAGAGGCAGGAGAAAACTCTTGGTTAAAATAAATGACATTTCAAATTTTTGTAAGATGGAAAGGCTAAATGGTTTTTAACAGGAGCATCGTGGCATTTTGATAATTCGAAAGTTGCATTCATTTCCTTTTGATTACTGCTGTCTGCTCGAGGTGTATTATAGATGGGCTATGCATATATTGCTAATTTTTGCCAATAAGTTAATCATGGAAGGATTCTGGGAAACTCTCAAGCAATAAGAACACAGCTGAGCATTTCTTGAGCCTTTCATTTGATTTGGGGGCAGTAGCTGTGGCTAAGCAGCTGCAGATGGTATGTTTTCAATTCATGCTGTGGCAGTTTGGGAATTTTTTTTTAACATCTTTTTGTTTATAGTGAACAAAAGAGCAGTGTGGAACTTAATCAGTTAGATCAAATGTGTATAAATTCTGAGGACGGTATTTCTACTCTATCTGAACTGAAATATGAAACTTGTGTGTGAGGAAAACTGGCCTGGTGATTTATGGTGCCTGATTAAATCCTACATTAACATGCCTCTAAAATGTGTGTACTTTGACTTTCCATTAATGGGTAAACATTTACACAGGCCTTGGCTGATGGAATAATGAGTTATTCCATCAGCCAAAACCCTTTATCTTTCTCTTCTTACACTGTTACACGAAGTATCTGGCAATCCCTGTGTGGAGTGTGAGCCTGTGCTTTTCATGACAGTAAGTTAGTGTAGTCTGTTGGTTGGGGATTTTGGAGGAAAAAGGGAAGGCTTCTACAGGAGGGTGAAGGTTTCTCAGAGTTCATGTCTTCATGGGAAGAGTGGGAGGAGATGCCAAATAAATTGCAAATATACTAATAATCCTCAGAGAAGTGGTTTCCGCACAGCGCCCTCCTGCTAAGTGTTCTGTTATTGTTGGAGTTGGAATAAAGACTTGCTGGACTCTGCCTCAAATCCTGTGGGCGATTCTTACATTTTTGTGTTCAAAACCATCCTAGCTTCCTGTTGCTCAGATACTGGGTGTGTTCTGTGGGTTAGAAAGCACATAGCACCTGAAAGATCATGTTCTGTGCTCCTTAAATTGAGATGAACTAATTTGACCTACATTATAACATTTTTGGCATCACACACACACACACACACACACACACACACAATATTGTTCTTGAATTTTAACTTAATTGGAAGCTTCCAAACACTGGATCCTTCTAATCTTGTGTTTATGGTAGTATCTGTATTTTGGTCACAGCTTGCTGTATTCTTCTAAGTGTTTAGATTCCTAGTAACTTCCAGAATTGCTGGAAGACAGTTCCATGTTGGATACCTTCAGATAATGTATAGAATGCTGTTAACACCTGGAGAAGATTCCTTTGACTCCATAATAAAAGTGGGTGGTTTGCTAAAGACTACCTGTAACTTTGTGTTTAACTTCTTGCCTGGGCCTTTCTACAACTTTACCACCAGGGTGCCTTCTAAAAAGTCTAGTGTAAAGGGTCTTGTGAAAACACTAATATTTTAAGTTCTATCTTTTGGGGTAGAGACATTGGGAAGTCCATTGAAAAAGTACTGCTCACTTTTCCACCCTCTCAAAATGAAGAAGTGACGAATAAGCTGAAGGTCAGTGTATTAGTCCGTTTTCACACTGCTGATAAAGACATACCGGAGTCTGGGAAGAAAAAGAGGTTTACTTAGACTTATAGTTCCACATGGCTGGGGAGGCCTCAGAATCAAGGCAGGAAGTGAAAGGCATTTCTTACATGGCGGCAGCAAGAGAAAATGAGGAAGATGTAAAAGCGGAAACACCTGATAAAAACTTTCGTCAGATCTCGTGAGACTTATTCACTACCACGAGGACAGTATGAGGGGAACTGCCCCCATGATTCGAGCTGTCTTCCACCAGGTCTCTCCTCCTACAACATGTAGGAATTAGGGAGTACAATTCAAGATAAGATTTGGGTGAGGACACAGAGCCAAGCCATATCATTGCACCTCTGTCCCCTCCAAATCTCATGTCCTGACATTTCAAAACCAATCATGCCTTCCCAACAGTCCCCCAGTGTCTTAACTCATTTCAGCAGTAACCCAAAAGTCAACAGTCCAAAGTCTCATCTGAGACAAGGCAAGTTCCTCCCACCTATGAGCCTGTGAAATCAGAAGCAAGCCAATTACTTCTTAGACACAACAGGTATTGGGTAAATACAGCTGTTCCAAATGGGAGAAATTGACCAAAACAAAGGGGTTACAGGGCCCATGCAAGTCTGAAATCCAGTGGGGCAGTCGAATGTTAAAACTCCAGAATGATCTACTTTGACTCCAGGTCTCACATCCAGGTCATGCTGATGCAAGAGGTGGGTTCCCATGGTCTCGGGCAGCTCCACCCCTGTGGCTTTGCAGGGTAAAGCCTCCCTCCCAGCTGCTTTCACAGGTTGGCATTGAGTGTTTGCAGCTTTTCCAGGTGAACGATGCAAGCTGTCAGTGGATCTACCATTCTGGGGTCTGGAGGACAGTGGCCCTCTTCTCATAGCTCCACTAGGCAGTGCCCCAGTAGGGACTCTGTGTGGGGGCTCCACCACACATTTCCCTTTTACACTGCCCTAGCAGAGCTTCTCCATGAGTGCCTGCCCCTACAGCAAACTTCTGCCTGGTTATCCAGACATTTGCGTACATCCTCTGAAATCTAGGCTGAGGTTCCCAAACCTCAGTTCTTGACTTCTGTGCACTCGTGAGCTCGACACCATGTGGAAGCTGCCAAAGCTTGAGGCTTGCACCCTCTGAAGCCAGGGCCCCAGCTCTGTGGTTGGGCCCTTTCAGCCATGGCTGGAGGGACTGGAACACAGGGCACCAAGTCTGTAGGCTGCACACGGCACAGGAACCCTGGGCCTGGCCCATGAAACCATTTTCTCCTTCGTAGCTGGGCCTGTGAAGGGAGGGGCTGCTGGGAAGGCCTCTGATATGCCCTGGAGACATTTTCCCCATTGTCTTGGGGATTAACAGTTGGCTCCTCATTACTTATGCACATTTCTTCAGGTGGCTTGGATTTCTCCTCAGAAAATGGGATTTTTCCTTTCTGTCACATTGTCAGGCTGCAAATTTTTTGAACTTCTATGATCTGCTTTCCTTATAAAACTGAATGCCTTTAACAGCACCTGAGTCACCTCTTGAATGCTTTGCTGGTTAGAAATTTATTCTGCCAGATACCCTAAATTCTCTCTCTGAAGTTCAAAGTTCCACAAATCTCTAGAGCAGGTGCGAAATGCCACCAATTTCTTTGTTAGAACATAACAGGAGTCACCTCTGCTCCACTTCCCAAGTTCCTCATCTTCCTCTGAGATCACCTCAGCCTGGACCTTCTTGTTCATATCACTATCAGGCTTTTGGTCAAAGCCATTCAACAAATCTCAGGCAAGTTCCAGACTTTCCCACATTTTTCTCTCTTCTTCTGAGCCCTCCACACTGTTGCAACTGCTGTCTGTTTCCTACTAAAGTAACAGTCGGCAAAGCTGCTCCCACATTTTCGGGTATCTTTTCAGCCACGCCCCACTCTACTGGTACCAATTTACTGTATTAATGCATTTTCACACGGTTGATAAAGATATACCCGAGACTGGGAAAAAAAAGTGGTTTAACTGGAGTTCCACATGACTGGGGAGGCCTCAGAATCTTGACGGAGGCAAAAGGCAGTTCTTACATGGCAGAAGCAAGAGAAAATGAGGAAGGTGCAAAAGCGGAACCCCTGATAAAACCATCAGATCTTGTGAGACTTATTCACTATCACGGGAACAGTATGGGGGAAGCCGCCGCCATGATTCAAGATTGTCTCCCACCGGGTCCCTCGCACAACACGTGGGAATTATGGGAGTACAATTCAAGATGAGATTTGGGTGGAGACACAGAGCCAAACCATAGCAGTCAGACAGCATTGGTGGCCCTCTGGGTTTCAGGCCTATTGTTAGTACAAATAGAGTTTTTATGTTATTTTTTTTTAAAACTCATTGTAGAAATGTGAGTTAAAGCCCTACCTGAACCAAGGTGTTCCTCCCCATTTAATTGCCCTTCTTCTCCTTCCCATGCTGTCAGGCCTGTGCTGGCCTCTGATGGGTTCCAACTCGGGAACGGATGACACGGTGCCGCTCCACACTGAGAAAGGCTGAACTCTGGGCTTTTCTGGAGGCTCAGTGTCAGGCCCAGGTGCCTGAGTTCGTCATTGCTGATGTTGTGTGTATGTGGAGGGGGTTGCTCGTTTGCTTGATTACTAGGTTTTAAGACTTGGAGACAAACTGGCAAACATAGAAGTATTTTGCTGTTTATCAAGATCTCTTAGAATTTTGCATATATTTTATCTTTAGAAACTA
This sequence comes from Macaca thibetana thibetana, assembly GCF_024542745.1. Classification (NCBI taxonomy): domain Eukaryota; kingdom Metazoa; phylum Chordata; class Mammalia; order Primates; family Cercopithecidae; genus Macaca; species Macaca thibetana. The sequence continues at coordinate 204,093,648 of NC_065578.1, read as the reverse complement.
CGTAGATAAGTAAGGTGCATTTCCCTCCTTACATCTTCCATAGCACTGAGTTTTTGTGTCTTGCTTTAGCCTTGGAAACCTGGTGTCCAGCCCAGTACTGGCGGAGTCCTCATCATGCCCTTCCATCGGCAGAGGCAGTTTCTCCAAGCGAGTCCAGGTCTCAGCCAGTGACTTGTTCCCATCCACATTACCTAGCACAGCACTTCTCTGTGGCAGAGAACTGAAGGAACTCAAGTGTCTTTAATTTCCAGTCCCTCACAGATTGGTACTTCTGAGAATGTAATTAATATTAATTTTTAAAAAAGAAACATGAAGAAATATACAGTATAAAATTTTAAAACCTCAATTTTTATCGTTAGGTTTAACAGACATAAACTTCCATTTCTTTAAATATAATCACAATAAACATAGGAAAAAAGAAAAGCATTATTAAAAAATTATATTTGTTCCATGAAAATGTGCATATCAGAGATGAATAAAGTGAGTCACAGTTACTGTCATTACTTTGTTCTGCAATTATAACTAAAGTTACAAGTGAGAGATCGGTTCTCTGGATTAAATGCTAGTGACAGACTTTGAACAGACACCATGCATATCATTATTTTAAGATTTTAATTTGATAAGTGAGCTTCCTTTTTTTTCTTTTTTCTTTTCTTTATTTTTTTTGGTTTGAGATGGAGTCTCCCACTGTTGCCTGGGCTGGAGTGCAGTGGCGCGATCTCGGCTCACTGCAACCTCCGCCTCCCGGGTTCAAGTGATTCTCCTGCCTCAGCCTCCCAAGTAGATGGGATTATAGGTGCCCACCACCACACCCAGCTAATTTTTTTGGGTTTCACTATGTTGGCCAGTCCGGTCTCAAACTCCTGACCTTGTGATCCGCCCACCTCAGCCTCCCAAAATGCTGGGATTACAGGCGTGAGCCACCATACCTGGCCGCTTGCTTCCTTCTTGCTTTGATAATTTATCTACTCAGTTTTGGATTGATAACACTATTTTAGGGGATAATATGTATCTCAATGGTTTCTCTATTTTGTTTTAATAATGCGCATAATAGAGACACCCTTTCACGGAGAAATATGTTGATGGAAGTGGAAGAAGAAATTGTGAAGCAATTTCAGCACATTCATTTTAAACTTTTACCCAGAAAGTAAGCAAATGATATATTTCAAAATTTATCTTTGATCTGTCATTGGTGATTAGGTCCAACCGTTTATTTTATAAAGTAATAGTTAATTTGATGAACAAAACGGATTCTGGATTTTGTATACTTTTGACAGCTAACTATAAAACATCACTGTTGTACCACAGTCCTAATGATCTTAATTAGTCATGTGACTCACCTTACAAGTTCAACAACATCCAAACTGGTCTATGGCTAGTTTGATGTGGGTGATTATCCCAAATTAGCTTTTAGAGAAACAAAATTAAATTGCGGAAAACAAACTATTAGAAAAGAGGTTACTGTCTTATTTTTTTTTTTTTTCACAGCTGCTTCTTTTCTAAAGGAGGGGATGTTGGTTAATGTTAGATATGTGTTTGACTTTAAGAAGACCGGCCTATTGTGAGTAAGTAGCTGGATTGTGAACTCTGTGAAAGATTTATTTTGGGGCTGTGAGTTTAAGATGGAGTAATGGAATCTCACAGTCCCAGGTAGGTGAACCTGCCTGGCACTTGCTTGGCCATTGTATGTGGTTTCCTCTGTGGTGTATTTCTCACCCCTGTGCCTCCACCTTAGTTGGAGTGCTTATCAGTCTTCTACTGTGCATGGATCTCCTCGTGTTTGTAGTGTATGCAGAGATATGGGTGTGCAGCACACAGAGAAACATCTTTAGTTAACTTGAGTAACTTGGCAACACCAAAATGCTAAAATAATTTTTTATTTTGAGAGAGGAGGACCATGTTAATGCCTGAGCTTGTAGTCAGAGGGTAGAGGAAAAGATAGCATTGAAAAGAGGGCACCAACCTCTTGATTCCAACCCACTAATTTGTTTTCTATTATTTGAGAGTTGTTACTGCATTTGCAGGTGGTCTGCCCTCTGCAGCAGTCCCTCACTGGATGTTTGACCCCTTGTGAGAAGCTATCACTAAAAGATTATCTGTCCATTCCTCTTAAGAAGTGAAATATGGAGTTGGGCGCAGAGGCTCATGCCCATAATCCCAGTACTTTGGGAGGTTGAGGCGGGCAGATCATTTGAAGTCAGGAGAATTCCAGACCAGCCTGACTACCATGTTGAAACCCTGTCTCTACTAAAACTACAAAAAAATTAGCGGGGCGTGGTGATGCATGCCTGTAGTTCCAGCTACTCAGGAGGCTGAGGCATGAGAATTGCTTGAGTCTAGAGGTGGAGGTTGTGGTAAGCTGAGATTGCGCCACTGAACTCCAGCCTACATGACAGAGTTAAGATTCTGGGTTTTAATTTATTTTTATTTTTATTATTTTGATTTTTTGAGGTAGAGTTTTGCTCTTGTTGCCCAGGCTGGAGTGCAATGGCACGATCTCGTCTCACCGCAACCTCCACTTCCCCAGTTCAAGTGATTTTCCTGCCTGAGCCTTTTGAGTAGCTGGGATTACAGGCATGCGCTACCTCGCTCAGCTAATTTTGTATTTTTAGTAGAAACAGGGTTTCTCCGTGTTGGTCAGGCTGGTTTTGAACCCCCAACCTCAGGTGATCCGCCTGCCTCGGCCTTGCAAAGTGCTGGGATTATCGTGAGATATAATCCCACATGAGACACTGTGCCTGGCGTTTTTTTTTTTCTCTCTTTTTTTTAAGAGGTGAAATATGGAAAATAAGTGCAGACGGGAACATCACCATGTAACCCTACCTGTGTGCCTGAAGACTTTGAACAAAGCAGCCCTTCTCTTCCATGGCACTGGCTGAAAGATTAATAACTACGGGGAGAAGTAGGGACAGTTTTTGTTAATGCTGAGTGCTCCAAGCATGGCATTCCTTGTCTTCTAGGTTAAGCTCTGTGCAACTTTTCATAATCTAGAAAGTTAATAATTGTGTGGGGATTTGGGATGGGCAATTTACCCATCCCAAATAATCACAAGTGGTCTAAAAGATTTATGTATAAGATTGCCCAATGTAATACTAGTTATATGAAAAATTGGAAAAAATTTGATAGTAAGATATTAAATTATGATACTGCATATGATCAAGTAATTTAAATCAATTAAATATCCTGTTTTATAAGGCTATTTAATGACATGGGAAAATGTTCACAGAATATTAAATGAAAAAATTTTCTTCGTAAGCAGTATATTAAATATGCATATGTATTAATGGAACCAAGGATACATTTAAAAATTTACAATGGTTATTACTTGTGCTTGTGTTATGTTTAATTATCATTTTCTTTTTGCATTTGTTTTCCAGCTTTTCTAAAATGAACATATTAATTTTATAATAGGAAAAAACATGCTCTTAAAATATTTGAATGACTGCATTATATGTAATCTTTAAAAAATAATTAGTCTGTCTCAAAATAGTTTCCTGATTCAATATAGTTTGGATTTATTTTCTTTTAATTGTATTTAACAGAAGTTTTCAAGGCAAGTAATTAGCAAATATTTACTAGACTCTACTTAACAGAAGGTTTCAAGGCAAGTAATTAGCAAATGTTTATTAGATATAAATGTCTAATAAGTATGTTTTTGGTACATGTTCTTTATTGTAAAGGCCCCTAACATCTAAGTTTAGTTTCATGTATGCTTTGAAAATTATTTGCTGATCTTGTATGTCAGTTTAAGCATTATATTTTTTAACCTTCTGACAACTTTCTTTCATTTAAACTTATTACATAGGAAGAAATACATGTATATGTAATTTAAAGGCATTGAAATTAATTTCAGGATCTTTTTTAGTATTAATAATATATTATAAATCATATAATACATATAATAAATGAATAATATAATTCATTGGTAAGGCCTAGAATGACTTGCTTTATATACATGCATTATTTTATTTAATTATCACTAGTACCTCTCCTTGACAATGGGAATATTTTTCCGCATTGCTACTAAACATTAAGTTAGAGATTTCGGCATTTACTTTAAAAATACTGTTAAAGCTCTCCGCTTATTTCTGAAAGCAGAGATACCTTGACCCAGATAACTTCCATGTCTTTTTAGCAGTATAATTGCCGGCCCTTTGGTACTATGCTTTTTGACATTTATGTTAAAAATAAAAATTAGCTAATTTGTAAGTTATGAGGTCTCAAAAAAAAGTTCATTCCTGTTTCATGCCTGTTAATGCTTCCATTAAAATTCTGGAATGGCTTATTAAATTAAATGCAGTGTCAAAGGCTAATTGTCTCTCTGTAATTAGTCTACATGACTTATGAAAGCATGTTTTAAGAATTACGTTTGAATAGCAATTCTGAAGTCAATTTTTAGTATCTATCAAATTGTAATGATAGTAGATGACAAGTATTAATAGATTATGAGGTTCTTTCTCTTTCTGTTACAAAAGATGCCTATAATGTATATTCGTTGTTAATGTACTTGAAATTTCTTGAACTCAGTAGCATCACGTGTCTGAGACATTGATATGAATATGTGGTTAGAATGTGCTGTGTGTGCTACAGCATTGTCTGATGGATCAGAAAGCAGCAACTGTGTCTGACTGGGGCATAAGCAGTGCACGTATGTGTGATGTGTGTAAGAAGTCCTGCCATATTGTTGGAGAATCAGAAATCTTGTATTTTTTATTTTTATCATAATGTCAAAGTTATATTTCACAAGCTAGTATAATTTTAGTGGAATGAATGTGAGGCTTGGAGTACCTTGTTTTTGTTTTTTTGTTTGTTTGTTTGAGACAGAACCTCACTCTGTCACCCAGGCTGGAGTGCAGTGGCACGATCTTGGCTCACTGCGACCTCCGCCTCCCAGATTCAAGCGTTTCAGCCTCCCAAGTAGCTGGGATTACAGGTACCCGCCACCACGCTCGGCTAATTTTCTATTTTTAGTAGAGACAGAGTTTCACTTTGTTGGCCAGGCTTGTCTTGAATTCCTGACCTCAGGTGATCCACCCGATTCGGCCTCCCAAAGTTCTGGAATTACAGGCGTGAGCAACCACGCCCAGCTGGGAGTAACTTTTATTCAGTGTCTTTTGAACACCTACCATGATTTGTTCACTGTGATGTTCCACAGTTTGAACCTGAAGTCTGTACTACCTTGGATGGCTGGGCGCAGTGGCTCACACGTGTAATCCTCCTGGCATTTTGGGAGGCCGTGGAAGGTGGATCATTTGAGCCCAGGAGTTTGACACCAGACTGGGCAACATGGAGAAACCCTGTCTGTACCAAAACATACGAAAATTAGCTGGGTGTGGTGATGTATGCCTGTAGTCCTGGCTACTCAGGAGACTGAGGTGGGAGAATCACTTGAGCCCAGGTGGTCAAGACTGCAGTGAGCCATGATTGAGCCACTGCACTCCAGCCAGGGAGACACAGCAAGACCTGTGTATTAAGTCAGTTCTTGCATTGCTATAAAGAAATACCTGAGACTGGGTAATTTATAAGGAAAAGAGGTTTAATTGGCTCGCGGTCCTGCGGGCTGCACAGGAAGCATGATGCTGGCTATCTGCTTGGCTTCTGGGGAGGCCTCAGGAAACTTACAATTATGGCGGAAGATGAAGTGCAAACAGACACGTCTTACGTGGCCCACACAGGAGGAAGAGAGGAGAGGGAGTATGTTCCACACACATTTAAACAAACAGATCTCCTGAGAACTCCATCACGAGATAGTACTAGGAGGCTGGTGCTAAACCATTAGAAACCACCCCCATGATCCAGTCCCTCCCACCAGGCCTCACCTCCAACATTGGTGATTACAATTCAACATGAGATTTGAGTGGGGACGCAGATCCAAACCACATCACCCTGTCTCAAAAAAACCAAACCAGAACAAAACCCAAACAGATACACCACCTTGGGCAAGTTGAGCCTCAATTCTCACATCATGAAATGGGCATTAGAATATCTATTGTGAAAGATTGTTGTGAGATTCTGATAATGCTTGTGAAAGTGCTTTGTCAAGTGCCTGGCACATAGTAGGTGCACAATAAACTGTAGTTACTATTCTGCATTATTGAACATCTGGTATGTGTTAAATAACTTGTCTGCCTGCACTAGAGCAGAGTGAGAGGAGGCGGCTGGAAAGGAAATGAATACAACAGACTACAAAAGTGGAGTGAATTTTAATGAACGAAGAGGTTTTTAAAGTCAGAATACAAAAATTGTATTCAACGATTAATATTCCTCTCATTAGTGATAGTGAGAGTCAAAACAAAGTTGATTTGAAGGAAGTTGGTATAGATTCTCACAGGGGAAGTTCCCTTATGCTTGACAACGTGCTGGAATCTTTTGAAGATTTTTAAACTGATCAGCAGGAGTCTGTGGATGCGTTGTATCCTTTTGCTTGAGGTAATTAATCCCTGTGGTGGAATCAGGTTGATTTGTTTGAAAAATGCCATTCAGCAGGTATTAAAAAGGATAGTCTGATTGTGGGTTGAGTAAATATGATGTCCACCTCTGTGAAATTCCCTGCTCACTTCACTTCTGTATTTCAGAAGGTCTCTTTTTACTGGGTACCTTTTTACTTAGTCATCAAAAATAGGTAACTTGAACTTTTCTGATAGTCTATTGGGGCCTAGAAGAAATGGTCTCAGTAAAGAGACCCTCGGAGTGTAATGATGTGGCTGGTGTTAGAGCAGAGTCTGAGTGCCCCATGTGGATCTAATGATCACCTGCATCAGTGGATGGCAGGGCCTGGAAGGAGAGGTGCGTTTCCATGACCTTGCTGCTGTGATCCTAACATCCACCAGCTCTTCAACCCCTCTGAACCCTGCTGGTGCTGCCACAGTCTTGTCTTCCACCCATGGCTTTCGTCATCTGGTCTTCCCTCCTGGCTCTGTGGTTCCTGGTATTGCGAATCCTACAGCTTGTCCTCAGGCCCCATCCTCTGTGGCTTTCTGCTCCTCTTGACCCTGAGTAACACCCTGCTGTTCAAGTATCTCTGCGCCTGGTTCTCCTCCCTCCCCTGGTCATTTCTCTTCTGCCTTTGCTGGCCTCTCCACCTCTCAGTGCCTTTTAAACACTGGGGTCTCATGATCTTATTGTCCCTCTGCATGATCGATCACCCCTCCCTAAGTGGCATCTTTCACAGCCTCTGGAAGGAGACCTCCAGATCTTTACCTGTCTGGCCTTTCTCCAGCTGTCCCTAGTCGTCTTCCTTGGATCCCCTCAGTACATTTCACAGTAAATGAATCCTTTCTGGATCTGTTGTCTTCCCCCAGACCTCTGTTGCACTCTGTTCTTTGTCTTAGTATGTGCTGTCACTGTCAACATAGGATGCCCAGTTAGACGAAGCTTGTTGTCCTCCCTAACTCAGTCCTTATACGACGTGTCCGGTTGGTCACCAGCATCTGCTAATTCTGCATCAGAAATGCCTTTGAATCTGTCTTTTTCATCTCCCCTGCTCCTGCCTTACTTAGGACATGTCATCCTTCATGGAATTTTCATATAGCTTTCTAGGTAGTGTGTTCAATATGGTAGCCACCAGCTGCATGAGGCCAGCTACAAATATGGTAGCCACCAGCTGCATGAGTTAAAATTAAATAAAAATAAAAATTCAGTTCCTCATTCTCAGTAGCTACCTTTCAGGTGCTCAGCAGCCCCACGTAGCTGCCATACTGGGCATTGCAGGAGTAACATTTTCATCGCTGTAGAAGTTTCTGTAGATACCGCTATCTAGCTCATCTGTCCATCTCCAGTTGCCTACTCTGCCCATTTCATCCTTCATATTGCTGCCAGCATTTTATGCGTGGAAACAGTCATCCAGTTATGAGCCTTCTCTGCTTAAAACCTTCTGAGGGTGGCCGGGCGCAGTGGCTCACGCCTGTAATCCCAGCACTTTGGGAGGCCGAGGTGGGTGGATCACGTGGTCAGGAGTTCAAGACCAGCCTGGCCAAGATGGTGAAATCCCCGTCTCTACTGATAACACAAAAATCAACTGGGCATGGTGGCGCACACCTGTAATCCCAGCTACTCTGGAGGCTGAGTCAGAGAATAGCTTGAACCCGGGAGGCAGAGGTTGCGGTGAGCCAAGATCACGCTACTGCACTCTAGCTTGGGCAACAGAGCGAGACTCCATCTCAAAACAAAAGAAAAAACCTTCTGAGGGTGCTTGAGTAAAATCTGCACCCCCTCAGCATGGCCTGTAGGTCCTCAGAGCCTCCCTTCTCCTCCCACACCATTCTCCTTGGTCTCTAGGCTCAGAGGCTCCTGCCCCTTGCCTGTCGTCCAGGTTGGCTTTGCTGCTGCTTTGCCTGTGCACAAGCTCTTCTTGTTGCTTGGAATGCCCTCGTCTTCAGACTTACCTGTGCTTTCTCTCTGGTAGTGACTTCCCCTCCTTGCCTTGTAGCATTTGTTCACTAGGCCACCTTCTCCATGGGAGGGCTTTTCTCAAGGGCATGGTCTTCAAAGGTTTTTGTCTTTGTACCCTCTGAAATAATTTTTAAAAAACTGTATACTCCTTCACATGCTTGTAAGGTGACAGCCCATATTTTAAATCATAAATTTAAATAGTATATTTTTGTTAATAGCGAGTAGGAAGTGTTAAACATATTATGAGATGAAAATAATATGAAGATTGACTTAGTTTGATATACCTTTTACAATAGAATTTGAGATAATTGATTTTATCTACCTGTTGAAAAATGTGCTGTAAAGAATACAAGTAAAATTGTTATCTTTGAAGTTTCTGTAACTTGGCTTGAACATTTTGGCATTTGGTGTGTTGGGGGTGTGGAATTTCAGAAACATTTAAGAGAATCTATGCCATTAAACCTGTATGTCTTCAGTTTTTCTGAATCCAGAACATCCCCAAATGGGCCAAGTTTCACCCGTAACAGAAATGTGTTGAAGACACATAAAAACTGGAAGCCATATGGATTCTAGGGGCCATGGGCCGTAATTCATCATCAAAGAAGACATCTTGATGATCAGTGCTTTGAGTTACCCTTTGTTTGGTGCCCTGAGGTTTTTTAAACTTTGGAAGAATGTAAGATTTCAGGGAGAGTGGAACTGTTGCAAAGATAGGAATGCCTGTCTGTTTTCAGAAAGAGTTGCATAGGGAAGGTGAGGGTCTCAAAATTGATTCTGTAGGAGGATTGCTTGGGCCCAGGAGTTTGAGACTAGCCTGGACAGCATAGCCGTTAGCTATTAGCTCTCCTTGAACTGAACACATAGACTTTTCAAGTCCTTAAAGTTGCGTGTCTCTGTTGGACTACTGGAACTCTAGGATGAGGCAGTCTTCATCTTGCCTGTGTCCCAGGGCCTGGCCTGGGGGCTGACTGAATAGGCCTCCTCTCTAGTCTAACTTGGCACAGCCTCACTGGCTGGTCCATTGCTCTCCTTTAGGGGATACCATTTAAGGGATACCATTTAGGGTATCCCCTAAAGGGGAATCTCCTTTAGGGGCTGTTGTTGGTGCCTGCTCTTGCCTATAGGTTTACTTGAGACACCACTGGCCACAGGAAACAGGGACTGTCATTCTGCCTTGGGGAAGAGTGAAAGTATTTTTGTCATGACACAGTAACTGTGTTTATAGCAGCTTGCTTGATTTTATCAGTTATTCTACAACCCATTTTGTAGGACAGGGGTGACATTGCTGTGCAGGCTGCCTGGCTATCACCTATGTGCCCTGAGGCTTCCATGTGAGTGGCTTCCATGAGTCTTCGTGGAGCAACTGCCACCTCCTGCCCTGTCACTGAGGGCTGAGGGGCAGGGGGTGGGGCACGCTTTGGGTGAGCGTCCTACCCACTTCAGAAGTAAGACGCATGGTGACCATTGTTCCCCAGCTAGATCATGGATAAGCCACATTATGTCATCCAACGGGCATGCTCCTCGCTCCTTAATTTAGGTTATCATCTTTTTTAGAAGTTATATAAACAGACACCCTTGGGCAGAAAGCAAAATCAAACAAAAATGCCTGTTTCAGACACAACAGTTTGATTCTCAGTTACCCCAGTAACCTGGTTTCCTCATCCCTTCACGCTCATAACTTTCATTTCTCAGCGGGTAAGGTTTTGTCCACATGAAGTAACTAAGTTAAAAATACTTGATGAAAAATAAAAAGGGGAATACTGATTTTGGCTATAACTTATTAGGGAAGATAGCTGGAAAAAAAGAGTTGATTTTTAAATTCTTGTTTTCAGAATATGTTTTCTAATTCTGCTAATGCAGCACAGCCAGAAATGAAAAAGAATTTTTTTTTTTTTTTTTTGTTAACTCTGTCACCAGCACTGCCCCTTTGTTTGAAAATGCAAACTTGCTATCAGTTTATAGCTCCTTCCAGAACTGAGCATAAAGTTTTCAAGCGTCCCCAGAAAGCACGCAGCAAAGCCGAAGGTCCTGCCTTCAGAGCCATTTCAGGACCAAGGGTGCCACTCCAGAAAGGCACTAAACTCTGGCAGCGGATTAGTGCCCGTGTTCTGGTAGGATCCCCGCAGATGGGCAAGCAGAGCCCCCAAGTGTTTGCTTCCTGATCCTTCGTACATTAGTTGCTAAAGTTTTCATCAGTTAGGTCTAGGTAACATATTTTCAGGAAGGCATTTCCTGGACAGGAGATGCCTAGGTAGATATGTGGTTGATAAATGGTTCGTTGAATACTTCCCAGCATGCACTTCTGCAGAGCAGACAGATTGCGTTGTAGCAGTCCTCCGGCCTTGCCGGGTGTGATTGCGGTCATCTTAGTGTGAGGCTCAGGTCTTGCTAAGAAGCTGTGGGCATAAATGTATCTTACACAGCTCTGCCCGGGGCTACAGCAGGGGACTAGGAAGCATGATTGGTCATCTCCGATCTTAAGAGGGGTAGTTCTACCCCACCGTGTAGCCACTCTCGCCAGAACTCACCAGAACTTCGAGATCATCACAGCTGCTTCCTACTGTGGAGTCACAGAGGGTGGGCACACAGGGATCTGCACTTTGGATTTGTGGGTTTCTCCTGGAATTGGAAACACATTTTGATTTGATAGTGTACAGAAGATGATGCAACTTCCTGCAACAGATAAAAATTTGCCCTTGGCCACAGTTCTTACTGGCAGATCTTTGCTGAGGAGCAGTCAGCGTCTTGCTGTCCTGGATGCCCTGCTGAGTGGTATGCTTAGAGTGGGAGGAGACAGGTGTTGGGAGCAAGCTTTTGGTTTAGGCTCCACTATGAGACTCATTAAGCTGTTACTGGCCTAGGCAGAGTGGGTGGTATTTGCAGAAGCTGCGTGTTCTGGATGACCAGCCGCCACTGTTTTTTTTTTTTTAAATATGTAATCTGAATCCAGAACCCCTGCCCTCATTCTGTCACGTTACAGAGCCGGATGCTGTTCACCTAATGGATGCTCATTATTTGCTAAGGGAGCTAATGTTATTGAATAGAATGGATTTGGGGTTGTGAAGGAAATTGCTCCATAAAGCTTAAACTGTCGAATTACATTTAAATATAGTGGCTAAAAATCGCAGAATTTGGAAGTCTTTTGTTTTTTTTTGAGGGATAGATGGTTTGTTACGTACGTAACAGGCTTGTTTCGCTGGAGTTGAGCTTCAGTTGAGGCCTGTTTGTCTTGTTCATCTTAGTCTGCTCACCAGTCTCTACTTGCTTGCTCTGAATATTTAATACTTATGTTCCCCCAACGTTCATGTGTTGAAAATCCTCACTTCCAAGGTGATGGTATTGACAGGTGGGGCCTTTGGAAGGTGCTTAGGTCATGAGGGCTGAGTCCTGTTGAATTGAATAAATGCCCCTATAAGATGCCCAAGAGAGGAGGAAACCCCTGTAAGACGGTGACGTTCTGTGAATCAGAGAAGTGGGCTCTTACCAGATCCTGAATGTGCTGGTGCCCTGATCTTGGACTTCCAGCCTCCAGAACTGTGAGACATAAATTTCTTGGTTTATAAACTACCCAGCTTATGCTACTTTGTTATAGCAGCTTGAACAGGCTAAGACACTGCATAATTTATTTGTATATTTCCGATGCTTTATGGGTGAATCAAAAGGTGTCTTTGAGTTAGCTATAAGTTGTCATTTTTGGTTTTCCTTTAGAGACAGGGTTTCATTGTATCACTCGACTGGAGTACATTGGTGACATCACCGCTTACTTGCAGCCTCAACCTTCTAGGCTTCATCAGCAGTCCTTCCACTTTGTCTTCCCAAGTAGCTGGGACTATAGGCGCGCACCAGCACACCCGGCCGGGTTTTCTTTTTTCTTTTTTGTAAGAGACAGGATTTCACTGTTGTCCAGGCTAGTCTCAAACTCCTGGGCTCAAGCAATCCTCCTGCCTTGGTCTCCCAAAGTGTTAGGATTACAGGCATGAGCCATAGAGCCTGGCCTACAGGCTGTCTTTAAAAGGAACATTGACTAAGCAGTACAAGCTTCTCTTTGGGAGCCAGATAATGAAAATCAGGAGATCATGGCCAGGCTGAGGATGAGGACACAATTATTGGCAGGCTTTTGTTAGTTTCAAATTCAGTCTGTTGCCCACATGCAGGTGTGCCTTCCTGTAAGAAAATGTGGAGAGCAGGTTTTAAAAGTGAGGTGTGTATTGCACTTTGGAAGTGTTCTTTCGGGTGCCTCAGACTCAGCCTGTCTGAAAGGAATTCCTGTGTGGGGTTCTGATTTCACCTCTGAAATTGCTCAGATCTCCACTGTCACTACAAGGCCAAGATCAGCCTCTCTTGCCTGGATCACAGTAGGGGCCTGAGTGATTCTTCTGAGTCCAGATCAAATCTTGTCACTTCTTTAGGTTGATGTTCAGACCCCTGAGTCTCCCACCATACAGGCTGTTGTCACCTGGCCTCTGCCAGTTCACTATCCCCACCTTGTGCCTTTTTCTCTGGATTGTTTGTGTTTGGGGCTGCCACCCTGGCCTGCGAGCCTGTGTGTGTCTGTTGGGGGGTGGGTATTGATGCCACATTTTAATTTTGGCTGTATTCATAGGTGCAGTATTAGGGTAAGTGCCCTTCTGGGAAGTGAAATTGATACTCTTACCCATTCACAGATGTTGGGGTTTCTGGGATGCTCATAGAACCCTCTTCCTGCCCAAGGCAAAGTTAAAAAACAGTAAGTAAAAGTAGATGCCCACATAATCATTTATCATTGATAGAGGCAAGGTTGGAGGCCACAGCGTGTTGTGAAAACCAAATGGTCCTGCCAACAGAGTCTCAGGATTAGGCCATTGAACTTACCAGGCCCAGGGGACATGTTGCCTTCATGGGGGCCTGGTCCCGGAGTAGGAGGAGGCCGGGAATGAACCGTTTTCTAATCAGATAAGTCCCTGCACTTCTCAGGAGTGGAAGAATCCCAGAGTTAACTCATCGAGCCCGTAACAGGTGAAGCAGGAAAGAAGCATTTCTCACTAACAGTAGGCTTCTCAAAAACTCTTCTTCCCTTCAGTGATTGCTTCAGTATTAATAAGAAGAAGCTGTTCCTTCTACAAATAGGTTAACTACTGGAAATTTAATAGAGTATTTAATTCAGGTAGCTAAACATCTTACCCTTCCTTCATATGAACATTGATATTTAGAATATATTTATTGACAAAATGATAAAATGAGAAGTATTTAACAGTTTATTTTTCTGTAAGCAATTCTAAATGTCTTATAATAGCATGAATAAATTCATCCACCAAAGAATTATGTTAGGGTCCTTCCTTGTTGGTGATCTGGGGCCCAGTTCTGCTTTGATGGAGCTCTCACGTGAAGTTAATTTCAGCAGATGCCTCAGTGGCAGTGTATGTTTGAAATTCGTTTCACAGCCTCAGTGCAGTGTATGTTTGAAATTCGTTTCACATATGGGAAACACTTAGGGCAGTTTTCTTATAGCCATGTGAGTGTTGGGGAGACTTTTCTAGTGTGATGTTCTGTATGTTTAGTGTTGTTTCATGAGGGGAAATGGATTTGAGAGAGTGAGCAGTGAGCTAAGAGCGTGCAGTATATTCAGGGTAAGCCTGAATTGGACATCAGCAGAACCACTTCAAGACTAGCCCTTTGACTTTCTGGAATCCTGGTTCATTTTAAGCTAGAGCCTTCTTGTCTTTCTCCTCTTCCTGTGTCCAGCCTCCATCCTAACCCCCATCTTCAGCTTAAAACCTCTTACAAACATAGCATCCCAAAGGCATCATTCGTGAAGCTGAACAGTTTTGAAAAGAGCAAGGGAAGTTACTCACTTTTTTTCCAGTGAACTCTATGGGCAGTGGAACTTGAAGGTGATTGTCAACCATTGTGGAAAGCAATAGTTTCATTTGGTTAACACATTTGGATCCATTCGATCCTCTGTATTAGCATTAGAAACATGATTTCCATCTGTTCCTAATGAAAATAGGTTTTATTTCTTTGAAACATTTAAAGGAATAAAAGCTTAAATTCCAAATAGTCATAAAACCCTAAAAAGGGTTTCCTTTTTGAATGAGCATTGGAAGAAAATGCTCATTCGTAGCACTGACTCTACCTACACATAGTCCACCATTCCCTCCCGATGGAAAGTTAGACAGTTTATATGAACGTCAGGAATCTGAAATCCTCTTTTGTGGGGGGAGCACGAAAGATGACTTTTGCAGACCCAGAGCAGAGTTTGAGCTGGGTGGCATGAGATCAGTGTGCTGGGGAGAATGTCCGGACCCCTGGCCTTCCCTCCTTTGTGAGGAATGTGACAGCTGAAAGGAGTCAGAAGCCACCCGGTGCAGCGGTGGCAGCCCGGCACAAAGGGTGGTGTGCTTTCCGACCTTCGGCTGCCCTTTGCTAGACCTTCAATTGTCGTTTGGGGCCCAGGCTTTGCATTTTTCTCTTTTATGGCTTAATTTAAGTTTATTTCTAGCCAGTTTATTAGAGTGAAGGCCTTCTTCGTTGCCCCGAGGCTTTGTGCCCATTGGACTGGAAGTTAGAGGAGCTGGGGGGTAAGTATTCTTTGTATGCACGAGAAGGTTGGTGACTGGGAAGACACGGGGGGCCAGACCTCACTAGCCAGTGGACCAATGATTTCAGCCCAGCAAGATCACTTATTACTAAGGGAAGGGGCCGTTGAAAAGTGGTAAGCAAGGTAGTGCTTGCGAAGGGCAGAGTAAGTCCTCACTAGCAACTAGCCATGGTTGTGTAGCTGTTCCTGTTCCTCGGAATGGGCACCTTGGCTGTGTTTCTTTTGTGCCTTCTCAAACTTGGTTCCATATTGGAATCACCGGGAGCATTGGAAACAACAGCAACAACAACAAAAACAGATGCCTGGGCCCCTGCAGAGCTTCCAGTTTAATTGGAATGGGTGCAGCCTGGGTGTGGGCACTGCAGGTCTTCAGGTGATGGTACGGTGTAGCCTCAGTGGAACACCACTGGCCTGCCTGAGACCTGAGGTGCTTGGGCATTACCTGCAGGCTTTACAAAAATGTTAGATGGTGTTAGAGTATTTCAGGAGAGGTTCTGATTAGATCTAAGAATGAGCATATTAAATTTAGGAGACTAGGACCTTTTAGGGTTGTTGAACTGGAAAAACTTTAGTGGGAACAATGGAGCTTACTGATTTTTAAAAAAAATCCTTAAAAAGGATAGCTAGAAAGAGGCTGGGTAAAGGGGCATTGAACTTGACTCCCTTAAGCAGTGGTCCCAAGGTGTTTGTTTTTCCCAGAAGGAGAGTGAGGATGGAAACTAAAAAAATGAAAGTTGTCTGGCCGTAGCTACTCCAGACAGAGCGATGGCTGTGGGTGATCGTGAGCGTAAAATGAGGCGAGCGCAGGAGTCCCCGCCCAGGCTCCGCTCAGTGTTCACTCACGTCTCTCCTGTGTGCTCATCTTTGACACCAGCTCCTCTGACTCAATTTTTCCCTTTGTCTTTACTCTCTCCTTAGCACCAGCTGCTGATTTTTATTCCTTGCTTTCTCCCCACAGCCAGCTCTGCCCGTAGCAGCTCTACCATCATCTCCTTTCGCCTCTGGTGGCAACGCTCTCCTTCGTTCATGTTTTCCCTTCACTTTTTATGTTATCAGTTCTATGGAATCAGTAGGAGTCACGCTCCACAAGCCTGTTCTAGTCGGACTGGGCAGATGGAGTGAGGTCATCAGAAGACTGGAGGGGAGTGCTGAGGATGCTGCCGGGGTGGGGTTTTGAGAATTAATAGGGGGCTGAGATCAGCCTTGTCGGAGACAGGAGGGTAGAGATGACTAGAGGGTCAGAGGTCCCACTGCTTGGGCAGGAGGGCAGGAGGGCAAGAGCCGGCTGAGCAGGGCTTACTGAGGGGCCGGAGCTTGCCCTTGTGTCTTTGAGGCTGGGCGGTTTAGACTGTGCCTGCCCAAGCAGGGTCTGCCCTGGATATCCATGGAGTATAAAGAGGCCCTGTTAGGGGAGGGCAGTGCGGTCATTTGCTGAAAGGTGACTTTTCTAAGGACCCATTCCTATTTTGAATATTGCTTATTTGGCATGATTTCTTAAGTGGGATGTTTCTATTTTGTCTTTTTTGTGTTACTGAGAATTTGTATCTTTTCATTTAATTTCCGCAGCTTGTTGGAAAATGCTGGCCACTCTGACTTCTGAGATACTTAGTGACATTTTATAGATAGTTCGGAATTTTTTTTTTTTTTTTTTGAGATGGAGTCTTGCTTTGTCACCCAGGTTGGAGCGCAGTGGTGCCATCTCGGCTCACTGCAACCTCCGTCTCCTCAGTTCATGCAATTCTCTTGCCTCAGCCTCCCAAGTAGCTGGGATTACAGGCATGCACCACCACGCCTGGCTAATTTTTGTATTTTTAGTAGAGACAGAGTTTCACCATATTGGCCAGGCTGGTCTTGAACTCCTGACCTCAAGCGATCCACCCACCTCAGCCTCCCAAAATGCTGGGATTACAGGCTTGAGTCACTGCACCTGGCCCAATAGTTTGGATTGTTTCTGTATAATCATTTGAACAAAACTATAACAAATCATTTTATGAAAAGCACCCTGGAGATGGTAAATCCAAGATTGGTTTCAGAATTCTTACTCTGCGAACTACATTTAAAAAAATGTAATGTAGTCTCCAGGTTAGGCCTTAAAATGAAGCGCCCCCATTAATACCCTGCTTATGTTCAGGAATATCTAGGAAAAGGTGTTAGCGCAGAAGCTGAAAGCACACAGCCGGGTGAGTGCTGAGCTGATTCCTCACCCCAGCCTTTCTCCCAGGCTGCAGAAAGGACTCAGGAAATGTGGCCCATCATTATTACTCATGCTTGTTAAACAGGAATTGACCAGATACCTCATTTTAACGTTGTAAAGATATCTGTATGAGAGAGTTGAATATTTGACTTAGGACTTTCAGGAAAAAAAAAAAATTCTTGTTTTTCTTTTTTTTTTTTTTTTTTTTTTTTTGAGACGGAGTCTCGCTCTGTCACCCAGGCTGGAGTGCAGTGGCCGGATCTCGGCTCACTGCAAGCTCCGCCTCCCGGGTTTACGCCATTCTCCGGCCTCAGCCTCCCGAGTAGCTGGGACCACAGGCGCCCACCACCTTGCCCGGCTAGTTTTTTGTATTTCTTAATAGAGACGGGGTTTCACCGTGTTAGCCAGGATGGTCTCGATCTCCTGACCTCGTGATCCGCCCGTCTCGGCCTCCCAAAGTGCTGGGATTACAGGCTTGAGCCACCGCGCCTGGCCTATTCTTGTTTTTCTTAAATGTGATGTTTTGTGTTGTAAACGTGTGATGCAATATGCAATAATTTATGCAGCCTCTGAACACGCTGTCTTCGGAGTCATTTTGCAGCTGCTGTCTGAGTTTCCTAAGTCATTTGGATTTACTTGGGTGTGTTCAGCCCAGGTAAAAATTTGGATTTACCTGGATGTGTCCAGCACCTGCCCCACTATTAAAACCAAGAATCTCCTGAGGTCAGGAATTACAGGGGACTGATTCTCTTCATTACTTTGGACTAATTTGCCCCTTATTCCATTTTTCTAGTCGTACACCTGAAGACTATGAAATAGGGGATTTAAGGAGAGAAGAAAAGGGTATTTTCACTTTTTTTTTTTCCTGTGAACATTCGGAGAGGATAAACTGAAGCTTGAAATATTAGTGCTCATTTTAATTTTATATTAAATTAGTTTGTTAAGTTTCCTAAGGTTCTTTATGGAAAGGTTATAAAAAAGGTTTGTTGTTGTTGTTTAGTTCTAGAAAACCTAGCAGTTTACAAAGTTTTTGGGTAACAGTAAACATTCCTTTCTTTGATTCAGTAAGTTTTTCAATACCTGAGGCCCAGGAGTATAGACTACATGATAAATCAGTTTTTATTTTATTTTCACAGAGTTAATTTGATTTAAGATCAACAGACTTGATTTATGAAAGAATACTTGTATTTTTAGATCTGAACATTTTAGGTGGCTACAATTTTACCTCAAATTAAGAACCTTTGCAAACCAAGTGGCAGGTGGTCTCATTCAGCTGTACCAGTTCAGATGTGTTTACCTCTGGAAATGGAGTGAAAGTAATTGTATCTGGCAGATAGCAGAGGAAAATTGTCTTCACGGCTAATTATTCAGTGACTTCTATCTATGCAGCTTCCCATTTTAATTCTGACGGTAAGTGTCTGCAAATGTCTGTGCTAAATATTCCTCTTGCTATCAGACAGCCTCTAAGTAAGAGTGTGTGTGTGTGTGTGTTTGTGTAAGAATTGATAACTTTATATTTTTTCCTCCCTTTTCTCTGGTAGTTTATTTTTAGTAGTAAAATAGTGGCAATGGATAATGCAGTAATGTTTTCCTTCTTTTTCTTCTTCTGGTAGCCCCTTCCCAAGAGTGATTAGTGGGAAAAAAGGGACACAAGGGCTCAGCCCCACTAGAAGCACCCATAGAAGTGGCCCTTTATGATGGCAGGTGGCACTTACAGGCTTGGGCTGTTGCTGTTTCAACTGTGTTCTTATTTCTTTAAGCAAGAGTCTCAGCCAGTTATAGTAAATTAAAAATTAAAACATAAGAAGTGACTCTTGTTCCTCTTGGGCCAGGATAGGCTGGATTTTGTAGTAGAGCGACCTTGGTTCCCTGACTGCTTGCTCAGGAGTTTATTGGTAGAAGGGCTCGGAAGCATTTTCCCCTCTTCTTGTCATAAGGTACCGCATCTTTTTGATTTTCTTAGACTCTGCTCTAACATGGCCTCGCTAAGGAGACTAGAAGACTGAGAGAAAACCACGCCAGTCAGTAAACTGCATCACGAGGCCTAAAGAGAGAGCTTAAAGGCAAACACACAATACAAGGCAGAGGTGCCAGACGGCGTGCCATTCTGGGTTATAGGTTAAGCCTTGTCCTGTCCTCCATGGAGACCAGCCAGAGGCAGCCACATTCCTGGCCCTGGTGGGGGCTGCTGGCCTGAGGGCTCCACTGCCCCACCCCAGATAGACCCAGGGAGGAGCCAGGTTTGGTGTAGAACAAGTAATGGGCAGCACAGTTCTCATGAGTAGCAAATCTTACAGGACTGATTCTAATCCCGTCATGATCAATATGGAAATTTCAGTACTTGAGTATGTGTGTGTGTTGATCTTCTCTCTGAAATATAAACAGCTAAATTATTTTCCAATTTGATCAAGGAAATAGGGAATCACATGTGAGCTATTTTTGTAATAGGCTGAGTTACTAATTTTTGTTTCACTCTTTCCATTTAAATGCTTTTGGCTGTTTTGTCATTGTTCCTATGTGGGCTGCTATTTTCAGATAGGGTACTGGAGGTCAGTAAGGCCAAGAGAGACGGTGAGCACTCCTCAGTGCCCCCCGTGTGTTGGCTGCATCGGGACAATGGACACACACCTTGAAATCAACCGTATTCTGATTTACCAGGCTTTCCTTTAACCAGCCCTTTAACTTGATCAAGGTTTAATCCCTTTTGTTTGTTGTAAACTATGTTGAGGAAACCCTTACAAAGCAGAGTCTTTCCTGTTTGTATTGTCTGCATTTTAGGTTGATGGGGTGGGTTTCATTTCTCTCTTAGAGTCACTTCTCTAATCCAGTTTCTTTTGTCTAATGCATGGTAAAGAATTCACTGTTTGATACTGTGACTGACTTTGGTCTGCTGTTAGTTGGAAGATCTCATATTCTTTCACTGCAGGACCATTCCCCGCCCCCCCCCTTTTTTGTGTGGTGGTAGAGATATTAGGAGGAAGGCAGGGATGGAACTAATTTGTGTGTGGCTGGTTCCATGGGCGAGGCCCAATGCCATGTGCTTCTCTAAGCCACGTTCCCCTTCAGGAAGTAGGTAGGGCCCGAGAGCTGGGGTCTGAATCAGCATGTGACATCAGGTCCACCGTGTTTCTCCTCCATACCCTCTGCTTTCCAGAAAACAGTGTGTATGAACTCCAGCTCACTTTCTTCTGGCAATCTTGTTAAAATGCTGGTGCTGTCACTGAGTTAAATTTCTTATTTCTCCTTCAACTTTATTAAGTTTTGGTTTAATTTGTTTGCTTTCTTCAGACTCAAGTTGTATACAAAAATAAATGGAGCTTTATTGAATCTCACTGCTCAATTGGTGACACACACCTTTTAGAGAAATCAAGTCAAGAGTCATTTTTATGGGGCGTCTTGAGATAAACTCTTGAGGGATTTTGAGTAGGCTGTGTGGGAGGGCCCTGGAGGTGGAGGTGAGAGACTGTGGGAATGGGGAAAGGAGGACTGTCTGTTCCATGTGCTCCAGCAAGGTGTCTTGACTTCCCCTCTGGGGAAGAGGGTAGGAGAGATGGAATTCCTGGCTTGCGTCGCTGGATTGCAGGCACACTCCAGTGGGCTCTGGAAGCCCTCAGAGGAACCCTTGACTTGAGATAGAGCAATGACTTCCTGTTCTGCTGTGATTCGTCCTCCTTGGCTGGATGGTTTCTGAACTGCTGCAGGAAGTGTCTGTTTAGCTGTGCAAGTATTGTTTCAGGAATTAGAAACTGCATTTCCTTTCCTGAAATGCATATGCCTTTCTATAGGTAAGCAGATTCTTTTTTCTTTTTTATAGTTCTTATACCTCAAGCATGCCATTTTTCCAAACAGGAGCCTATACGTGAATGCACTTATCAGTTTTCCCCTGGGTTCAGTAAAATGGATTTATCTTAGATTCTTGTAGGAAAATTGTTGACAGAGAGTTGAGGGAAGATCAGGTAAAAAGTATCCAAGTGTGGAATCCAGTGGAGAACAGAGCTTTGCCCATTTAAGTGTCTGACAACTGAGTTATTTGTAAGTTATGCCAAGGATATTTTTAGAACTCAGTATCTTATCCTTAGGTTTCCAATTATTTTGATTCCCCAGCAGACTCCAAAGGGTACAAGAGAAGTGAGATTGGAAAAATTTCTGCGAAGAGAAGCTCAACTGAATCTTAACTGTGGTAATTAATTGGCAGAAAATCAATAATTCAGTGAGAAGTCTCTCAGCCAATGGTAACAAAAGACAATGTAGTGAATGTGAGTCGATTTGGGAGAGTATACAAGTACCAGTGAGCTAATTG
The DNA here is from genome assembly GCF_024542745.1 of Macaca thibetana thibetana. Classification (NCBI taxonomy): domain Eukaryota; kingdom Metazoa; phylum Chordata; class Mammalia; order Primates; family Cercopithecidae; genus Macaca; species Macaca thibetana. Next base: position 204,072,186 of record NC_065578.1, on the reverse strand, counting down.
GGTGAATTTACATACTGTGTTACTGTAGTGTTACACAAGACTAGTCATTTGGGAAATTGATAGAAGATTAATGGAGATCCAAATGTTTAAATAGTTTAATCATTGTCTGACCCTAAAGAGAAACCTCAATGAATATGTATTTGACTTAATGAATTGAAATGAAACTGCGTTTTGTCACCTGATGTTGAGGAAAGTTTACCTCACCTGCTTTATGTCTCAAATTCTTTTCCATAAACCTGCCCCTGTGTTTCCTTGTGGGAACTGCCACCTAAATGTTTCTTTCAGATAGTGCTTCTGAATTATTTTAGTCTCATGCCTTTTTTCTACACCCTGGAAAATAATTGAGGACTCCAAAGAGCTTTTGTTTATGTGAGTTCTATCAATCACATAATCTATCATATTAGAAATAAAAAAGGGATTTTAGAAATCATTATTGAATTTAAAATAACAATATACTCACCTATATGTCAACATAAATAATACTTTCGTGAAAAATAACTATTTTTCCAAAACAAAGATGCTTAATGAGAAGTATACTTCATTATTTTTTGCAAATATCTTTAATATCTGGCTTATTAGCAGACAGCTGGTTTCTTGCCTTGCATCTGCATTCAATCTGTTGTGATATGTTGCTCTGGTTGCCATCCAACCAAAGAAAACCTAGCCTCACAGAGGTTTGTAGTTGGAAAAGGCAGTGTTTGAATTTCCTTTCAGCAGTGTTTGAATTTCCTTTCAGATAATAGTGGATCTTCTTGGATGTTACACTAGAAAGGTGGTATCTCAAAGTTTGGTTGAGATATGTGTAGATCCTGAAACCATATCTATTAACTTTAAAAACTCTGTTTTATGTTTTTGAATATCATGCATTGGCCACTTGGAAAATCTCCCAAATGTTTATACATTTCACTTGTAATATCAAAAATTCTTGTCATGAATTAGAAAATTCTTAAATGTAGGGAAATTGTCAAGATCACAGTGGATATTCAAGTTTTCAGAAAGTCTAAAATTTTCA